>NW_020664399.1:137967-140963 GCF_002925995.2 Terrapene triunguis | reverse complement strand
CTTGGTGTTCACACTTCAACTGCTAGCAGAGGACCTCACCCTCCCTGATTGAACTAACCTCGTTATCTCCAGACTGATTCCTGCCAGCATATTTATACCTGCCTCTGAAAATTTCCATTACATGCATCCGACGAAGTGGGCATTCACCCACGAAAGCTTATGCTCCAATACATCTGTTAGTCTTAAAGGTTCCACAGGACTCTCTGTTGCTATATTCAGTAGTAATTGCATGGGAAGAACATGCAGTAGCATCATTTTTGACCATGCTAATGCTAACAGAAATAAAGTTACGGTACAGCTGCTGGACCTAGCTTTAGTTTTGCCAGTGATCTTCCTCTTATGTAGTAGTGTGGTATGAGCAAAGTCAGAGAAGGATAAGAATCTGCACATGAAAACCACTACTTCGGCAGGGAAAAGTGATGCCATAGAGCATTCCTGCATTGTTTGGTTCCTCCTACTGCTTGAAAACTTTTGTATTTGACAGTTATTTTTTCCTTAACCCACCACTTAGTGAAGAGAGATTCTAAGACTACTCAGATATAAGGGCAAACTTTTTGCAGAGCACAGAAATTATCCATTGATATAAAATATTGACTTCATGACTGTTCACCATATTGTAGATGGACATAGACACAGTAGCATCTTATTCTGGTCTTTCCGTTGCAAACATGCATGTTTCTTGACTTATTCTACATATTTCTTTTATGGCCTAAGGTCCTAATATTCTGCCCCATCTCAAATGGGGTAATACATATAAGAATGCCATTAAGGTATATTTCAAAACATAACATGAGATTGGGGGGAACCCTTTGCCCTTCTGTTGTTCATAGAAATGACTGACCCATAAAGTAGTGGACTGCCTTAAAAAAAAAAACTCTTCTTAATATTTAAAAGCCCTTAATGCAGGGCTTTGGTGTGAGATCTTCTTAAATCTCTTTCTGATGGGTATTCCTGATGGGATACCATCACCACATTTCATGTCCGCAGTCTTTGATGTGATAGCTCCTAGAGTTTAGAATTTATTGGCCCGTGGCAATATACAAAATCATTTTTCAGTTTTGATAAATTAGTTACCACTGTTATCTTCATATTTAGAGCCCTCTCCCTTAAAAGAAGCCATGCATGACAATTGCTTATAAAATGGTGGTGGTTAACCTATTTATGGTGATTGCACAGTATCATGAGCAGTAGGGAATATTTTTAATATTGGTGTAATTGTAGAGCTATGCTTAAGGTTGCATCAGTGTCCCTAATTACAGGGTGAAAATGGAATCAGAATATTTGGCTTAATGACAGCAAATATGAGTAATGTTGAGGTATTAAAGGTGCATTATTGCTCACCATTGTTTTACTTAGATTGAAACTGCAAGTAAAAACTACTTATTTCTTTCCACTTTAAGATAGGCATTTATAAGATATAAACCATGTTACCACCACATTGGCATTTGAAGGAGGCTTAAAGTTTCAAAGGTCATTGAAGCTGGCTGCTGCACACTGGCTATATAGCTGATATAGAAATTCTCTAAGATTACAGTGCTCTCCAGACATCTTGCATAAATGGATATCAGACAAAGGGTCAAATTCAGATCTTCATACTTATGCAACTTAGGGCAAGACACACATTTGAGTGGCTGATAGACTCTGCAACTAGAACAACCTTTTAAAAAAAAAATCACACCCACTCTCCACTTCAGCCTCTCTTTCATGTGTGGTGTCAACTTCTCGAAAGGGGATGGAATGATTTGGAATTTATTTTATGTGAAAGAGAGACCACTTATCTAGACAATAGAAAACTGGTTGAATATTATTTTACATCACTTGTGGCTAAATCAGTAATCCAAACAAAATATAAAACTAAAGGACATCTTGTGGATTTGTTGCACTCTTTAGATGACTTTGGGTCCTTAACCTATTTTTAGTTATATGTGATTAGATTATTCTATACAAGTGTAGAGTAAGACTGTACAAGAGAATACCTATACTAGACAGCTTCATCTTGAGATCACGCCAGACTTTCCCCAAATGTATCAAGTACAGTTCGCCTCCACTGTTATTAGAAGGCTATGCCCATTATACATCCACGTTTCTGGGTTGACAGATACAATCCTCTTTGTCAGGCCCTAATTTTTAAAAGAGCATCAGAATCTGAACACATCAATAGTCTAAATTTGCCAGACACGAAACTCTGGAAATCTAAGTCACCTTTTGATGGCTCTTTCCTAATGAAATAATAAGACATTAGGCTCCATTGATGCAATGGAAAGACCATAGCAATGATGTGCTACATGATGGAGTGCACGTACCATCTGTTGTTGTTTTGGCTTGTGCTCTCAGTTAGAAAACATGAATGACATTGGGTCATGCAAGTGTTTGAGAAATGATGAGTCATGTTGTAGCTTTGTCAGCTGGTTGGGAGATTTTCTGATTGGAGATTACATTATAGCCCAATCTACAACTACTCTACTTGTCCTTTGCCATTTCCTGGAAAATTCTCTTTAGTGGCTTGTGTTTATCCATGGATGTACAAAAGCTACATATACACATGGCAGTTACCTTGGTTAGCTTTTCGCTATAATTTATTACTTAATGGGTCTCTCAGGACAAGTAACCCCTGCTGGCGCACACTAAGTGCATTAGAATAGTTTCTAGGAGGTGTGGTATCTATAAAAGCTGTGTGCTAGAATTTCTTGGAAACCAGTGACTTCACTCATCCAGGCTCTGAAATTAAATCTCAGCAACATTTTTGTACTGGAGGAGTTTCATACATCAATGGTTAAATTCTAGGTCAAATGCATTTACTGTATCTGAGAGAAGGGATTGAGTAGTTTGAGTGAGCACTTGTAGTTTGAGACTTTCTCTGCTGTAAGGAGGGATGGGGGTGGGGGAGAGACCAGCTGCTGCAAGCTTAGTGGCAGCAGGGAGGTAGGCTTCTCCAGGATGAGAGGCTGCTCTCCTCCCTACAGGGGAAATAACCAAAACGGAGTGCCTGCTTAGGG
>NW_020664399.1:48987-137957 GCF_002925995.2 Terrapene triunguis | reverse complement strand
GTGCCCCGAGATCCACAGGACAGAGAGGATTATAGAAGTCTTAGTGTTGGACAGGTTCATGAGAGGACTACCACCAGACCTACAAGGATGGGTTAGCCAATAAGACCCCTCCTCTTATGACGATTTAGTTGCCCCCGTAGACAGGCAGTTAATGACCAAGGAACTTTCTTGGACCACCAGGGAAGAGATGCATTGGATCAAGAGGCAAGTTCCCGCCCCGAAGGCCCAGACTTCTAAAGGTTTGGGCAAAACTATATTGGGGAGGAAGGATGCTGAAGAGCAACCCTGAGGCTGCGAAGGGACTTGGGGAACTGGGGAGAGAAGGTTATGGGGTAAGACTCAATCGCCAAAAAATAGTAGGATGTCCTGAGCAGGATATAGGTATTATGCCTGTCAGGAACTAGGGCATATAGCAGCCCAATGTCCTAATGTTGAGGAGCCCATGCAGTGCAGCCTGGGTTATCGTGAAGATCCATGTGGCTTGATTAACCTTGTGGGAGTCATGATGACCGCACATAGATATACGCAGCCAGTTAGGATGAATGGCAGAGAGACATTCCATTAGTGGACTCTGGAAGTACCGTCACACTGGTCTCGGGGAAACTAGTGAGGTGGAGCCAGCTTTCTTGGGCCAAATGCACAGGAATAACCTGTGTACATGTGGCTGTCGATTACTATCCGACCATCCCTGTACAAATGGACGTTCACAAGAATACTACAAGGGTGACGGCAGGGGTGGTCCCTAAGCGCCCATATCCAGTTCTCCTAGGATGAGATTTCGCAGGGTTTGGAAACCTACTCCTGGTGGATGAGTCAGAGGAGGGTAGTGATCCTGGGATTGATACTCTGGCACCAGTAGATAGCCTTCTCCCAGTTTCTCTGAATTAGTTCACGACTTTTCTCTGCAACTGGAAAGTCCCGGAAAGCTAGGCGAGAAAGGAGGAAGGACAAAAGATTGGGGACCAGGATCTTGGCCCTGAACCAAAAGGCTGCGCTCATAGGTAAGCAATCTCGTCCAACAGGTGGAGGAGAGGTGACTCAGATAGTTGATGAGCCAGAAGCTAGACCCAGTTCCGCTGAGACCAATCCTGGAGGTGCAACAGAAATAGGTGCCCTTGAACTTGAATATATTGGGCTCTCATTTAAGAATTTTGGGCAGAACCAAGCCAATGATCCACTGTACCATAATATTAGAAAGAGATAGTTGAGGTGAATGGGGTCCTGGTGGAGGGGAAAACCAAAGGCCAGGGTCATACTTCATGATAAAAGGGGACCTATAGAGTAGTCCAAATACAAGACCAAGAAGTGGAGCAGCTCCTGGTACCTTGAAGACACCAGAGGGCAGCGTTGGACCTAGCCCATAGTCATTTGTTCGGAGGACATCTTGGGGTAGATAAGACCCTTGATCAAATCCTACAGAGGTTCTTTTGGCCAGGAGTTTATATGGGATCTGACTATATTGTGCCTGCTGCCCAGAATGCCAATTATATGTCTCACAACTGCACTTGAGGGCCCCCTACCAATTATTGAAGTTGTGTTCAAGAGGATAGCCGTAGACCTGATAGGCCCACTGGAGAAGATGGCCTGGGGCCATCAGAGTGTGCTTGTTGTTCTGGACTACGCCACCCAATACTCAGAAGCCATACCCCTACGAAACACAATGTCCAAGATCATGAAGGGGTTGATTCAAATTTTCTCTAAGGTTGGGATACTCAAAGAGATCTTGACAGAGCAAGAAACCCCCTTTGTGTCAAAATTGATGAAAGACGTGTGCAATGCTCCACATACGGGCCCTATGAACCTCAGTCTACCATCCACAGACTAGTACCAGAGGGGTAGCCGTGTTTAGTCTGGATCTGTAAAAAGCAACAGTGTCCTGTGGCACCTTATAGACTAACAGACGTATTGGAGCATAAGCTTTCGTGAGTGAATGAATACCCACTTTGTCAGACGCATCCACAAACTGATGGCCTCGTTGAACACTTTAATAGGACACTGAAGAACATGATATGGAAATTGGTGAGCCGGAATGGAAAAATTGGAATACCTTACTACCTTACCTGATGTTTGCTATAAGGGAGGTTCTCCAGATGTTTGCTATAAGGGAGGTTGCCCAGACTTCTACTGGGTTTTCCCCCTTTGATCTGCTGTATGGTCAACACCCCCGTGGTATACTGGACATTGCCAAGGTAGACTGGGAAGAACAGCCTAACCAGGGAGGAACATCATTGAGCATGTGATGTAGATGCGGAACCAAATAGCCCAAGTCACCCCCATAGTGTGAGAACACCTGGAAATAGCACAAGAGACCCAACAGACCTATTATAATCACTGAGCGAAGGATCAGAAATTTCAGACAGGAGATCTGGTAATGGTGCTAGTGTTCACATCTGAAAGCAAGCACCTGGCCATATGAAGTAGTAGAAGCCATCGAGTACATTGACTATAAAATTCAACAGCCCAAACACCAGAATCAGATCTACCATGTCTACTTATTGAAGCTCTGGCAAGACAGAGAAGCCGACAACACCCTGCAGCAAGGGAGCAAGGAAAGGTATTCCCCTGTGTTTTGTGTTTCTAAATTTGTTTCTCTTTGTTTGGAGGAGGAGCACTCCTTGGGCTGCACGGAGGCCTCCCTTGGCAATATTGGTAAATAAACAGGGGTGGAACACAAATACTGTCCAGAGTGGGGCTGATTTACCCCAGGCCCCGCCCCACCACTGCCAGAGGGTGAAGTGCTAAGTCTGGTGAGATGGAGGAGATACCTTGCCACACTACCTACCATAAGGTAACAAAATTCAAGCTGGTGCTTGAATTCCACAAAGGCCTTACTCCAATAACACTAAGCTCTCAGCCTCAGCAAGTTTCACCCTGTGCTTAGTGATTCACAGCATCCCCTACTGCATACACATATTACACTGAATGGCAGTCATCAGACACATTTATTAGGATCTCTGCCTAATAAAGACATGGTCAGATAAAGACACACGCCACCGTTGTTGTAATAGACACGTTACACACAAACTCTTTACCCAATGGCCTGCAATGATGCAAGTCTCCAGTTGTTGTGTCTGTCTATTTAGAATGTAAGCTCCACAGGGAAGGGATTATTTTCCTCTGTGTTCTGCATGACACTTGGCATGCTGTGGGCATATAGCAAATATAATAAACATTGCCCTTGTTTTTGCAAAGCTAAAAATCCAGGAAGCCAGCCTGCATGGTAGGACATTATTATTAGAGAAGTTTGAGTTCTTTAGATCTTTACTGCTTTTGACCCTCATCCCGCAAACACTTAAGCCCATGTTTAAATATACTACTGTGAATAATCAATTTAACTTTTCCACCATGAATTGATTTCAATTGAACTTCTTAGGGTAGTTATGTAAGCATGTGCTTAAGTGTATGCAGAATAGGGCTTATAGTCCTGATCCTCATTATAGTCAATAGCAAAACTTTCATTAACTTCAATGAGAGCAAAACTGGACCCTGAGCGTAGTAGTTTTGAACTAATCTACAGTAATTCTGGAACTAAAGAAAAAAGAAAAGATTTTCTCCTCTTAGCCATATTAGGATACAATTTGAGACACTTTCAGAGAAAGAATGAGCTGTTCTTTGATGTATAGAAGCATATACTTTGTCCTGGTAATATGCCAGTGCTGCTGTTCAGTATAGCATAGGGAATGATGTACCAATCTTGCAGGAACAGCATTATGCTGTGCAGTACAGTAGCTGACACTGATTTGCAATACAAGAATGATAAAGTTCTTTCATTATAATTTGCTAAATCTGTGGAAGTAGTTTTCCTTTGATGTCTTAGATGTGTTCCTGAGCTCTTGAACCAAGACACTGCATTGAAATTACAGTCAGGGTGTCACTTTTGAATACAAGGATGACAGATTTCCCAAAAGTTTGAAAAATGTATGGCAGAAAAATCCTTGTTTCATTTAGAAAGTGGAAATTGCTCTTTATATCTTTGGAGAATTATGCTGTTATAAATCTTTGAAGATGTCAGGGTAAACAGAGTTTGATTAATTTTTCATAGAATACTGCAGTTTTAGCTAGAGGTTACACTGCTATTAAAATTACAGCTTTTGTCATCCTCAAAATTCAGGTGGTTTTAAAATATGTTCTCTTTAACCATGAAAATAGATAAATTGCTTGCTATGAGTAGTGTGTTTCTGATTAAAAGAGAACTTTTACTGGGAAAAAATGGATTTTGAACTTATGAAGTGATAAAAGATTGAAATACTTTTTTATTTGTTTATTACACATAATAAAATTACTGTAATTTCAAAAGGAACATTTGAGGAAAAAGTTAGAATTTTGACTTCCATTATCTGTGTATGTTCTCTGTAGTTCAGTTCCTGGTTTTCTAATAGCAAGGTCATCTTCAGGGTGACCAGCTATCTGTGTCTAAGAAGAAAAGTGCATTGAAGTTAGTGCAATTAAAACTTCACAGTTCAAACTTTGACTTTTCAGAGATAAAGAGCAATTCACTTTATGGCTATTTCACTTCAGTGTGGGCGAAATATTGAGCATGGGCAATAAAATGAAAGGTTTGATTGTGCCTGTGTTTGCCCTAAGTTATTTTCGACATTAGGCTTTATAGGTAAGTCAATCAGAAAGCTCTCCTGCATAGCAACTTTATGCTGTTTCTCAAAAAGTGTACAGTATGCCAGTCACAGCACTCTCGCTAATAATGACTGCCACAGTTCAGGAATTCACACAGTCACTATGCTGCTGTTAGTATCTGTACTGTGCACATGCAAACCTCTCCATTCTCATTGGTTATTAGATCCCTTCTGCTCTGATTGGCTTCTGTATGCTGAATTTTCAAGCTGTTTGCCAGCGAGAAAGATGCCAGCTAAAGCAGAAAATCTCCAAAATTCACATTAGCAACCTTTTGGTTCATTTCTCTTTCTTCCATCTTACTCTTTGCACTTGTTTTCCAACAGATAATTCAAGATAGGCTGTAAAATAGGCTCAAATCACTGCAGCAAAATATTTTATTTAAAAGAAAATTAGGCCCACATCCACAAACCAACTTAGGCATTGGGACACTGAGCATCGCAATGCCTAACTTTTAGGCACCTAGAAAATTACAGCAACACTGTGATCCTCAAAGCCTGCGTTATTAGGCACTTAAGCTCCCTCTACAATGAATGGGGAGAGAGGTGCATTAGAATGTAATCCACAAAAGCCAGAATGCTAGGTGAGGAGCTGCTTAAGTTAGCCAGAGGGAGATGCTGATGAGAGGGGTTTGTCCTACCGCACCCATTCACAGAGTTTAGTGCCTAAGTCCAGGCTGCAGGAAGGCAGAGCTGTGAACCCCTCTCCTGGAGTCAGGTGACTTAGGTACCTAAGTTGTTTCTTGTGAGATTGAGACACTTGCCTCACTCCACACAAAACAGCCTGAAGAGCAGTGATGGTGCTTATCTTATAACTCTTAGCTCAGTGGTTAGAGCATTTACCTGGGATGTGAGACGTGCAGGTTCAATTTCTCCATTGGCCTGAGGGGAAAAGGAGATATGAACAGGGATCTTCTATCTTGGTCTCTCCCGTTGAAGCTGTTCGACTGTGGATAAATAATTAGAGAGCCTTTGGAGCAGGGGGACCGGACCCAGGGTTTCCCACCTCCCAGGTGGGTCCTAACCACCAGGCTACAGACTCATTCACTCTCTCTGACCCAGTGACTCTTATCCACAGTGCAAGTGCTTCCTCAGGAGAGACTGAGGCAGCTGCACATCAGAATATCCCATAGGTCAGTGGTTAGAGCACTCTCCTGAGAGAGTGGAGGCCCCTGTTCAAATCCTTTCTTCCCCTCAGGCCCAGGGGGGTAATTGAACCTGCATCCCAGGTGAGTGCTCTAACCACTGGGCTAAAAGTTATAAGGCTACTACCCCACTCGCCAAGAACGTGAATGGGACCCAATCCAGTAGGCAGCCGCTAAGCATGCCTACTTGATCAGGTCCCACAGGTGAGATAAGTGTTTGCCTGCCTATCTTCCTCTGCTTAGTGGATCACTCTGGGACTTAGGTGGGAGATGAGCCTCCAGACTATCAGAGGGAGGCAGCAATGCATATGCTCAGAGGCAGAAACTTAGGCACCTAGGGAATTTTTACCCTGAAAATTTAGACTGAGTTTAGGTGCCTACAGTGTTTGGCAGGAGTTTTGTGAATCACAGTAGAGCCTAAAACTTGAATTCAGCTGCCTAAATCCCAAATTTAGGCACCTAGGTCTGAGGTTTAGGCTGCTTAAATTAATCTCACCCTTAATTCCTGTCCACGAGAAGAAGAAATAAAGCTAAATCAGCAGCCTGAAGTAAGTGGTTTTGTTCACGCCTCTAAGCGGTCAGGAAGGTGCCTCTCCATGTAGCACAGGGTAAAGTGACTTATTTGTAGAGCCCTGCACGGTTACAAAGTTTCTATCCGCAGATGGGGATATCCACATCTGTGGAAGTAAATTTTGTGTCTTTGCAGTGGTCTGTTTACTTGGTGTTGTCAGCTGAAGAGTGTCTGCTTGCATGTTAATTAGAAAAGACAATCATTGGTACGCAACTAGAAAACAAGGGTGAAATACTGGCCCCATTAAAGTCAATGGGAGTTTGGCTGTTGACTTCAATGGAGCCTGAGTTTCACTGCAAATATATGTAAGAACATGTGGGTCATATAACTGGAGAACTGCTAATGGCCATGAAATCTCACCATAGATTTAAAAAAGAGTAAATTGAGGGCATCATCAGATCGCATCACCACTCATGATTTACTGAAAAGTAAATTCAGTTCTATTGTCTTGCAATCTGTCAAACTGTTATGTTTTAAGGCTTCTGGTTATGGTTTGTTTTATTTATGATCGCTCTTTCTCAGCATCAATTTTCTTGTGGAAGATGAAAAATAACTAACTTTATTTTTAACAACAAAAACAAATTAAATTACAAGGTGTGAAGAACACACCAGAGATAAACAATGGCGTGAACATCAGGGCTGCTGTCCCTACTTATGGAGAAAGTGCCCGGAGAGCTTTAAAGTATTGCCAGTAAGGACTTTTGTTTTGTATCTCATCCCAGAGATGGAACAGCTAACTGCACAGAGTTCCCACCACTGTGCTGGGGCAATGGTTCAATACTTGCTGAGAGGGAAGAGCATTATGTGCTGAGCCACCACACCACTTCTTGCAGCACGGTGCCTTTTCTTTGACGCTTTCCATTCAGATCCAGACTAACCATAAAAGTTCTTAAATGATAATATCTGACAAGTTCACAGCACGAGGCATGGCTGCCAGGCTACTACGGCTTTCCAGCGTGCGTTGACGCTTTGTACAGGATAAAAGCAGACACATTTCTATACCCTTTAAAGTAGTGGTATCAGCAGTAAAGTTAAATCTTTCTTGGAGGCAGTTTCAAAACTAAGCTATGTGCTTCTGAACATTGGCACTCTATCTACTGTAGACTCAAGTTTTTAAATCATACGTGATCATCCTAATGTAACAAGCTGCAGACAGACACTATAGGAATGCCATGTGCTGGGGGTTCTTGGTTCTTGAGCTGTCCTAGGGGTTACTACCATTATACTGATGGTAGTGTCTCTGTGTATACAACTGTTCCGCTCCTCCTATGTGACTGTTGTGAGTGCACGTACATCTGTGTGTGTTTGTGGGCAACCTCAGAAGACATGCACTATTTTTATACTCTTTACTGTTGCATTTGGAATGGAGGAAGGAGATAGGTGCAGTACAATAATATTTGGCATTTCTACAGCTTTCAAAGATCTGTAGCATCCAGGGATCTTACTGCAGGTTATAAACATTAATGAATTAAGCCCCACCCACCCCCAACCCCTGTAGTTAAAGGAGGCAGTAGCTAGGAATTTACTGCATTCAGACACTTAAGAGCCTTTGGGAGGGTTATATGAACACAGTCCTCAAAACAAAAGAACATTAATTCCTCAGTGTCTGTCTTCAAGAAGAACTTCTGATAGTGTTTTCTTTTCCAAGGCTGTCGTTCGATTTATTTCAGGGAAGGTCAGAAAGTTTTCAAGTTCGGAATCTATTTTCTTTTTGTTACTCTGCGTTACGCTTTGTGGTAAAAGCATTTGGGTGTTCAGAGCCACTAAGCACCCGCAACTTTGTTTGAAGTCAGTGGGAGCTGTGAATGTTCAGCACTTCACCAAGTGCAGGGATTGTTCTTACTCGTGGTAAGGGGAAAGGTTCCTCAGAAGACCTCTCACAACCTTTTCTCCCCGATTTCTACTTAGGTTAGCGTCTGGCTAGCCCTTTACATGTAAAGAAGCCAGGAATTCTAGAATCCAAACATTGTAAAGTTACATTGTATTAAATTTTCCTGTGTATCAATTATTAATTTATGACTGATTCATAACCTGCTGGATCTTAGTATTTGCCTGGTGTACTATTTGTTGTTTTTCTCTATTTCTTTCATTGGTTTATATGTAAAGAGGCAGTAATGTAGGCTGGTAGTTAAAGGAGGTAGCTAGGAGTCAGAACTGGCAAGTTCTAGGCTATCAATTCATCATGTGATCTTGAGCAGATTACTTAACCTTCCTGTATCTCCGTTTACCCATCTGCACCAATAATATATGCCAGTCTTACGGGGATGGGGCTTAATTCATTAATGTTTATAACCTGCTCTGAGATCCTTGGATGCTACAGATCTTTGAATGCTGTAGAAATGCCAAATATTATTGTACTGCACCTATCTCCTTCCTCCCTTTAATACAGGAAATACTTGCATTATCAGTTAAGGCTGTAGATTAGCAGTTAAACTCCTGTCTCTTTTCTTCTCCTTCCTTGCTTTGCTGTGCAAACTCTTCCTAATATTGTTTATGTGGTTCTCTTTTCTAGCTCTGTTTTTTGATGTTTTGGACTCCGAATGCATCAGAGAAGATTTTAGTTGACATAATTGGAGTCGATTTTGCCTTTGCAGAACTGTGTGTCATTCCTTTGCGCATCTTCTCCTTTTTCCCAGTTCCAGGTAAAAATACAGACCAGTTGACACTAGGGCTGAATGTGGCTCAAGGTATAAATGCTCTAGTGAGGGTCTGTCACTAGACAGACAAATTTAGCATACATACATTTCTTAAATGGACTCAGTGGGAAAACTAAAAGCGGACATGTATCTGTTCTAGGTGCCTGAGCATGTGCATTGTGCACTGTGTTTCTGCCCAACTGTGTGTTTGTACAACATGTTGGACAACTACACAATATGAACACACCTTGATACTGAACAGGGCCCACAAACAATAAAACTGAATGCTCTCCTTCATATTATATGGATGTTTATTACACTACTAGCCAAAATATTTCCCTCAAATGTTAAAATACTGACGTAAATATTATAACCTACGTGTGTTACTGCTACATTGTATAGAGTCTTCCGATGGATCAATATATATCTAAGAGCACAGCTCCGTAAGGGTTATGGTCTCCAAATATGAAGTTCTATTTCAGGGGGTCTGTTCCTCACTTGACACATATAGGTATCCTTTCTTCCTGACCTTAAAAGGGGTTATGCATTTTTAATGAGGAGAATGCACCTACCATATGGAAGAGAAGTTTAAGCTTTATTTGTATTACTGTCACACACACATTTTTATTTTAATGGAGTCAAACTATCTTATTGTAAAATGTTTTTGGCAGGACAGTTCACACTGAAGGAAGTTTGCTGCACCTCTGACTGCTTTTTGCACAATTAAAAGCACTAAAACAATTCTGGACTTCCAGTCTAGTTTGCAGTTAAGACAATTTCACTGTAGGTAAAGCAACTGTAAACAAGGGCCATGGTGTTTGTATTTTTTATGCTAAACACTAAATAAATAGTATTTATAATAATAATACCTTGCTCTTCAATAGCGCTTTTCACCAGTAGATCTCAAAGCACTTTACAAAGGAGGTCAGTATCATTATTAACATGAAAAAACGTGCTCTCTTCCTTCATTTTCTGCTGCATATTTTGATGGTTTTTTCTTCCTTTTTTCTGACAGTGACAGTTAGAGCACACTTGACTGGCTGGCTCATGACACTAAAGAAGACATTTGTATTGGCACCCAGCTCTGTGCTGCGCATCATCGTCCTCATCACTAGTCTCATTGTGCTGCCTTACTTAGGGTAAATTACTCCACTCACCACAGCTCTAATGGAGCCACTCTCCTTTTTCCCCCCTATTTCATTTAGTCATAGAATATCAGGGTTGGAAGGGACGTCAGGAGGTCATCTAGTCCAATCTCCAGCTAAATCCCCAAATGGCCCCCTCAAGGATTAAACTCACAACCCTGGGTTTAGCAGGCCAGTGCTCTCATACCACTGAGCTATCCCTCCCCCCTTATTTAACTCTTCGTGTTTCCACCAAAGGCAGAGACTAAAATAGAACCAAAATAGTTTCAAACTCCTGTAAATGATCACTTCCAAAGTTCCAGCCACATCCCGACTCTAGCTAGGCATGAAACTATTGGCCCTTGTTGAAAATTCTACAAATATTAATAGAGATGAAACCAGTACCCACAGGATGCTATGAAAACTTATTAGAATTATACAGAAATTACTTTTCTGAAAAATCTATGCAATAGGTATATAGGGAATGGTATCTTTTCTGTAGACTTCTTTAAAAAAAAACCAAAAAAAAAAAACCCTGTTATTGTCTACAACAGAACTATTATTCTCAATTAAATTCTATATTTAGATTGCCTTGGGGCAGAATTTGATTCACAATGGGTCTCCTCTCGTTTTCGGGCAATAAAAGATTATAGTAAATAATGAAACTATTTAGGAAGCAAACGTTACTATAATATATCAGTTATTCTCTCTACCAGTGCCTAGATTTTTGCCCCAGAGAATATTAAATACCTGTCACATGCCTTGTGTAGAAATTGTTCATTAAAATACATTGGTTCAGTATTTTACTGAAAGTATAATTTTCCATTTTTATTTTTGTTTTAAATCCTACCTTTTTCTTTTTGCCATTCTCAGGGTCCATGGAGCCACCCTAGGAGTAGGATCACTTCTAGCTGGTTTTGTAGGAGAATCTACCATGGTTGCAATAGCAGCTTGCTATGTCTGTCAGAAACAGGTAGGAAACTGGTTGTGTAGAATCCAGTGACCATGACAAACATAGATAACTACTTATGTATGGTGACAAGTTGTGTAGAAAACACAATTTTTGTGTAAAGGCCATGTGGAAGTGAATAAAATATTCACTTAACTGGATGGAGATGGGTTTTCTCCTCCACAGACACAAACACACACACATTCAAAGTACAGCAAGTGAGAAACTTTACTCATGTGGAGTATTCATGCATCTCTCAGTGGCCTCAGTCCTATATAGCCTTATGCTTAACTTAACTCATGTGGCTAGTTCCATTGATTTCAATGAGGACTCGCATGAAAAAAGTTATGCATAGGTAGAAGTGTTTGCAGGATGAGGGTCAATCGGAATCCCCATGTGAGTATGGTTTCTCACATGCATAAGTGTGTCTGCAGGATTGAACCCTTACAGATATGTTTTCAGGGTACTGCACAAGGTATTTGATGCATAACTCCAGTTGGAAGCATCAATCATCTCATTAGCTAAACAGAATTGTGGGGGGAGAGTGTAGAGAAAAGAATCCTTGCTTTTGTTTGTTTGTTTGTTTGTTTAGAAATTTCCATTAGAGGCAAAAAATCAAAAAAGCCCTGCACATTTTTACCACTTTTGCTTTTATCAAAAATTATGAAATCAGAACCTACCTAAAAGCTTTTGAACTACAAGCTCATTGATAGAAGTTAAGAACAGGCTTGAGGCACATCAGCAGAGCAGAGAAATTCGCACTGCCTTACTCAACACGTGGCTAAATAGAGAACTTTGTTTCTCTATAGTTGTTAGTTTATCTTTTTCTTGCTCACTAAAAATAGTACGAAAAATCTTATATCCCAAGCTATTCTTGGCTTGTAGTTTCACAACAAATTTTTGTTTACACTAATATTTTTATTATTTGCATGGTACAATTGTCACATCTCCTGCAGTATTTTTGACCTCCACAATTTTCAGACAAAGTACTTTATTTTTGTAGTATAATGAAGTGGTAACAACTGGATGATCACATTTGCCTGACATGTTAACTATTACATGTCCAGTGAATCTGAAATGATCTCTTCACCAGCCAATGTGGTAATGGCACAATCAACAGTAGTTTTGCATATCAGTTTATTTTCAGCTAAAAGATTCAACATAGGTAAAATGTTTGAGAGTCACAAACCAGTTTTCTGTATACACCGTCCTCGTAGTCTTACTCCATTAGTATGCCTGATTCAGCTGAATCAATAATATCAGTGGGTTTTGGGGGGGAGTTTTACAACTGTTTTCCATAAGGACTGGGCAGCCTGCTGAGAAACAGATAATAAGGAACAGATGCTTCAACTTGATTCATATTGGGGCTGAGGGCATCTTAGGTTTACTCATCCAAAACATCCTGCACGAATCATATGACTGTCTTGAAAAGACAGACATTAAGCCACATGTGCTCAACAGCAGAATGTTGGGAACACAAGTGGCCAGCCTCATACTGACAATGGCTTCTCCTATCAGTAGTGAGCAGAGAGCTTGGGTCAACAGGTAAACACGCTACAAGGGAACTGGCCTTTGCTTTTGTCACTTTCTCATAGACAATACTAAGTATTCTGAACTAGGACACAGGAATTCTAGGTTCTGTTCCCAGCTGTGCCATTGATTTTGTGAGCTTGGGCCAAGTGAAATAACTTCCTAGTTCCTTAGTTTTCCTCTATGTAAATATACCTTCTGTCTTTGAGAGGAATGTTACTGTACTAGTGGATGTCACTATTTTTACCTCTTGTGCTCCTGACTTGTGACATTTTGGAAGTTAGAACACCACCTTTCACTTTCTGTACATAGTGTTTTCCCTCCAGTTATCCTGAAGCACTTGCCTCATAACACCCCTCTAAGACAGAGGCAACAATAATACCCGTGTTTCAGAGAACAAAATGGACCCATGGGGATGTTAAAGGAAGTTTTTTAATTAACATGACAAATCAGTAGCCTACCAAGAGTGGAAGCCAGGAATGTTGCATTCTAAACATTAGACCACATTCCTTCTGATAAGGCCTGACATTTGTAGGATTGAGCTGCGGCACAATGAACAATATAGATGGTCATGTGCTTATGAATACAACCTCTTTTCGACCTAGAAAAAGAAGCGGAACGAAAATGAGACAGCTACAGAAGGCGAAGACTCAGTAATGACTGACATGCCACAGATAGAAGAAATGACAGACATCGTAGAAATGAGAGAAGAGAATGAATAATAAACGGGACGTGATTGTTCTCTGCAGGGACACATAGAACGATACTTCAGCATCTTTTCTTCTCTCATACTTTTTTTTTTCGTTTTTATTTTTGTAATAAAGAGGCCTTGATTTAATAGGCTTCAGATAAATTCTCTAGCATACTGAGTATGCTCACACTAATGAGGGACCTAAAGAAAGGTCTTTGCTTTTGCTTGTTCAATTGAATTTGTTTTCTCGCTCCATGCAAACACAAAAGATATGGCTGCATCACATGAAAGGGCATTTTCCTCAATACGCATCCGTCTTCTTTGGACAATCTGCATTTGTCAACCAAAGCCCTGCTGTGTGTCTCTGTGCCATTGACTCTGCTGCTGTCCTTTCTTCCCTTTTTTGTTATTGAGAATTTAAAAAAAAAAACACCTTTGAAAATGCAGCTTTATTTTACTCGCTTGACAGTGATTTTGCTATCTAAACTAATGTACCACGGTGGGCCATTATGTTTGTTTTCACTCGTCATTCGGTGTTATGCTGTATATTGTTACAAAACAAGGTAGGAAGGCATGAGCCCTAGTGAGCAAATGGTACATAAAAATAATAAAAGGGATGCGAGAAATACAGGACAAGAATGCTATTTAGCCTTTATTAAGTTATCTGAGATGCAAGATTTTTCCAAAATTGTACACATTTAATTAAGAAGTTTTATAGAACATTGTTGCCAAGTCTTACACATAGTTTCCTTATTACCAGTTTCCGTTCTCCTTTCCTGAACAGGGTGCAGCAGTTGGTAGAGTGGTGCAGTTGCATCTAAGGGTATGTCTACACTGCAATAAAACACCCATAGGTGGTCTATGTTAGGGCTCCTGGGGTTTGGGCTGTGGAGCTATAAAATTTCAGTGTAGATGTTGGGGCTGGAGCCCAGACTCTGGAACCAAGCCGGAAGGTCTGCATTGCAATTTTGTAGCCCCTCAGCCCAACCCCTACAAGCCCAGTCACCTGACACAGCCAGGCGTGGGTGATTTATTGCAATGTAGACATACCCAAGATTCTTTTCTAAGGGAAGAGAAGAAGAAGAAGAAGAAAAGCTTTACCAAAGTTCTGGTCCACTGGTCTGACATAAGTTCTATGTATAATTAGTTTATACACTACAGTTTGCTATACAATTATTTCTACAATCTGTGTTCAAAAACATACATATAACTTAGAGTACACCATGGTATAGCCCTTTAATACATATAGCCCTATTAAATATACAGGGGTATTGCTTTAACCTGTTTCCCTATAAAAGTAAATCAAAATCAGTATGGGAGAAGTTTGAGTGCCTGCCAGGACGCTGAAGTCCCACATTAGGGATCCAATTCTACAATTCTTGCTCACATTGAGTAACCCTTGTGAGAATAGTTCCATGGGAATGAGGAGAACTGCTCACCACATGAGTAAGTGTTGTACAGTGTGAACAAGGTGGGCACTGTTAGGTTTAAGTGGGGCTTAAATAGCATAGAGGGCCTTCACATGAGTGATGTGTATTAGGATGAATTTCATCCTATATGATACATCCTTAAATTATGAATTTTAAATCTTATTTAGTAAAGTATATTTTTGTAAGTTTTAGAAGTGAATTATTATTTAATTATGGACAAATTCAGTTTCTAGATTACTTACCAGCTAGTCCTTACACTTCAAAGAACTGATCAACTCTAAAAACTTATTTTAAAGGCTATATCAATATGTGTATATATACATATATGTGTATAAATATATATATTGTATATTATGTGTAATTTATTTTAGGCTACAGTACACTTCCTATTTTTCCAAGTTCAGTAAAAATGTCTCTGATACAGTCCGATGTTTGCTCATGTATTGGTTATACCAGTAGTGAAACGTATTGTATCAGTGACCATTGCATCTTATTTGCAACGTTTGTACTGTTTGTTATATGTACAAGATAAAAAATGAAATTTTGAATGACTTGCAAAAATCAGTCCATTGCTATTGAAAATAGTGCCACAGGACGGGTGAAATTAAATCCATACGGTTTCAATGCTATCAGGAGGTTTTTCCCACTATTCCTTACAGTAGAAGAAATAAACTCAGACAAATCAACTTTGTGCTGTATGAATACTGTACACACATAACAATTCATGAGTACAGACTCTCACAGCCATCTGTATATACCCTGTATATAGATTGATGTAGACCATAGTGACCAGTTCAAGGTCTTCTCTAGTGCCATAGTTTTGCTTTCTCTAGTACATCTGTGTTCAAATTTTCAACATGCAGGTTTTCTGGCAAAAGCAGAGCTAAACTGAGAAAATATTTTATTGTAATGTTTCTTCTGGTACATAACTAGAAATTTAAGCAGCAGTATTTTTGAATATTTGTGAGCGTTAAATATTTATGTAGTTAAAATTCCACAAAAACAAGAAAGTAAAAATAAAAAAAAAATCTAATATTTAAATGCTAAAGCTTTTTGTTTAGCTAGAAGTTTTAGCATATGGCAAATGCCAAATTCTTGGTGATACAACTGGAAGTGTTAAGCTAGTGTAGCAGCTAAGATGAAATTTCAATTGTGGAGAATAAATGTTTAATACTCCTTGTATATTGAATCTGTAAAAATAATCAGTGATCAAGGAACAGCAGGGTTTGAGCAAGATTTCAGATGTTCTTTTATAGCACCAGCTGTGGCTAGTGTAACAGATTCTGTTTAATCCCATTTCCAGTGTGTTGTGTATTTCCTTAAATTGCATTGTTGCAGTAACAGACATGTTTCTACACTACATGGTTTAAATTAGAACTTGGGATACCTAGTCTGTACTGCAATGAACATGTATTAGTTGTACACATAATTATGAGGTTTATGAAAAACACACTCTTCTGCCACTCTTTTTGGCATTAATGGGTAAAATTTTCAAAAATCCGTTAGGCACCAAAGTCTCATTGAAAGTCAATAGTGCTTTAAATCATTTAGGCACCTTTGAAAGTTTTACCCAATACCTTTTCCTTTGTAAAAGGACTTTGCTGAATTCAAGTAGCCTCCCCTATGCATGGTTATCTCATTATTAGTACGCTATCACTGTGGCAAACAAAGTTATCCCCTTGAAGGTTTCACTGTAAAGAACCAGGGTACAATATTTTCATGAGTGAACCTGCAGGGGGATACTAGCCTTTTCATGTATTTGTTGAAAATTGCTAAATTATGGAAATTAAACTATAATACAAGAGGAACAAAACTGATTTGTATTCTGCAGCTCAAGTGTAAGACCAAGTGTGAACATGCATTACATGACTGAAAACGAGATGAGTGCTGATGACTGATGATTTTTTTTTTTAGAGGGGCGTGGATATTTAATATATACACAGGGTTATGCTACTTTGTTTGAGCCCTTCCTTTACAGACTCTCTGATACTGAAGGAACATTTGTTACTGCCCGAAGCAGCTTTCTTAGACTTACTGAACAATGGGCTTGATGGAGAAGGCTCTAGGTTTCCTGGCAAGTACATGACAGGGCACCATATGGTTCCCAGTAAACAGCTCAACTTCCCCTTTTCGTGCACAGATGTGCAAGGAAAGATCAGTAAATTATCTGCTTGATAGTTAGAGCTCCACACACAGGGTCATAGGATTGGGGGAATAACAGAGGATTATGGGTTTTCTTTTCAGCTTGAGTTAATTTATTTTGCTGTCTTATAAATATTTTCCTTTGAGGAACAGATCTTGCTGTCTGCCTCGGTATTATTTTCTGCTTAGTCATGGCAGCATCTTACAGACACAAAAGGGGTCTAAAATAGGCAGCCGGTTGATGAATGCCAGGAGTGCATGAAAAGAAATGATTGGTTTTAAGGTTATTTGTTAAAATCCAACGTTTTGAAGGGTGGCTTCTGTTGTTTAAACAGTGTGGTGAGATTGCTTTGATTTCTGCTGTGTTAGAGATTTGTGATCCAGTATTTAGAAATGGCCTGTCATCGGTGATGGGAGGCAATTTAAGCTGGCTAGCACTATTTAGGCCAGAATGTACTATTGTATCATTGGCCGGCCTTGGCATTGATTTGTTCGACAAGAATCAGCCACCTATTCTCTCTCCCATCAATAGGCTACAAAATTCTCTATTCATCTAAAGGCATTTTGCAGAGATTTGGGAATTATAAAATGAAAGTGTGAGTTGTGTGTCTAGTTAAGGGTTTTATCTTTGTAATGTGACAGATTAAACACAGCTGTGGATTATCAGGGTTTAATTAACAGTTTCATCAGCAATGAACAGAACTTCACAAACCCCTTTATATATATTGCTTACCAAGGTCTGGTTAGTAGAGATTATTGATGCATGGATACAAACTACATGAACACCATGGTATTAATATTAGATGGATTTCAGGCAGTTTTTAAGAAGTGTTCTAAATGAGTATATTGAATGACTTTCTGACAGAGAAACCAGTCCTGTAGACAGAGCCCACCAGGTTGCTAAGCTGAAGGGGAACTAAAAACTGTTTTATGGGCATCCAGTCAGAGGCTGAGGGGGAGTGAGAACTACATGAGGTGGACAGCCAATCAAAGGTTAGAAGGGGGCCCAAGCTGTTCTCTGCGGGTTGCCATTCTTGCTCTGCACAGTAGAGAGGTGCTCAAGGAGGGAAGCTTGAGGGAAAGAAAACCTTGGTCAAGACAACTACTACTTCAGTATTCAGAGTGACTGCA
Organism: Terrapene triunguis; assembly: GCF_002925995.2. NCBI lineage: Eukaryota > Metazoa > Chordata > Testudines > Emydidae > Terrapene > Terrapene triunguis. The sequence continues at coordinate 119,980 of NW_020664399.1, read as the reverse complement.
GAACTACTGGCTGCTGCTGAGAACTGGGGATTTTTACTGAAATTTTTGTTTTAAGAGCAGGGAGAAAATATTCTTTAAAGAGGGGATTGAGCCATAGCGTTTGGCGAGAACAGGGCTGAAGCACTGAGAAGTGCTACTCGGGCAGAATCATGCTAGTAGAGCAGTTGCCATTAAAGCCTTTACAGTTTGCCAGTTAAGAGTTACATAATTACCCATTGGCAAGGAGTTAGCTTTACATGGTTTAGGGAATGCCATGTTAACGTTCATTAAGGAAAAGGTAAAAAACTGTAATGATTTTAATAGTGATTATTCTACTGAAACGGATCATTGGCATTTCCCTCATCCCACGATTAGCCTAACATCACATCTCACATAGCGCTAGTGGGATTTGTCTACCATTTTTCACAAATTTTATTTTGTTTTTAAAATCCTGCTGTTACCACCACAAATACAAATAAATGAATGTCACACCTCTGCAAATCCCCATTGACAAGAGTTTCCATTACCCATCACTGTAAATGTGGGACAATTCCAATATTTTAGGGTCTTACTCGTCTCCTGTCCATATGGAATAGAGGCTCACACATGTCTTTTGGGAGCTATGACATGATTCAGTCACATACTGATGCAATGTCATGATATGAAGATACAGTCATCACAACTGGGACACAGTTACTTTCATCTCACAAGGCAAACACAAATACGCTAGGTAACATCACTACTGTTCTTTCTGTCTAAACTACAACTGAACTGTATAGAAGAGGGAGGGAATGGCTGGCTCAGCGATTGAATGTAGCTTTCTGATAGCTTGTGGGTGAGTTGTGTAAAAATGAGTTTGGCGAGCTGAGTCCAGTTTTCTCAGTAACTAGGTGCCCATGTCACTAAAACCACCACCCCAGTTGGCAGTAATTAGCACCTTCTCCATAAAAAGGCCAGAGTTTGAATGGGCCATGACCAAAGAATGCTCTCATTCTACAGCGGTGTCTGAAGATCAGAGTGGAGGTACAGTGGCAGAGTAGTACAGGGTGAACTGAAGTTTTGCTGGCTGTTGTATCTCTGCTGTAGTTAAAGAATGATATTCAGTCTCCACTGTGGTCAAGCTCAACATTTCATAATCACCAAGAAATTCATGGGCAAAACATAAAACACACACTATTGCTTTCTATATGCTTTTAGAGTCTTTGAAACCCTTCAGGGAAAATACTCTTCTCTAGCAATACAAGACCTTGTTAGAGTAAGTTATCGGCTTAACTCAAAGTCTTATATTTATTAGTAGCATCTCACCAACGTCGCTGCTGTTTCTTGTTTATCATCTTCAGTTTCTTCCCTTCTCTATTTTGAAGGCTCCTGTTAAGGAAAGACGTCCCACAATGAGAGCCTAAGCCAAGAAAGAAAATATAGTCCGTCTGGTGACTAATGCTTAGTAATGCAGCGATTAAAAAGCTTAAAATATAAATAAGTCAATCCAGAAAAGAACTTACTTTAATGTGCTGAGTTGGGAAGGAGGACAAAGAAATAAGTGCAGGGAGAGAGAGTTTTTGAAAAGTGAATATTAATTTTAGAAGTGTTGGTCCAGATTCATTACTTTGGTCTGACTGTGTTTTGCTGTTCTAATGATGCAAAGCAGCACTACACTTGGTTTACCCAGCAAGTTAAACTTTGCATCACTAGATGTACTTTTAAAAGCACATTTCTGAAAATGTTCCTTTGTGACACACGGCATAACAGCGCACAGAGAAAATCTGGGGAAAACTTTGTTTCCACAAGTACTCTTGTCATTTTCTTTTCCCTTTTCAATTCCATCCCCCCCCCCCCACACACACACACTACAGCCTCCACTACTTACAGTGGGGGCGGAATAAATCAGGTACCAAAGACAACTAAAAATATTAGGTGGTGCCTTATTTTATAGTTGGAATAATAACCACTTTAGCCACAAATCAGCAAGTCCAAGAAAGAAAAGGTTGGCAATTCTTTTGGAAATAATATAACTTCAAACTAGAATGATCCTGTGCGGTGGGGATTAGAGGTTTGTATGTGTGAGTATGATAGAGAGAGAGCTTGATACTATATCACTATCATTGAACTCAATGTTTTTTCTTCAAGGGCAGTGCTAATGTAATTATGGTGGAGCCTCTGAGTAAGGCTAAAAAAGAGGGTTTTTTTCCTGAGCCATAGTGAAATGATGGAGAGGCTCCCATTGATAACTTTCATATTTTCTTATCAGTTACTGATTTGTTCACCTCATTTGCAGGTAGATCAAAAAGGTGATAGTACATATGCCTTTTTATAGGTGGCATCTGATTACATATTAGGCTGTATCAACAAGCTTTTTTCTATATAATTAGTCACTGTTTTTAAGTAATATAGTCAAAAGTGCACTTTGCTTAAACTCAGACTTGACCTAAGCTTGCTGCAATATATTGTATATTACTGTATAGCAAACGCACAAGACTAGGACCCCAGCCTCTATTTTTAAACTGGGAAGAGTAAAGAAATCATAAAAGGTGGGTGGTGTTTTGTATTCCCACTGCCACTTTAGTAAAGTTTTGATCTGTCAGTTTCCTTGTTGGTGTTCAATTTTAGATCAAATTTAGGGATTTGCAACCTAAGATATTTCCTGCTTGACGACTGGGGCCTGTAGATGCTGCTCCGAAGACATGTCGGTGTGGTTTGGGCTGGTGGACTCCCCAGAATCTGTCCGCTGAAAAGGTTGGGAACTCCCCCCCCCAGCAGGACTTGGGGCAGGAAGCTGGTAGTCATTTTATAACAATGACTAAGAGTTATAACTTTCTCCTCCCCTGCCTGCTTCAGGCCTTACCCTCCCCTCACCCTGTGCAGTCTGATTAGAGGTCCTCCCTCAAGCCAGCTCCTCAGGGGAGGATGTAAGGAAAACCTTGCCTCTTTTAACAAGTGTCTCAGCCTAGCACTTGGGATTGTGCCTGTCCATCCCCTCATACTGCTCTTCTTGTTTCTGGCACAGAACTCAAAGGAGCACCCACAGCCCCAGTATCTAGAATTCCAACCTAGGGCTAAAATTAAACACTAAAAATCTTTTTTTTTTTTTTTTTTTTTTTTACAGCGGGAATTTATTTGCGAGCCTAGCAGCTCCCCCAGCTCTTAAGGCACTCTTGCTATCTCAGTCTCAGGCAGGACGTTTCTGGGAGCTCCTAGGGCGTGAATGCCAAGTGAAGGAGCCATGCTACCCTTTGAAAGTGTACAGAATACCTGTGCCTGTACTCCACTGGCCAGTGCAGAAGGACCCTCTCCCTTATCATTCCCTTTCAGGGTGTCTAACAGCACTGTGGGCACTAGACAATGCCAAGCTTTACATGCAGGGAACACAAGGGCAGAAGTTGCAGCTGCCCCTTTGTCTCTGGACAAGGAAGGAAGGAAGCACATTCCACCCAGTGTCCTATCACAATTTCTTAAGCACTAGTGCAAGGCCAGCCACTACCTAGCCCCCACATTGAAATTTAAAAGAAGGGGGGGAGGGGAAGGCTAAGACCTAAAGAGGGATGTGGAGGGAGAGTGGCACTCAAATTTCACAACAGGGAACCAGCATTGACATGGTCTGTCAGGATAGGTTCCACAAAAGCACCCTGTGGAAAATGTCTCCGAACGCTATCAGTTTCAGTGAAGAGCTTAAGGCAGGTTTGGCCAAATTTTGTGATGTCAAGGGTTGCTGCTGTCTAAAATAGTAATGGAGATAGATTCCCCTGCCTCACAGGGGTGTTGTGAGGAGAGATTCACAAGTGGTGGTGTGGTACTTGGATATTACAGAGAGCAGCACCACAGCCATGGCTATAAATAAACTAACATTCTTGTCTTCTAATTGTGCCTTTGGATTCTCAAAAACGGGCTTGTTTTTAGCTTAGTGGCAAGTTCATCACAGTAAATATTTTAAAAACAGGGGTGGCCCCTAAGGGTGTTATAATGAACTTCTCACTGAAGGGTGTTGCTAATGCTGAACACTCCTGCTCACAAAAGCAAGGGGAAGGGGAGGCAGCTTTTATACAGTTTCTGTCAGAGCATCTTTGCAAAGTAGGGGTTTTGGCAACAGGCCATACTTTAGGGGATGCTACAATATGAATATGACCCAGTTCAATTCACTTAACATATCTCTAGGGAAAGCTGAATTTTTTACAATTCTGCTGCATGATAGAAAGAAGGCTAAAGCTGACAAAACTAGGGAGATGTGTATTTCACATACCAGGGTGTCACTAGAAGTCTTTCAGGGCCAGATAATCTTCATGCCAAGTGGTATTTTTAGTGAATGGCCACCCATTACTACTTAAACAAGTCAATTTTCCAAAGACTTCAGGTGTCAAGTCAGAGCACCATTTGGAAGCATGGTACAGGGATCCTAGAATTTGAAAAAGTTACCTCATGCATCATTTTGTGTCACATTTGTAGAAATCCAGGTGATTTCTTTTAAAACAAAAAACATTGGATTCTATGATCTGTACATATGCTGTAGCTGTCAGTTTGGTTTTTTAATAAACACATACTACTTGTTTTGCTTCAAATCTGTGGGTTTACTTTAAAGTAAACCATCAAGGTAAAAATAAGTTTGTACAGCCTTTGATTATTAAATGACTGTTAAAGTCAGCATAAAGTATATATTGCATTAAAATTGAGTGCTGTTTATGTATTTAACATAGAGATGTAAGTTTTTGCATTGTTAAAGAAATGATCTATGCTTTCCTCCTTTTTGGATTTGTGCTCCAAGATTGTCAAATAGCTTTCATACTCTAATTTTACTTCGAGTAAAGTTCAAACAATTTGCTTATGATTCTGATTCCTTTTCATTTCTTCATCTGTTACTTCCTCTGATGTCAGAGTATCCCCGTTTGGGTCAAGCAAGTAAAATAACATCTCCAATAGAGCAGCAAAGAGTCCTGTGGCACCTTAGACTAACTGACATATTGGAGCATGAGCTTTCGTGGGTGAATACCCACTTCGTCAGATGCATCTCCAATAGAGTATAACTCAGGCTAGGTCTACGCTGTGGGGGAAGGGGGGAAATCAATTTAAGATACGCAAATTCAGTTACACGAATAGCGTAGCTGAATTAGACGTATCCGATCCGACTTACCCTGCTGTGTAGACGGCGGCAAATCGACCGCTACGGCTCCCCCATAGACGGCGCTTACTCTTACCTGGGCTGGGTGGAGTACGCGCATCGATTCAGGGATCAATTGTCACGTCCCAACGAGACACCATAATTCGATCCCCGAGAGATCGATTTCTACCCGCCGATCCAGGCTGGTAGTGAAGATAAGCCCTTAGACACTTACAATTGCTTTCCAGCTAAGGATGTGATCCTGCCAGATGCAAATACCTAATTTGAAGTCAACGAGCACCTAAAGCACTGCACAGGCCTCAGAAAAGCTTTCAAGAGCAGCTCTGTACCCTCAAAGCCCCCAGGAGTTATGAACATGAAAGCATATGGGACAACTTACTTATTTTGTTCACCCCAAAGATAAAACCATTTTTCCTCCTGTTAAAAAGTCAATGTATAAAAAATAGCCCACCATTCTTCTTCCCTTCCTATCAGGGCCAGCTCAATGGCTTTGAAGAGCTGCTGTAGCTGTTGACCCCACCCATCTGACAAACCACCAGAAGAATTCTTCCAAAGCTGTGAAAACATTCTTTAACTAGCAATGTTTTGCTAATAATTTGCAATAACATCTCACTTGAAACTCCACAATAATTGAACTTAAGTCACAATAAAGACAAAGTCTGAACCACTCCCTAAGCCAACAGGGAGGCTCAGTAGAGTCATTATCCTCTGAGTTAGATGTCAAGTCTCCAGGAAAGTGTCCCACCCACACTACTCAAATCACATACGTGAGCAGACAATAAGTTACCATTTTTCTGCACAATACTTCTACTAAGCCTCAATGTGAAGTAGTGGAAGACAATGGTTTAGAGGGTGAAAAAGCCTTAGAAGGTCCTCCTTTGGAGGCTGTTTACTGGAACACTCGCCTCTCAAAAGAAGGCATCTGTGGGTGCCTGCAGATCCCAGGTCACACTTAGCATCAGAACTGCAAAAAGAGGTGCTAACACTCTCTGTGCCCAGAATGTGAGAATCACTCTTGGATGGTGGGTTTTTGTTGCTTTTTAGAATAGTTTTGCCTGAAGTGCTATGGGCCTCCAATGGGCAGCATCGCATCTATGTTGCAATGGAGGATTATTATATTTTCTTACACATTTATGCTAAGGAACAATGCTGAAGTGCTCTAAATTGCGGAGAGTAGCTTAGGTTATTTTGGGAGCTTTTGAACTTCTACAGCACACAAAATATTTCATGTGCATGTTCCAGGTGAGAACAAAATGAGAACAGTACTATTTCTTGAGATTTGTGAAAAGGTATGTTGACTTTAGATATAAATGTTGGTACTGTGAGTACTACACAAGCCAGCTTCAACTGACTGGAAATACAAATCTAGATTAGAGGTTCAAACAGTGCCAAGGTGAAGACAGGAAGAATCAAGTTAAGATCTCACCTGAGAAAATAGGATATCATGGAGATTGAGCTTGACTGACCTCTGGAATCAGATTATGTGATGCTCAGAATAAGGAAGTAATTATATATTGAGGATACTATTTAGGGCTGAGATTTACATCAAGAAGGCTGAAGTGTTTAAATGCTTGTTTTGCTTCAGTCTTCACTAAAAAGGTTAACAATGACCAGATACGCAACACAATATTAGCAACGGGGGAGGTGGGGGAGGGAGTATATGTGAAAGATATGTTAGATGTATTCAAGGCAGCAGGGCCTGATGAAATTTGCCTTAGGGTATTTAAGGAACTAGCTGAAGCAATCTCAGAACCATTAGCAATTGCCTTTGAGAACTCAGAGGCTGGATGAGGTCCCAAAGGCCTGGAGAAGGGCAAACATAGTACTTATCTTTAAAAAGGGGAACAAAGAGGAATTCCAGTCTGCCTAACTTCAATATCTGGAAAGATAATGGAACTAATTATTAAACAATTTGTTGGCACTTAGAGGATAATAGGATTATAAGGAATAGCCAGCATGGATTTGTCAAGAACAAACCAAACTAAATTTCCTTCTTTGACAGAGTTACTAGCCTAGTGGATAGTGGGAAAGTAGTAGACATGATTATCTTGATTTTAGTATGGCTTTTGAGATAGTCTCACTTGATATTCTCATAAGCAAACTTGGAAAATGCCATCTAGATGAAATTACTATAAGGCGGGTGCACAACTGATTCAAAGACTATACTCAAAAGACTAATTATCAATGGTTCATTATCAAACTGAGATGGCATAGCTAATAGGGCCCCACAGGGGTCAGTCTTGGGTCTAGTACTATTCAATATTTTCATTAATGACTTGGATAAAGGAGTGGAGAGTGTGCTTATTAAATTTTCAGATGACACAGATGGGTGGGGTTGCAAGCACTTTGGAGGATGGGATTAGAAATCAAAAGGATCTTGACAAATTGAAGAATTGGTCTGAATTCAAGAAGATGAAATTCAATAAAGATAAGGGTAGAGTACTTCACATAGAAAGGAAAAATCAAGTGCACAACAACAAAATGGGGAATACTGGCTAGGTGGCAGCACTGCTGACAAGGCTCTGGGGGGTAATTGGGGAATCACAAATTGAATGAGAGTCAACAAAGTGATACAGTTGCAAAAAAAGCTATAATCGTTCTGGGGTGTATTAACAGGAATGTTGTATATAAGACATGGGAGATAATTGTCCCCCTCTAGTTGGTACTGTTCTGGCCTCAGCTGGAGGAGTGTGTCCAATTCTGCATGCCAGACTCGGAAAGGTGTGGACAAATTGGAGAGTCCAGAGGAGTGCAACAAAAATGATAAAAAGTTTAGAAAACCTGATCTATGGAGAAAGGTTAGAAAGACTGGGTATGTTTAGTTCTGAGAAAACAAGGCACAGAGTGGAGATATGGGTGGGAGGGGGGGGGAAGAACGGACCAGATAACAGTCACCAAATATGTTGATGGCTGTTATAAAGAGGATGGTGGGCACTGAAGGTAGGACAACAAGTAATGGGCTTAATCTGTAGCAAGGGAGATTTCAATTAGATATTAGGAACTTTCTAACTACAGTAAAAGCTGTTTTATCTGGCATGTGGGGATATGTGGTGGTGCCAGTATGTGAAAAATGCTGGTTAACTAAGAGGGAGGGAGTAGGGGGTGCAGGGCACAGGCTCTGGGAGGGAGTTTGAGTGCAGGAGGGGGCTCGGAGCAGAGGCTTGGGGCATGGGAGGGGGTGGCGGGGTGCCAGCTCAGGGGGCTGCTCACCTCGGGAGACTCTCTGCAAGCAGGCACCATCCCCACAGCTCCCATTGGCCATGGTTCCCAGCCAATGAGAGCTGCGTTGCTAGTGCTCAGGGTGAGGTGGGGGCAGCACGCAGAGCCGCCTGCCATGCCCCCACTTAGGAGCGACCCCTCCCGCACTCCAACCCCCTGCTGCCCCGCCCCAACCCGATTATAAACTGGAATTTCAATGAAGATCAGAAATACTGGTTTATAGAGCTTTCCAGTTGGTGAAGTGCCAGATAAAACAGCTTTTACTGTATATGGGTAATTAAGCTCTGGAGCAGGCTACCAAGAGAGGTTGTGGAATCCCCATAATTGGAGGTCTTTAAGAATACCTGTCAGGGATGGTCTAGGTCAGTGGTCCCCAACCTTTTTTGTCTGGCGGGTGCCAGACGACGAGCCACCGCGGACCGTGGCCGGCAGACAAGCATCCACCGAAATGCCGCCGAGAAGTGGTGACGTCAATAGGCGTCGCCGCCGAAATGCCAACAAGCAGAGTCATCCAGAGGCGTCACCGCCAAAATGCCGATTTTCGGCAGCATTTCGGCAGCAACGCCTCTGGATGATGATGCTTGTCGGCGGCATTTTGGCAGATGCTTGTCCGCTGGCCAGTACGCAGGCGCACATAGATGCCCCGGCGGGCGCCATGTTGGGGACCACTGTTCTAGGTTTACTCAGCCCTGCCTCATCGCAGGGGGCTGGGACTTGACCTCTTGAAGTCCTTGCCAGCCCTGCATTTCTATGCTCTTCCAGGAACTGAATCCTGCATTAAACTGAAGACCATCCTGGAGGAATTAGAGTATGGCTGGTATTCCTGTTTCCCATGTCCCTATGTCTTGTGATAAATCATTTTCTCTTACACATTGTTGTGCTGTAGAATCATTTCTGGAAGACACTGATGATCTAGTGACTTGAATGACTAGATTCTGCTAGGATTTACCTCCAAGTTTCTACACTGATAGATTTGAGAAGTCAAGACAGGGGTGTAACATGACACAGTAAGTCCAGTTTCAGGTTTGGGCAGTGCAATCTCTGCTGTGTCAGAGAAATCAGGGGAAGGGAGATTAAATGCTCTGAAGAATAATGCTACTTTCTCTCACTCGTGTGGTTTTGGTTTGGTTTTTAAACTCATGAATTCAAGGCATTGAAAGATATTAAGAACCATGGTGTGTGTAACAAGTTCTTACCTCTCAGGACTCTGCTGCTTCAGTTTCCGTACTGCTTTTCATCCGTCTAGGCCTTTCTCCTAGGCTGACAGGCCATTGTCTGTGTCCAGTGAGTCACAGCACTGAGGTGGAAATTCACCTTTCCAGAACGTAAAATAATGGAAATTCAAATAAACAGTCTTTCACCTCCTACTCTTTTCAGAGCATAGCTCTGCCTCTATGGGTCTGTTCTCTTCAATGGAGACTTTAGCCCTTCCGTGGGCCTCAGCTTCCAGACCTCCTGGGCTCCAAACACCAACAAGGTAACCATACCAACTCCTGGGGAGGTAGCATAGGGGGACCTATGCCTACCCTCTGTTGTAGGTAGATTGCCCAACCTTAACTTCCCACTTTGCCCTGACCTTGTTTCCCAGGGCCATTTCCTATGCCACCTTTATGTAGCTTCCTCAGTCTATAAATACCTCCTCAATCTTCACCTGTATCCAGGCCAAGCCTCCTCATTGGCCCTTTCTCAGCTGTTTTCTAAGTGGACAGCTCATTCCCAGTGCTCATTTCCCTAGCACACTAATGCTGAACAACTCCTTCCTTCTCTGTAGAGTCACTCCCTTATCTCTTAACTGAGCGACTGGCTTCCCTTATATAATCCTACTAGCTACAGGACTCTTCTTGCTCACCTGACCCCTCCTGGGGCTACATTTTCCAACATGATCCCGCTTAAACTGATGAGCCCAGTAATATCTGGGCGGCAGCAGCAGCAGCTCCCTTAAAGGGCTGTCGTGTGTGGTTGAGCAGGCTGAATATCAACAGTACTGATAACCTCTTATCCCATGGGAAAATATTCTGTATATCTTGCCCAATCAGTTTCACATATTCTGAAAACTCCCTAGCCACACCCAGCAGGAGAGGAAAAGGAAGAAACGCTGTTTTCCTGCTCCTTTTTTGCTCGCCTCATATGGGTCTACTTCTCTTTTGTCTGATGCAGCTTCCATTTGCATCAGCACTGCCCTTTGGGCCTTCGGGTGTAGATGGGGAATGGCTTCATGCTCTGCCTTAGAGGATACACAATCAATTCAACTGATTCTTTTTAAAAAATCATTTCCATCCTCCTCCTTGTGCCCTCACTGGGGGAACAGAGTTAGTTACTAGCCTCCTCCTCAGGGAGTCAAGGATCCATTTTAGAGTAGGCATGGGGAATCTGCCACCCCTCTTCTCTCTGGGGAGATGTGTTCTGGCTAGCAGGGGGTGACATGCTTGAGGAACAGAAGAGGGAATTTTGAATGCCTAGCTTCAGTTAGATTCAGGCCCTTCTTTCTTCCCTGTGGCTTCCATGACAAAAAAAATCAGGCCGTGGTAAGGAAGAAGACAAGAGCTGTGCCTATTTATCTCGGAAAGCCTTTTCCTGGTCTAGCAAGGGTTTGTGGGAACATGTAGAAGGCACTTGCAGAAAAATAAAGGATTAACCCTTTAATGTACCATCCCTCTTTTCAACACCATTAGTTAACCACGGCAGTATTGTTCTCTTACTAGCTGCTTTGCTGCCAGCTCTCCTGCCCACAGCTATGTAAAATGTGTCCACTCTAAGTGCTGGCTCAGGTGACAGCTGGAGAGAAGCAGTTCTATCAATTCCTGCTTGGCTATACACCACAAAAAAGAGAGTATGCTCCTTTGGCCCAGTCTGACCCAATCACCTAACCTCAGAGACATGAAGCAGAGGAGCTTCCAGAGCTAACACAAAGCCAGCAAGGAGGAATTTCTCACTCACAGAGTCCCCTTCAACTCAACCACCTCATTCACTGGAGTAAAACACTCAAATTTAGCACTGCAGAATCAGGGCCTAAATGCTGGGAAGTGGAGTCCACTACAGAAGAGAAATCCCAGAAATGGGATGGGGTGGGGGGGGGTAGAAGAACAGGACAAATTCAGGCTCTCACATGGCCCTCAACATTGACTGTATTATCAAAATAGCAGACACTTGCTGCAGATTTTTTTAACTATTTCTCTTAGCCTTCTACACGAAACCATGTTTTATAGCAAAAAGGATCATGTTCAGAAACAGAGGGAGGGCCTAGTTCTGCAGTTCTTACCAAGACAAACCTGCCCACTGTAACTAGTGGGGCGAATTGTATCAAATAAAGGCTACGGCACTGGACCTAAAGCAGGCATTAATTTACAGTTAATTTTAACGTGTTTGTTTAAATGACAGTAGATTTATAGGATAACAATTGGAAACAGCAGCATATGCAATGTAGCAGGAGGGACCACTGTGGTCATCCAGCGAGACCTCATGTATAACACAGGCCATAGCACTTCCCCAGCAGAATTCCTAGAACACATCTTTTAGAGAAACATCCAATCTTAACTGAAAAACTGTCAGTGATGGAGAATCCACCACAACCCTAGGTCAATTGATCCAATGGTTAATTACCCTGTTAAAACTTCATGCCTTATTTCCAGTGTCAATTTGTCTAGCTTCAACTTCCAGCCATTCCTCTCCTAGATTGAAGAGGCCATTAATTATATATTTGTTCCCCATGTAGCTACATACAGACTAATCAAGCTCAATACATCTCACTCTAAGGCATATTTTCTAATTCTTTCATCATTCTTGTGGCTCTTCTCTGTACCCTCTGCAATTTATCAACAGCCTTCCTGAATTGTGGGCACCAGAACTGGACAGCACATTCCAGCAGTGGTCGCACTAGTGCCAAACAGAGAAGTAAAATGTCCTCACTACTCAAGGTTCCCATCCCAGGATCACATCAGCTCTTTTGGAATCAATGAATGAACAGGGCAAAATAAAGCTGTAAAACTTTCCATTCTCTCTCTCGCCTACAGTGACATCTGCTGGCAATCAGTAAAAGCTAACTTTCTGGTGAGCTCGTACCTAACTCCCTAATTCCTTGTCTCCTTTGCAAAGCCAAAGTTAATGATTTTTGTGCAGCTCTCCACAGACTGAGGGTGGAGGTAGAGGGGAACAATCTTTTTTCCTCCCCCAATGCCACAGTTGCAGGGCAGAGTATAAGTGCAGTAGCTGCTGCAGTCTACCCTATTGTTCAATGCAGTATGGGGGGTTTGGCAGTGCTTAGTGTCTGTGAGAGAGGGGGAGAACCTCAAGATGCAGCAACCCACCACCCCAAAATATAAACCATTTAAAAATTGAGCCGGGTCACTGAGGGATGGACTTTAAACACAGTCTTGCCAAGCTACTGCTCGCAGATTCTGACAGACCCTCCCCCCCCCCATTTTTTTTTCAGAGTACTTTAAGCACTTTGTTTTGGACAGAGGATCTGCATAGTCCTACACGTACTGTATCCCCTTGGGCTTCAATGTGTAGCAGAACTACAAGAGTTGCTCTACACTTATAACCTTCTGTATCTGCCGAAGGTGCACCATTGGTAACGGAAATCTTGATATAAATCACTCACTGATGTAAAATGAGTGAAAAAGTCCTAGTCCACCAGGAACCTTAATTGGCCAGTTTTAATCCCCTTTCTTCCCCTCAAAGCAATATATTAGAATCAAAGCAAACAAAAACAGACTGGCAATCCTGGAGTTACACTAGTCGAATGTTTAAGTAGTAGTAAAGGCCATTCAGAAGTGAGCTTTTTCAGTGGAAGTGAAGCACAAAAAGGAAGCTGTTTTGAACACCGAGTTCAGGCATTTAGGCAACCCTTAACTCCATACCATTATTCCTTAATACACTCTGACTCGGTGTGTGTATATTAGTAAAACAGCTACCATTAAGATAAGCGATGCTCGACTACATTTGCTCAGAGTGTAACAGATTATTTTAACTAATTCACTAAACCAATGTCAGATCAGAACTCACACTTCGCAAGTCTTAGGTTTTTGGGCCAGGAATGGTTTTTTCAGATTAAATTTTTCCATCTAATCTGGGAAAGAGATGTAGACAAGGCAAAAATATACTGTCAATGGTTTTTGCAATCTCCTAGATTATACTCAACCTAAAAACCTATGGTATCAAGAAATGAACACACTCATACAATAGATTTAGAACTGGGTTTAGCCTCAATATAACAAAGGATGAAAATGAAATAATTCAATTATGCTCTAGAGCAGTGGTTCCCAAACTGGGGTTCGTGAACCCCTGGGGGTTCACAAAATGTTACAGGGGGTTCTCGGGGGAAAAAATTCCCTAATGGCAGACAGAGCGGTCTCTAGGGACCCCGGGCAGCATGGGGCGCGGAGCCCCTGGACTTCCAAGAGCTAAGCAGATCAAAGCAAGCATATCTATCACACTGAGGAGATTTAAACTTCAAGACTCCTTCTAAGAAATGGAAAGGGAGCTGGATATTTTTTGCTGTTTTTAAAATCAAATAGGCAGCTAGTATTGTTTTTAAAATTATTATGAAGAACAAGTTTAATCTTTGTTGTAACATGCATTGTTTGCCTGGACTACTCAAGACCTGAATGCTTGTTTAGGAGGAACTCTTTGAGCTGGCTTCTTAAATACCTTCATGCTGTTTCACATCTGATACTCCTTGATGAAACATAGGTGCCTTGTCTTATAACAGGTTTATTCAAAGTGATACAAGCTACAAAAGTGAGATCTTGGAAGAGTGTTGCCATTTTCATAATGTAATAAAAATACTGTAATTATAAAATAACAAATAATGTGTAATAAGCATGTCATAAAAACAAATTTTATATTTCCAAGATCACTGCTTTTATAATTTATACTCTGGTAAAGGAGAAAATCCCTGGAAATATTCATTTTGAGGAGGGGGTTCATGAGACTTGACATTTTAATGAAAGGGGTTCACACATTGTTAAAGTCTGGGAACCACGCTCTAGAGATACCATGTCGTGAAGCCTTCACAGCTGGCACCCACTGTCAAGTGCTAGGAAGGTCAGATAATCAAGAGCGTTCCAAAATTTAAAGATCACCCACCTACATTTTCTTTCTTTTATTAAGCACTTTCATGCACTAAAGAGCTGCTCTGTTATCTTTGTGCTCTATTGACAAATATATATTTAAGAGTTTTAAAAAGCAACTAGGAATAAATACTCAAATCAAGGTGTACTTTGGCATTGACTAAAATGGGAGCAGAATCAGGTCAATATATATTTTTATTCAGCACCTGGCAGTATGCTAGCTGCTTCAAGAAAAATAGAGAGATGGTCCCACCACGGAAAAGTTTCTAATTTTTCAATTGCACATAACACAAGACAGGTAACAAGTAGCAAGACTAGAGGGGAGAAATGCACAGACTATGTGGGAACTACAAAAAACAGACACCAGACTGCAAAGTTCTCATCTCTACTACCTAGGTGCTCAGATACTACACTAATGGGAGTCACGTAAGTACCTAGCTAGGTAGCTGGATAACTAGCTACCGTATGTGCTATATTTTCCAACGTGTTCCAGTTTCAGTATTTTAACTGTGGCCACCTAAGGGCCCAACCCTGCAATCGTCACTCAGAGCAGCTGTTGCAGACATGGGTAAATGCCCACGGAAGAATACTCAAGGGAACAAGAGTAACTGGATCACACCACCACTCTCCTTTTCCATCCACCATCTTAGTTTCTTTATTTATTGTCTCCACAGAGGTGGCATCCACCACACTGTAGGCTTGTTCAGCAAAGTATAGAAGAAAATATAAGGGTCTGAAAGCAAATAACTGTCCATTCTGGAGCACCAGATAAAGGAAACACCTGCAGTCAGTATTAAATCTAATATATTTGAAATAGATGTTTAGTTGAACATATGTATACAATGTAGTTGAAAACTGAGTTTTTTGCATTAAAATATTTTCACAAGTTGTAACATGCAAGGCTGTTTCTAGTCTCTGAATATCCTGAAGTGTCCTGTTCCCACTGATGTCAGTGGTAGTTTTGCCACTGACCTTTACAGAAACATTCCAAGTGTTTAGCAGTATTCAGGCATCCACCACATTCTATGGATATCAATTATGCAAGTCTTTTGGGCTTGATGCCACAACCCTCACTTTCACATGTTGCCTTCCAGGCGCCAGGACTGCTCACATAAGTAAGGGCTGCAAGTCTGCACCCTAAATATGCCTGCACATTGCACAACTCAAAAAAACAAACGATTTTTTTTTTTAAGTTTTGTTTACGCTCATACATTTTAGTTTCAAGTACAATAACCCTTCTTAAAAAACAAGACGACAGCAATGTTCAAGATAGAAAATCAATCAGAAAAAACTACTTGTATACTATTTTCCCATTACAAAGTCCAGGTGAAGTGTAACAACTAATGTAAACTTAATTTGTAAGTGTCTTCTCCTTTTCCTTTGCTATCAGTAACTTTTCAGGTAATTTCTTGGTTATTCCCATGCCACTAGTAAATTGATAGAAACTGCAACAAGCCTTAAATCCCGTTTGATCCCAACATATTCTTTATCACAATGTTTGTTATGCTCTGCCCTTGCAGCTTCCAGGAACCATCTAACACAAAACATCATGTAATAATTTTCAATATAGATATAACAAAGATAGAGCCATTATTTATGGCTAGCATGTGATATCTAAGTGTGGTCAATATATACTATATACCATAGTAAGCACACTACACTCAGAATATCCAGAAGCCCATACATACTACATGGAAAAAACACAGTAACTACTTCAGACACTAGTTAAGAACTGGGGGCCAGATTCTACCTCCCTTTATGTAGGTGAAAAATCAGGAATAACCGACAGCCAAAGTTGGCCCTCACTATTTAAAATGAAAAACCACTTAAATCCCATGTAAACCGAGGACTTATCAGGCGGTTTTCAAAAAGCAGTTATTATGGACTAAGCATGCAAGATAAGTTTAAAAGATAATTCAAATGGAACAGCACAACCAAATTTTCTACACTGCTGTGTTTTTTAGTGTACCTTTAAATAAAAAATAAAAAAAATCAGCCTAACGGGTCCAATCCTATTAGGTAAAAAGTGCTTCCTAAAAGGGGACAGATACTCCCCTACCACTGTCTGGTTTGCATTCTATTTAAAGTAATTTTTACTTCTATTCTGATCATTTGCATGCCACATTTCAGCTTTAAACCAATTCATATGCTATGACAGAAAATCCTGTAACTATGACCACATTGCAGGGCACTGCTGCATTACTATTCAGGTTTTTTTTTTTTTTTTTTTTTTAAACCCTTGTGAAAGGTGCCAGATTGAAAGCCCTGAAGAATGGCTGGCCCTCAGAAAAGAGAGGCAGCAGTAGGGCTAGATTCACATTGCATGCCCATTTGGCTCAACCCTAGCCAGGTTTCTAGTGCAATCTCCAGATCCATTCAAATCCTTAGCCTCTCCACTGAGACTTCCCATAAATATGCCAATTATGATAACAGCTTTTGTGATATGGGCATGTGGTCACTAGGAACCGGATTGACACTAGTTTATTTCATGTACTCTCCCAAAATGCCACCACATGTTAATGACTTTCAGACAATACAGAGCTGAGTAGGATCCAAACTGTTGACCTCCAGGCAAACTATTCTGTAACCCCCATTATCAAGTCTCTCTGCCATGCCCTTTCAGGGGAAAAACAAACCAACAAGCTTTAATTTCCATCATATCTGCTCCTTAGTTTACATATTTTATTATACATAATCCATTTCAGAGATTTGTTCCAGAGAGCGCCATGAAAACTCATTTACACAAAGCAAGTGTTAGACCAACTTTATTTCCTAATCAGGTATTCTTTAAAGGGAGGTTGTGATGGGGTTTACAGACCCCACACAAAGGTTAAGGGAGTGAAGGAGCAGAATAGGGCCCACCAGGCCCTGCCCCTCAGCAGCTGCAGAGCATGCTCCAAAAGGAGGGCCTGCTTAAAAGGGGACTCTGACAGTCAAGTGGGGGAAGAATGAAGGAGAGGCTGTCTGCATGGAGGAGGCCAGTTTGCAGCTTCTGGGACAGAGCAAACCACAGGAGAAGGGTCTGGACTGTGGGTAAGACCTAACTGGGAGGCTGGGGGCCTGACCCTTTTTCCTCCTCTGCTCCCTGACAAGGGAGAATATCTGAACATTGAGAAGTGAGCTACCCCTTTGACTATCTGAACTGCTGAGACTTATGGGGAACTCTCCGCTGGGAGGGGGCAGAGTGCTGCAATCATCCTCCAAACTGAAGAGAGAACGGGGCCCAGAGGACGCTGGTCTGGGTGTATCAGCAAGAGACGCTCCTCTCCCCTTTCCCTTTGGGCTGGGATCTGGTGGAGAGGAAGGGCCAAGGTCTTTCTACCTTCTCCCCTCCCCTGGTCTGGAGAATCCAGAGAGCACCAGGGAACAACGGACCGTAACTCAGCCACCATGCCCATGGACCGTCCAAGCAAGGCCATCTCAGGACTTTGGGGACTGTTGAGTCATGGCATGCCTACTAGGCCTGTTAGCCCCAAGTCAGCCCACTACAAAGATCCTATTTGGAATTTCAGTTCAAACCTTTGTAACTCAAGATCCAAAGTACTGTAGGTTTCATCATGTAAATCTCATCATGACTTTATTTCAAAATATAGTGTTGGAAATTTAACGTCCAGGTCAGATTTGGATATCAAATTTATAAATCTGCCAAAATCTCGTTTACAAACTAGTCTCTTCACACATTCTGACTGGAATATTATAATGTCTGTCGTCTTCAGTTATAAGAGTCACCACAGGCCAGTCCTCCTCTGGGTCATTGGGATAAAGTGTGATGAATTCATCAGTGCTGTATTTATACAATCGATAAACTCTGATGGTATAGTGCAGAGCATATGCAAGAAGAAACATTTCCACCTGGGTTGGAAAAACAAAACAAAACAAAAAACGAACAATTAGAATGTAATCCATAATACTAATGTATATTTTTCAGGAGTGTTATTCTGTATAAGACGACCCTTAAAATGGACAACGAAGCTCAGATACTGAGATTCCCTTGCATGGGGAAATTCGCTGAAATCCCATCCTACGGATAGGCCATCCTCAGGGCTCAAGTACACAACCATTTCACACTGTGTGCTCATTAAAATTTTTGGCTATACTGTTTTAATCTCAAGTGCTTAAGGCAGTGAAATAGTTTGTTCGAATGTTTGAAAATCAAGCCACTTCATTTCAAAATGAGAGCTATGTGTGTTCAAAGCTTTTGAAAGAAATAATGCCACTTATTTCAGTGCTTAAGGTACCTAACTTTAAGCATTCAGGATTGAAAATTGTGGACCTATACCGTTATATTTCCTGAAAAGAGGCTACCAACCACTGAATGCTCCGTTACTCCACTGAGACAGATAGGAGTCAGTCCAAGTGCACTAGATGTTCAGAATTCAGTCTAAGACATGTACACCTCTACCCCGATATAACGCAACCCAATATGACACGAATTCAGATATAACGTGGTAAAGCAGCGCTCCGGGGGGGGCGGGGCTGCACACTCTGGCCGATCAAAGCAAGTTTGATATAATGCAGTTTCACCTATAACGTAGTAAGATTTTTTGGCTCCATAGGACAGCGTTATATCGGGGTAGAGGTGTAATTACAAGGGGTTCGGCTAGATTTGACTCCCCTTGGACAAAGCCTGAATTCTTACATTTAAAAACCAAAAACTGTTTAAAGCACTTTGATATACATTTGCTTTAGTATAACTAAAGCAGCATTTAATACCTGCTATTATTTTTTAAACTTACACAAGAGAGTTGTAAGGCTGAGGGGTAACCTCTGCTTGACGCTCCTTGTGCTGTATAAGTTTGATTATTTCAGGACTTTAGTTTCTGGTGCTACACATGTTAAAAGCAGTAACATTCTCTTTATAAAAGAAATATAGTTTTAAAAAATGGGAATACCTATGCACTCAGAATCCATGTCCCAACTCCTCTTTAGATCGTTTAAATGTCCCTTGACAGAGTGAAACAAGGACGACTGCACAAATAGCTGGAATAGAGTTGAATTGTGCCCCAACAGCAGCAGTGCAGACATATGTTGCTCAATAAAACTCTAAGGCATGGTACTTCCCCAGGAAATGCCAGGAAGAACATGAGTGTTGCGCCACCACCACCACACTTGAAGGTACTACGGGCATCCACTCACATCTGCACCCAGCCAATTCTGCCAGTTGGAGCAAGGTTGATGGTAATTTTTGTATGCATGCAGGTTAGGGCCATTGCCCCCCCCTCATTTAGTAGAGACTAGCACGGTCAGCAGCATTAGCCTCTGCAGTCCTTGGTGCTCAGCAAGTACAAGAACCTTATTAGGCCTGTTGCCTGCATGGATGTGAGGTAGCAGAGGAAGAGTTTCCCCCATTGCTTCCCACCTGTCTTGTGAACTCATACAGGGCCAGGCATACCCTGTTCTAGTTATAACTTATTATCAGAACAGTCTCATTCATTTCATTAGGATTAGTCACTGAGTAAAGTTCAACTCCATGTGAGTACGGGTGACAAAGCTGGACCCCCAAAAAAGTCAACAAGTTAAAGGCAGGTGATAGTTCCACCTTTTCAAGTAAAGTCGGCTAAGCACCTAGTCAATGAGAGATTAGTACAAAAACTTAAATGGGAACAAGATCCGGTCCTTAGCTATTATTAACACATGCACAGTTGAGCACTGCACTTAGGGTTTTTATCCTGCAACTACACTTCTGAGGGCAGTTCCACTGATTTAAGGAATCCGGTCTTCTTTTGAGATCAGGTTCCCTGATTTTTTTAAAATGTTTGTACCACCTTTCACACCAATATCCTCATTAACCAGTTTGTGATATATACATTAAGTCATGGTTCATTTAGGTAGCTGCAATTCCTCAAGGATGAATTACACCTTTTTCAGGTAATCAAGACCAGTAAAAATGTCTATCAGTCAGAAAATGGATTTATTATGCAGTTCTTGTTTCATATATGTTTCCCTTATGTAATTAATTTGGTACTGTTAGCTTTTCATATATACTTATCTTTATTTTGACATTTAAAATCAACATTTTAAATAAAGAGAAGTGGCCTGTTCT
This sequence comes from Terrapene triunguis, assembly GCF_002925995.2. Classification (NCBI taxonomy): domain Eukaryota; kingdom Metazoa; phylum Chordata; order Testudines; family Emydidae; genus Terrapene; species Terrapene triunguis. The sequence goes on along the minus strand of NW_020664399.1, from coordinate 99,561 downwards.
GGTACAATAAGAATCATGGAATACTTCAGTTACTTTACTAAAAAAAACTATATGTATAAAAATATGAGCAAAATGTGTTATCTAGGAGTTATACGCTTCAGAAAACGGGGGTTTACAATTATGAGCACAGACTCTTAACTAGATCACCATTAACAAGTACTGCTATTATTCCATTTACTGAGCAGCTACCTTTTTACAAGCATCAAACCACATCAAACTTAAGCTGCTACAGCTTTGCTGATTTCCAAAGCATTTCAGAAAATGTTTTCGTGTTCTGGTTAGTTCTGCTTCTACCACAGCAGGAAAGTCCTAGACACGAGAAAACTGCCATGTATACTAGAAGGCATAAATAGCTCTCCTTACTTGCTCAAGGCCTCCAGTGTGACCTATTTGATTCAAGTGATTATTCATTAGCTGACTGGGGCTGCTGGATGTATCCCGGGCAAACAATAGCCATGAGAACACTGGTACTTTCTTTCCTTTTTTATCATCATCATACAATTCAATAGCTGTGTTCAGCATCAAAAATTTCACAGCTTCATAGAGACTGTACTCCTCCTCTTCATTTGAGAACAATTCATCACAAGCTGCTTGTCTCGCTACAGGACTTTTCATTTCACTCATACTCTCCCACTATAAAAGCAAACATAGTATTATCAACATAAGTGACAGCAGATCATTCATAATTGCAAAAGGAAAGAAGGACCTTCAAGTGTAGATTGACACATTTTCAGCACAGCTACTTTGAATTAGATGTATAAAGGGCTCTCATGCCTTTTTTTTTTTTTTTTTTAAACTTAAAAAAAAATAAAATCTATTTATTTTAAATACTCCCATAGCTGTAGCCGCTGCTGTCTTTTTCCTGTAGCAACAAGAATCTGATGAGGCCAAGATCAATAGAAAGAAAAGGAAAGGGGAAAAAGTAAGGCAGAATGGGGTGGAGAGACAGATTCTGATAGGAGAGAGGCAGTAACCTTTTCATTGGCTGTAACAATACCTATAGTTTTCATATTCTCCCTGCATCTCAAATACCCGCACTGCTTTAGTTATTTTGCTCCGAATATTCTTACAGAAATTGCATAAATATGCATATAAGCAAATATTAGCATTTGAAGTAGTAAATCTGTGCCTATTTAAAATGTTTAAAATAAAAATGTAAACATATGCACACAGAAGACATGAATAAAGGAACCATTAAAACATTCCATTAAGCCAGGGGTTCTCAAACTGTGGGTCGGGACCCCAAAGTGGGTCACAACCCCGTTTTAATGGGGTCACCAGGGCTGGCTTAGACTTGCTGGCGCCTGGTGATGAAGGTGAAACCCAAGCTCTGCAGCCTGGTGATGAAAGTGAAGCCCAAGGGCTTCATCCCTGGGCCATAGGGCTCAGGTTACAGGCCCCCTGACTGGGGCTGAAGCCCTTGAGCTTTGGCCCCCCAACCCAGGGCAGTGACGGTTGGGCTCTGGGCCCCCCCCCAACCTGGGGCAGCAAACTCAGGCTTTGGTCCCCACTCCTGGGGTCATGTAGTAATTTTTGTTGTCAGAAGGGGGTCGCAGTGCAATGAAGTTTGAGAACCCCTGGAGTAAGCAGTTTCCATACTGTAATACGAAAAATCAAATGCTAATCGATAAAGAGTACAGCACTTGGGAAATGTTAGATGATAAATGCTATAACGGCTATATGTACATACATAAACACACAAATGATAAGGGGAGTAAAGACTCATTTTGCTATGATTCAGTCATTCTATCACTGCTTGCAGCCATCCATCACCCCACTGCCTCTCAGGTACTAAGAGAGTTTGTCCAATAGGGAACACACCTCTGCTCTAACTACGGATGTACGGTAAACATGAACCGAAATATTGAGCGCGAACCTAGAACTATGTATTTATAGTAATAAAATGTTATGTTGACAGACTAGTCCATGCATCAGCTAATTCAAGAAGGTAAAAGAAAGTTCCCACAAATTAGGAAACACAAGAAGATTCATTAAAAATGTCACACTGTAGTGGTGCAGTATAGTTCCTCACACCCTTCTGGTATCTTACATTTATATAGCATCTTTCATCCCTAAGGCTCTAAAAACACTTTACGTGGTACTACATAAATGCAGGAAATCCTTTCACCCCTGGGACTCAGAACAGCAGCTAGATGGAGTGCCAGTAGACCGCTTAACAGCAATAGTGAAGGGGTAGATGGAAAATATTGGACCAGAGTGCCAGGACAAACCTCCAACTCCTTAGAAACAAGGGATTTTTCCATGCCCATGAAGACTAGAAATGTCCTGTTTGTGAGGTCTCATCCAGAAAGCACACAGCTCTTCCCCAAATGAACTCTCTTACTTGGAACACAATTATCTACCTAAGTAGGGTGAAAGGCTGAGTCACCCTCACAGGAGTGTTACACTACCAAGTAGGACCATATAACGAATTGTGGCACTAGGTTAGTGCAACACTTACTGTGTTGCAGTAATACAACCCACATTGTCTCAAGCTGCCTCCTTCATTATGTGTATATTATGTTCATCATAACATGAAGGTCTGATCAGTTCCATAACTGTATGGCAGGAATATCTTGGTAAAACTGCTCCGGGAATAGGTTAAAGTCTTCCCACTTTTCTTGTGCTTTTAGGCAAAGAAATACTATGCCTCAACATGGAAGGGGTGAATTTGAAGATTTAAATATTAACTTAATACTAAAGAATTCTAAATTCCATTTTCTATTCTTAGACATTTTCTATTGCCTTTAATTGGTGTCAAATTCCAGATATGTTAAGTAATTAATTACCCTTCCTAGAACAATAATTTTACTCTACTAGAATTTAGGTTGAATTGGTGGAGAGCTAAACATACTTATTTGTAACTCACTAAGGAAAGTGAACATATAATTTATCCAACCTTCTTCCTTAGAAGTATTAAGTAGTCTTTAATTTCGTCACTTAGTTCTCCCATCTTCCTGCCCAGTTTCTGTCTTAGCTGCCACTGTTGGATCCAATCGTATTTGCTCAGCAGTTTTTCTGGAAGCTACAAAGTTGAGAAAAAAAAAAACAAGCAACTTATTAAGTCAAATCTTGGAAGTAAAATTGTGATATTTTACTGAAAATATTGCTACATATTGCTGCTTACAACGGTACCCTCATATTCTTCAAAAAAAAGCTGTTGTGTACAAAAAGTGCACACCAATTTTTTCCCCTTTTAAAAAAAAAAGAAAAAAGAAAAAAAGAACCAACGAGCTTGTTCCATCTCTTGTTGGACAAGAGCTGGAATTAATCAGCAGCTGGGAGATTAGCCCATTACCAGGCCACGAGCCAGTCACATAGCCTTTCCAATAACAAATTTAATTAAAGTGCACGTGAATGGTAACAGTCACCAACTGCTGGTGGTTTGAGGGATTGTGTGAAATTAATATTGGTTCAGTTCCACATTACTAAGAATCTTTTTTTTTTTTAAAAAAAAGGGACAAGCCAAGGACTGAATGGGGATGAGGACTCGGCTAGTGGCATAACACCCAAAACTTAACAATAGACCACTTAGGCCACCTAAATAAAGCTGAGGTAAGGCCAAGAGTTCCCCCCCATATGAATATTTTGTAGTCTTCAATATTCTTGAAGGAAGGCAAAAAGTTTTAGAAAATTGCAAAATATTGTAATCAACTCTTGCCTTCTATTTATCCTTTTTTTTTTGGGCCTACATGCCCAACCCGCACCTAAGGGGTTTCTTAAAACCTTATCAGCACAGCTTATGCTCACGCTGAGTAACAGTCAAAGATTTGCAGCGATTGTGTATTAATTGTCAAATACTAATGAGCTGAAATAATATAGTATTTGAAACTGATTTAGGATCAAATTTTAAGTGGCTTGAGAAAACTAATAGTCCAAAGAAATACATATTCAACCCAAAGTGTCCGGTGTAACTGAACTGTAGAAGCAGTTAACATATGATCAAAGAAAGGCAGACTTGGTTTAAGATTTTCCTTGAAAGAAAAGAAAGGGATAACTTAGGAGATGCTAGCATCCACATCTGCATAGACCCGGATTTCTTAAATATGTAAATTTTACCACAACAGCACAGAAGGATGATTTACTCACCTTGTAGTTACTTGAGTTCTTCCAGATGTGATGTCCCTAGAGCATAGTGCACTTCAGGTTGCACATGCACCCAGGACCAGTGATTTTTCCTTAAGAACGTCCATGTGGTCTATGCATGCACCTACACTCTCCTTGTGCTCTACATTGAGGGAATAAAGGGGGCTGCCACCATCTTAGCTCTTCTCTACAGTTAGCTCTCAGTAGGGGGAAAACCAGGCAGTGGGGAAGGAGGCTGGGTAGTGCACTACACAAGAGGGGTAATACACCCCTAAGAACTCGTTACTGCAAGGTGAGTAACCCATCCTCCTCCTCCAAGTGACTGTCCTGACCTAGCTCTGAAGTGGGGAAAAGGGAGTGCTCCATCATTAACAGTCGCAGCTTGATTTTCCAGCTTTTCCATGCCTTGGATTTGAGCACCAAACAGAAGTTTCACTTCTGTGGAATGTGCGACTCTTCCAGGCAGCAAATGTACTGAGAGTGTCTATCATGGACCAGGATAGCCTCTCTACATGTGAGGCAACATTTAAACCACAGTGAATCAGGCATGCCCCTCACAGGGAAGATTTTCCATAGAGGAAATAAAACAAACCTTTTCAGCAGCTGGTAGCTAACTAATACTAAATAAACTAAGGAGACCAAACTCTGCAAGCGGCTGAAGCATGCACAATGAAGACACACTAAGCTCCGTCTCAGGCTGAGGCAGTTGAGAAAGAACAGAGGTGATTCGCCCATGCAGCTCAGTCTGGAGCACGAAGTTATCATCAGTGCATGCGAAGGCCGAACAGACACTACTAATGAATCTCTCTGATCAAAGGTGCAAGGGTGCATGCACACCAGGGAATTCCCATAGGGTCAAAAGAAGAACCCGAGGGGTTGTGCAGATCCAGAGGGACAGCTGGTGCACAGACAATCCAGGAAGATTTTGGAGAGTGCTGGGGACAACTTCCTGGTGCAAGTGCTGGAAGAACCAGCTAGGGGCCGTACTCCTCTTGACCTACTGCTCAAACAGGGAAGAATTGGTAGGGGAAGTAGAAGTGGGTGGCAACATGGGCAGCAGTGACCATGAGATGGTTGAGTTCAGGATCCTGATAAAAGGAAGAAAGGAGAGTAGCAGAATACGGACCCTGGACTTCAGAAAAACAGACCGACTCCCTCAGGGAACTAATGGGCAGCATCCCCTGGGAGGCTAATATGAGGGGGAAAGGAGTCCAGGAGAGCTGGCTGTATTTTAAAGAAGCCTTATTGAGGGTACAGGAACAAACTATCCCAATGTGCAGAAAGAATAGCAAATATTGCAGGTAACCAGCTTGGCTTAGAGAAATCTTCGGTGAGCTTAAAACACAAAAAGAAAGCTTACAAGAAGTGGAAACTTGGACAGATGACTAGGGAGGAGTATAAAAATATTGCTCGAGCATGCAAGGGTGTAATCAGGAAGGCCAAAGCAAAATTGGAGTTGCAGATAGCAAGGGATGTGAAGGGTAACAAGAAAGGTTTCTACAGTTATGTTAGCAACAAGGTGGTGGTCAGGGAAAGTGTAGGACCCTTACTGAATGGGGGAGGCAACCTAGTGACAGATGATGTGGAAAAAGCTGAAGTACTCAATGCTTTTTTTGCCTCAGTCTTCACAGACAAGGTCAGCTCCCAGACTGCTGCACTGGGCAGCACAGCATGGGGAGGAGGTGAGCAGCTCTCAGCAGTAAAGAACAGGTTAAGGACTATTTAGAAAAGCTGGACATACACAATTCCATGGGGCCGGATCTAATGCATCCGAGGGTGCTGAGGGAGTTGGCGGATGTGATTGCAGAGCCATTGGCCATTATCTCTGAACACTCGTGGCAATTGGGGGAGGTCCTGGATGACTGGAAAAAGGCTAATGTGGTGCCCATCTTTAAAAAAGGGAAGGAGGAGGATCTAGGGAACTACAGGCCAGTCAGCCTCACATCAGTCCCTGGAAAAATCATGGAAGCACTCAAGGAATCCATTTGGAAGCACTTGGAGGAGAGGAAGGTGATCAGGAACAGTAAACAAGGATTCACCAAGGGCAAGTCATGCCTGACCAACCTGATTGCCTTCTATGATGAGAAAACTGGCTTTGTGGATATGGGAACAGCGGTGGACATGATATATCTTGACTTTAGCAAAGCTTTTGATACTGTCTCCCACAGTATTCTTGACAGCAAGTTAAAAAAATATGGATTGGATGAATGGACTATAAGGTGGATAGAAAAAGCAGATGGTCTTCTGGAGCAGAGAAGCGTGCTGAGTAAGTGAAGATAGCTCCACAGCTCAGGTCACAGAAGAAGAGGGTGCTGGCTCCAATGGCAGCCACGACTGCATCAGAAGGAATCATCCCAGTAGCAGAGGGTGCTGCGGTTTGCCCTTCAAAGGAGTCCCAATCCAGTCCTTCCTTGTACCAGGTCATCCTGATACAGAGCATGATGCTCCTGATGACTTGGTAAGGGACAAGGAATTTCTGCCTCTTTTTAAAAAGGCTTGGATGGGTAAGCGCCCTAACCTTTGCTTTTCTGGGCGTGCTTATGTCTCCCTGCCCTGGCTCTGCTCTCCAGAATCTCTTGCAGTCAAAGGTCTTGGAACTCCCCAGGACTGTAGAAGAGGGGCCATTCCTACCTTCTTCAGGCTGACATACAGCAGGGGTCCCTGGCCAGAGGATGGTCCTGCCTTCCTGGCCTCCTCCATGAGCAAGCTTTGGAGCAGAAACTCCCTGGACTGATGACTTCCACTTAGGAACAACCTGTAGATGCCATACCTTGACAGGACAAGTGCTTCCCTCAAGGAGTGCAGACAGGTGTTGTGACAGTGTGTGACCAGGAAGGGCTTATGTCACACACAGTGATTTTTTGAAGCTGGGGATCTTTGGCTTACTCCCCTGCAACCACTGGGAGTTCAGAGTGTGGGGGAGTATTCAAATTGCTCCCTGTCATGGTGGGGTGTTCCAAAATAGAGAACCAACCCTTAAAGCTTGCTATGAAGATTTTAAAAACTACTTACAGAAAAAGCTGAAGTCAGCATGAACACTGAAGCTCAGTTCTTAGGATCTAGGATGAAGACAGTGGTGATCCGGCAGCAACCCCTTTTATTCCCTTAATGCAGAGCACCAGGAGAGTGGGGACACATATGCGGACCACACAGACACTGCTACAGAAAAATCTCTGTTCCTGGGCACATGGAGTATATGGGTAACCTGAAGTAACTATAATTCACTACATAAAGGGACAATCACTCAAAGAGCCACCAAAATTCTATTTTCTTTTTTGGGGGGCATAATTATACAAATATCCATTTGAAGACAAGAATATGCAATATCAGAATCTTAAAATCAGTATATTTTTAATTTTAAAAAACTTTATTTTTTAACTCAGGGTTGAAGTATTGCTAATTGCCACTAATACACCTCCCTCGCATGCACTCCGCTGCTCTCTTTATGCCCACTGCTGAATGAATTTCAGCACAGCACAAAGCTTACTATTCTATTATGGTAATCTACCCTCCTTTTAAAAATTGCAAAAAATAAAAAACCCACAATGATATATGGTTCAACATTTTCCATTTTAAGTTTTTTACAGTCTGATTGGTAGAAAAAAGTTAATATGAAGTCAATATATTTAAAAACCCACCAAGTAGGAATTACACACCTCTAGGAAGCTCTCGTGCTCTAATGCTCTTTGATACAACCCCTCAAAGTGCATGTTGGGAGGTTTCATTTGCAGGAGTGGGTTACCCCTAGAGACTATTTTTATGAAGTCCTTTGTATTGTGCTGTTGCTGCAGATGTAATCCGTGGCAGTATTGCTGTCAGAAGTTACAAGACAACTCTGTCAGTGTACTTCTGCTGAAAAGCTATCATATTTTGGAAGTTTTAAAATTGGATTTAACTAAAGGGATTAGAGCTTTACTGTCTCAAAAGTAGTAGATAATTAGGGCACTGAGCCTTTCTATACCAAAATAGTTCTGCGATTAAAATATACAATTATGACCGTACAATAAAGGAAACAAAATATCCATTTACTACTTGTAATGCCAAATGCACTTGTAATAAAAAGTCAAGGTAAAATATAAATAACATTCAAAACGTGCACGAGTTCCTCAATTGCCCATTGTAAGGGTACTTTCAACTTGTCTCATTAATGAACTATCTGAAGCAAATCAGAATGTTTCACAATAGCATTGTAACAAGAGCACTGTTCAACTGCCAAATACTTTGGCTAAGCTTGCATTAGAGCATCATAGGATAATTTTGACCAAACTCTGCAGACAATGAAAAACACATCTGTCATGGGTTCTGAACGTCGTGTATTAGACCACAGAATCTGCAGTTTCTAGTAGCAACCCCCCCCCCCCTTCTTTTTTTTTTTTTTTTTTTTTTTTAAGTGAATTTACTGCTGGTGAAGCAACAGAATGCAAGTATCAAAAGCCCAAACAGTCTAGTTATCCACATTAGTATAGAAATATTTTTGACATAAGCTTCACCATACTACCAATGCACCTCCAACTTGATGTTTAGGTGTACGAGGGAGTTACTGAACTCAATACATTCTCCCCTTAATACCAAAAGATTACAGTTTCCAAGAGGAACAATACATTTAACCTCAAGGTAGTTATTCACAAACTGTCGAAGCTGCACTGAAGATTAATTCAATGGAAATCTCAAATATTTAATTAAATTAAGGTATATTAATTTTTTTGAATATTGTCGCAAATACAATAAATTCCATATAGTGACTTTCATGCTATATAAAATAAAGGAACCAAGAATAGTAGTTGAAGATGGATGGTCCTGTGGTCAAATAACTGGGCTGTGACTAAGGCAGGGGTAGGCAACCTATGGTACGTGTGCCGAAGGCGGCACACGAGCTGATTTTCAGTGGCACTCACACTGCCTGGGTCCTGGCCACCAGTCCAGGGGATTCTGCATTTTAATTTAATTTTAAATGAAGCTTCTTTACTTTACATACAACAATAGTTTAGTTATATATTATAGACTTATAGAAAGAGACCTTCTAAAAATGTTAAAACGTATTACTGGCACGCAAAACCTTAAATTAGAGTGAATAAATGAAGACTCGGCACACCACCTCTGAAAGGTTGCCAGCCCCTGGACTAAGGAGACTTGGGTTCAGTGCCCAGCTCTAAAAATCACTTTATATCTCTCTCTGCCTCAATTTCCCACCCACCCACCATCTTTAAATCTGGATTAATATTTGTGACAGATATTGCAACTCCATGCAGTATCTTCAGAGACCATTGTATTAAATTTGTGAATGGTTTATATGTGATTATGCTACTCCATGGGAGAGGTTACCACAGCTCCTCTAGGAACTAAAAACTGTGTGTTTGAGTGAGAGTGAGATTATATAGGCACATCACTGAGACTACAACTCTAGAGTTGTACGACTCCCTGGGGAGGTTTGCATAGATGGTTCAAACTGAGTTTTCCAAAGATTCAAACAAAGTGACTTTGGTATAATAAGGTGAGTTTTGAACTGACAGAGGGCCTTCTTTATGGTCCAGCAAACGAATCTGAGCTTTTGTCCAAGGGGGCCGCTATCCTGCGGAAGGGTTCATAGACTATCAGCGTTGGAAGGGACCTCAGGAGGTCATCTAGTCCAACCCCCTGCTCAAAGCAGGGCCAATCCCCAACTATATCATCCCAGCCAGGGCTTTGTCAAGCCTGACCTTAAAAACCTCTAAGGAAGGGGATTCCACCACTTCCCTAGGTAACCCATTCCAGTGCTTCACCACGCTCCTAGTGAAAAAGTTTTTCCTAATATCCAACCTAAACCTCTCCCACTGCAACTTGAGACCATTACTCCTTGTTCTGTCATCTACTACCACTGAGAACAGTCTAGATCTATCTTCTTTGGAACCCCCTTTCAGGTAGTTGAAAGCAGCTATCAAATCCCCCCTCATTCTTCTCTTCTGCAGACTAAATAATCCCAGTTCCCTCAGCCTCTCCTCATAAGTCATATGCTCCAGCCCCCTAATCATTTTTGTTGCCCTCCACTGGACTCTTTCCAATTTTTCCACATCCTTCTTGTAGTGTGGGGCCCAAAACCGGACACTACTCCAGATGAGGCCTCACCAATGCCGAAGAGAGGGGAATGATCACGTCCCTCGATCTGCTGGCAATGCTCCTACTTAAACAACCCAAAATGCCATTAGCCTTCTTGGCAACAAGAGCACACTGTTGACTCATATCCAGCTTCTCGTCCACTGTAACCCCTAGGTCCTTTTCTGCAGAACTGTTGACTAGCCACTCGGTCCCTAGTCTGTAGCAGTGCGTGGGAGTCTTCTGTCCTAAGTGCAGGACTCTGCACTTGTCCTTGTTGAACCTCAGATTTCTTTTGGTCCAATCCTCTAATTTGTCTAGGTCCCTCTGTATCTTATATCTACCACTCCTCCCAGTTTAGTGTCATCCGCAAACTTGCTGAGGGTGCAATCCACACCATCCTCCAGATCATTAATGAAGATATTGAACAGGACCAACCCTGGGGGCACTCCGCTTGATACCGGCTGCCAACTAGACATGGAGCCACTGATCATTACCCGTTGAGCCCATTGGAAGGACATTGCCCTGTTAGGCCCATAAGACAGAGGGATTATATTTATTGATAAGCATGTAGAAACTTTTGTATGTATTCTGTGCAAAGCTTTTGTCCCAAGAATAAACATGCCTGTTGAGACAGAGCTGTGTGGTAACTTGTAAATGCTGGCAATTCACTGTTCACAGCCCTTGGAGAGAAAGCAAAGCCATGTTGTTGGCCTGGAGGAAGACTGGCTTGCTGGGAATACCACACACAGGGGATATGGCAGGCAGCCCCGTAGCCTTAAAAAACCACTATCAGAAGGAAGGAGGACAAGGGTCCCTACCCAGAGACATGTGATGGCTGGAGACCTGAGCCCTGCCTGATCACGCCTGGAATTGAGCACAGAAAAGGAATATAGGTGCAGTTATCTCTGAAACTGTGACAATAGTATGTCCTGATTTCACCAGCATGTTGTGATGATAGCTTCATCAGTGTTTTGCGTTGCTCATGCAGTACAGCAATGAGGCCATAAGATTGCCCAATAGAGAAAAAAAGTTAGTTCTTACTTATCAGGAGATATAAGTTTGAAGCATACCAACGTTAAGTCCTCACTCTGAAGCCAGTCAGGAAGTTCAGAAGTTTGGCTCAGTGCCTGGAACAATGTTGCTCTGAGAGCACAATAGTTATCACCTCGCACTCTCCTTATAGAGGTAAACTTCTGAGAAACTGCTTCATATCCCTGTATAAAAATACAAAATAAATTGCAGTAACTATGCATAAAATACATCAAACCCGCATTAAACCTGACATAATTGCTCAAATTAAATGCCCAAATAACAGATCTATTTAACAGTCAACAGCATTTGGCCCAATATTCCACAGACAAAGCTCAAACGCCTTTGTTTGAGAAATCTAATAGGAATAGAAGCTATTTAAATATAAAAAAAACAAAAACAAACAAACAAAAAAACACAACCACACCACACAGCAGCCAAAGTGAGAAACCAAACCAATCATTAGAAGTAGGAGTTTATTAGAAGGTTCAGGGAATTGCCAAAGTGACTTAAGGAGCACAAATCACAGACTTTCACTGAAACTTGTGCTCCTGACTCTTAGGCACTTTTGAAAATTCTACCTATTGTACCTTTTGGACCAAAGGACATTACTAAAGATGTTGGCTGGACCATGTGAAATATCAGCATCAGAACTAGCACATTAATTAAAACATGCAGAATGATCCTGAACCAGCTGCTTACAACCTGCAGATGTTCTCAATGCAGGAGTTGAGGCTCCCTGGCAGGTAAGTGTGGAGGCATGTGCAGTGACACTGCCTGAAGCACATTTCTGCGTAAATATAGAGGACTCCAGTTTTATAACAGTGTTAAATTAACAAAATTGTTAATTTTACATATTGAAAAAGTAGGTTCTTCAACAATCATACAAAAATTGACATTTCCCCCCTCATTTTTTTAATCATACCCTTTGTTCAGCTACCCTCACTCCACCCTAAAAACACTTTGTTAGATGCCTCCTCCTCCTCCTCCTCCTCCATCGAAGTATTAACTTTTATTGGGGGTTGGGGGGGAGGATTGCAAAAGAGTGTGTATCTAGTAATGTTCTTGCAAGACAGAAAACACCACATAAGCCAAAAGCCAAAAACATGATACAGGATGGTTGTCCCATTGGCACAGGACACCCTGCATGACAGTGCTAAGAACTATGGCAATGGGTGCTTTAGAACTATACACAGACGGATTGAAAAGAAAAAACCTTGAATGGCTCTAAGCAGACTTTTTATTTCTGTTGAAATTGGCAGATACATACAAAACATGCAATCCTCTGGTAAGTATAGCAGACAGTGTTTTGACACCCAGTTGCACAAGTATGACAAAAAACAGCCTTGCTTTAGTTCAGCTGTTACTAAGCAAAATTGCCATAGAAGTGTGTCTTGTTTACACCATACCACACCACACACTTGTTTTATTTAATGCCTGCTTGTATTATTGTATATTTATTTAACACTGCTTGTATTTCTGCTCCAGTATCACAGTTGGTTTTGGGATGTGCTGAAGAGAGGTATTTTTTTTTTTTTAAATCATTAAAAACACACCACACCACACCAGTTCTTGGGGTTTTTTTCCTGTGAGTATAGCCAGTCACTCTGTTGCAGTGCACACTACCAATGCACTCACCAGCAGAACAAGGAAAGTTATCCGGAGGCATGATACCTTATAATCAATTCTGTCCTCATTTTGTCTTTTCTTGGTCAGGCCTGAACTGAACCTCAGCAACACTACAAATTTCATTCAATGGGTCAAATTCTGCTCTCATATCTTGCAATAAGTTGCAAGAATAGAATTTGGCCTAATGACACTTAAAGCCCACTGCACAGTAACAATAAGTACTCAAGGTCAATAAAAAGGCTTTTAAAAGTTGTTTTAAAAATACTAAAAACTGTTTAGGACCCCAAATAAACAGAATGCTTAGATTAAAGATTTAAAAAATAAATCAAATTTAAAACAAGAGCTCTATTCTCTACGTTCTTATTCTTTTCTCATCCCCATAGTCTGAGCATCTTTCAGCAGTTCATTAAGCAACATGACCAGTATTTGTCACGTGTGGTTCATTCTCTTTTACGCTCCCTCCAGCAAAGAAGCGTGTGCATTTGAAGTGCTCTGGTAAATTTCTCCCCACCCAAAATACATACGTTATGTGTTCATATTGAGAAAGCAAGGCCAAAGAACTAAGACTAAGCTGAAGATCAGTTCCTCCTTTGCTTAAGTAAGAGGACCCTAAATCTAGATTCTGTATTCCCCATACTACAGTCAATGGCATTTACAGCTAAAGCAAAGTTTGGCCTTTATTTCTCTCATCAGCTCTCAGAGAAGTAAAAAGTCTCTGTCATTTAAAGGAAAAAAAATTGTATTTTATAAATCTTATGTATTCTGTTAATGATTTTGCAAACTATTTAGCAATCAAAACAGATTTTTAAAATTCTCCCATTCTAGATCTACCTGAAAGTAATGCTGTACCCCTAAAAAAAGATTAATATAAGCAAGAGAACATGCAAAAAAACCCAGCCATTTTTCAAAAGAATTGAAGGCTCAGGTTAAAGTCTCAAACTTTTCTTTTTGGAAGTTACCATTTCTGGTCATCCACCCAGCCTCAGTGGCTTTCAAACTGCAAAGAAAGTGTTGGCAGCTATTTGTTATACACAGATAGAGGGTTTAAAATTGGTGGGCAGGAATCATCTCACTGACCTGGTACCACTAACATTTTCATGACCGAGAGTATCAATTAAAGTGCCTTTGTAGCTATAAAACCTTAATAAACAAAGTCTTTCTCAAAACTCTGTCTGTCACTGCCCTTAGCAGTTAAAGAAAAGTAATGATTAAACTATTGTGTACAGCATGTAGCTCATACCTGTAAGCCAACTCAACATAAAAGAATCATGCACTTAATATGTGTTTCCAGGATATGGGCCTATTTTGGCAAAAAGTTACAAAAAACCCTTCCAAGCGCGGGGGGTGGGGGGGTAGAAGGGAGGGGAGAGAAAGGTGGTCATACCTTTTTCATACGTTTTGCCGCCGGTGTATTTCCTCTCCATTCTTTTTGGCAGTACTCTATGATGTCCATTTCAGGTGCAACACTGAGTTTATTTTCTGCCAAGATTGATCACATTTATATTATTATATACACACACATTAAATTAAGGAAAAGTATAAAACAGAGCTACACAATGAAGTGGTTGTACTTTATTCATCAATACACTCAAAAATAAAACCAGTACTAATCAAAGAGAAGTTGATGTAGCAGAGCTCTAATAATAAAAATAGTATCTTCTGTTAGTATCAGAAGAAAAAAAAAAATGCTCAGGAAAGCAGAGAGCAAGCAAAAATGATGGTGTGATCCAGCAAGGAAGGGACCCCAGCAACTCCCCCTTCTCCTCCCCTCCCACCCCCCGGAAAAAAAAAAAAAAAAAGCATGAGAAGGAAAGGGGAGACTGGTAAACTCTCTCCATCCCTCAGCAGCCAGAGAGAATGAAAGGAGAGCTTCCCTCCCTTCCCTCAAAAAGGGAAGAGACAGAGGTGCAAGAACCCCACCCACATTTATCAAACACTTACTAGTTAAGGCCTGGTCTACACTACGGGATTAATTCGGATTTAGCAGCGTTAATTCGAATTAACCCTTCACCCGTCCACACAACAGAGCCATTTAGTTCGAATTAAAGGGCGCTTTAAATCGATTTCTGTACTCCACCTCGACGAGCGGAGTAGCGCCAAAATCGATTTTGTTAATTCGAATTAGGGTTAGTGTGGCCGCACACCACCGAATTAATGTGGTTAAAAACCGAATTAATGTGCTTAGTGTGGCCGCGCACAATCGAATTTATACAACCTGTTTCCCAAATTCGAATTATCTAAATTCGGATTAATCCCGTAGTGTAGACATACCCTAAGTGTGGTAGGAGAAGTTTATTTCCCTAGGCAGGGCTGAGGAACACAACCCTTCCTGGAAATCCCACCAACTTCTATTCCAAGTAGTTAGTAGCGATGCGCTAACAGTGAAGAACACGGACCATAGATCCCAGGAGTGGGAACTTTCATGTTGCCTATTAGCTAGTAGTGTTTGATAAATTTTTCAAGCCCTGTTACACATGTACAAGCACAACACACAAAGGTCATCCATCATCAACTCTTTCAATTGGGTGTGAGGAAATTTTGAGAGCGAAAGAGAAAAATTACAGGTAGACTGTAAAAGTCTGATTGTAGCCAAAGTGATTTTATATTACAGTTTTCACTGGATGAAAATGTGCATTGTGTTCAACTGTGAGCAGTAACCGCCACCACATTTACACACAGATATAGTTGAGCACAAGATCTTTGCGGATGAGGGCAACAAAGCTAGAAGTGTTATTATAATAATAAGCTATTCTACTATACGTGTGTAATGCCATAGACTAAAGTTCAAATGTACCTGAGGAGCCTGTCTCACAAACAGGTAATACTTTTTCTCTCTCTATTTCTTCTGCATCACGGTACATGTCCTCCTCACTGAAATAACATTGATACACACTTCATGTAACACCATAGATCTTGTCGGCATTCACATTTACTCCATTTCCCACTGGATGTAGTAATTTAAATCATTCTCAAAAATATTACTAGAAAATTCAATGTTTTACGATTATCTACATTTATTATGCATTTTTAAAGGAAATAAAAATCTTAATTATGTGGTGAATGCTTCCCCCCAAAAAAGAGTTAGGTAGATCATATTCTCAGTTCCAGGACATCCATGCCAGTAATAGATTACTGCCTCCTTCCCTAACATGGGCTCTGCTGGTGATGTGAACCCCACTGAAGACCACATGGAATGGTAAAATAAGTCCCCTTTTTATTTTGTAATTATTTTTACAATATTGGCCAACTCTAGCTATGTTTAAAGGGTCTTACTGTTATTTATCATGTGTGATATCACAAGTACTGTAAAAATATATAATAAATTAAAAATACAATACTTACCTTAACCCTATGCACAAGCTCTAACTGGGATTGAACGGCAGCAAAAAGCATGCTAAGGTGTCATACTGAGTAGGAGCCAGTAATCTATGATTGATTTGGATGTCATGAACTTGAAAGACAAAAGCATGTCTTAAATATTGATGTACTGCATATTCCTCTAACCGATTCTGCCAGGCATTCAGCATATAATTACATAATAATCTGACTGTAACACAATCTCAGCCTTACAAAACTTCATGAATATTTACCATCAAGCATGTTATCTACTCATTTGCTCGATTAGAATGTAAAAAAAAATACTTTTACTTGCACTTCAAAATCTTAACACCCCCACACTGCTTGCCATGAGGAAGGAAAAAAAAAAAAAGCAAACATCATACTGGGATGTATTAGGAGTGTTGTAAGCAAGACACAAGAAGGAATTCTTCCGCTCTACTCTGCCCTGATTAGGCCTCAACTGGAGTACTGTGTCCAGTTCTGGGCACCACATTTCAGGAAGGATGTGGACAAATTGGAGAGAGCCCAGAGAAGGGCAACAAAAATGATTAAAGGTCTAGAAAACATGACCGATTAGGGAAGATTGAAAAAAAAAAAAATTGGGTTTGTTTAGTCTGGAAAAGAGACAACTTAGGGGGACATAACAGTTTTCAAGTATGTAAAAGGTTGTTAAAAGGAGGAGGAAGAATTTTTTTTAACCTGAGGATAGGACAAGAAGCAATGGGCTTAAATTGCAGCAAGGGAGGTTTAGGTTGGACATTAGGAAAAACTTCCTAACTGTCAGGGTGATTAAGCACTGGAATAAATTGTCTAGGGAAGCTGTTGAATCTCCATCATTGGAGATTTTTAAGAGCAGGTTAGACAAACACCTGTCAAGAATCGTCTAGATAATTAGTCCTGCCATGAGTGCTGGGGAGTGGACTAGATGACCTCTTGAGGTCCCTTCCAGTTCTATGAAATGTCAGAATTTCAAGTGGTCAACTTTGCATCCTAAATAGCCTTCTTTTAATATGGTTTTCTTACATTTAATTTACTAGATTTTTTTAAAAAAATTTTTAAACAAAAAAGGTTTAAAAAAAATTCATTATGTTCAATGGTAACATACCATTTTCCTTTTGGGAGGAAGGTGACTCAAAGTTTATATGTCAGCCAAACTGAACAGAATTTTCAAGGACAAAGAAAAGGCACTTATCTGGCATCAGAGCTTTCTCCCTGTGGCAGTCTCGGGGTGGGGAGGGGCATGGGAGTGGGGTGGTAGATACTTGCAAGTATCTCTTATAATGGAAGGAGTTTGGTAACCTACATATATAGGGTCAATATCAGCCTCCCCTGTAATAGAGTAGGTTTCCAAAGAGAATTTACAAAAAATGTTTGAGCTTTACTGTCATCACCCAAGATCAAAAGGTGTTGTGAAACTTTAAAATAGTATTTCATCAAATATCTGTAACTAGACATATTAAAGCCATTGTGCCTGTTAACTGTGGATTACTCTAGTGGCTGTCTGAACACCTCTGAGCAAGTACACTGAAAAAAGGAGCCTGTCTGTGATATTTCTGTTAGAAATGTTTCATCATATCTTGGCATGTACAGAAATCTATTTTCAGGTTCCTAAGTCGCAGCTGGTGGAGAGTGTACTCCAAAATAAAATAGATTCTCATTAAAGATTATATATGTGATTAACAGCTTTTCCCCTTAAGACAACTCAGTCTTACCAAGATTTGTCACAGAAAACAATTCTGTCTATTTATAATCTATTTATGATATTGCTTGAATCTTCAGGAAGGAGATTTATGGCTCTGAGTATAAATAGTTAAATAGGACTATTTAAAAGCAATTAATATTCAGATAATGTTGTGATGCTAACAATTTGGTGTCTTCCAAGGTTGTCTGAGCCTCCTTGAAGAATCTTGGTTGAGTCCTACTTTATACGTAGTACAGATAATCAGTTCTGTCAGATATGAGATTAAAATTCATAAGCATAGATGCGTAAACTTGGAAATCAAGTTGTATTTAGCTATGCAGACTTTCAGTCATTTAGTTTCAAGTCTTAGAAAATTCTAAATTGAAACTGTTGTAGGTCTTCTGCTCTATAGATGAAAGTTTGCTAACCTCCACTATGTTTGGCCACAGCTAACTTTTTTTTTCTGGCTAGTGGAGAGCAAAGTTTTTCTGAAAACAAATCTTATAATTTATGCCATAACATTGTGTAACAGGCTGTTTATGGCATTACTGTTTTCAGAATAAAAAGATCCCTCCCCACAATAATCATGGAAATTGTCCTAAAACCCTGATAACTGTACTTTTAAGCACAGTTGTGGGTAGCATGTTCAGACTGGTGTGGAGAGGACTAATGAGTTAGGCCATGAAGGTATTTCTGCAAATAACTTCAGAAATTGTAGTTCATTTTTGTAAGATAAGTGGGCATAGACTTGAATAAAAGAAATAAAGAGCTATAAATAACAATGTTGTTAAGGCTATAAATAACAAAAACCATATTCTTAAAACTTTAACAGAACATATCCAGTTATCACCTGACCACATCAATCAGTTTGTTGTTCCTTTTCCCTCTACCCTTCAGCTGTGTGTCTTGTTCAGGGTGTAAGCTCTTTGGGGAAGGACACTACTTTTGTTTCTGTTTGAACAATGCCAAGCATATTGTGGGCACTGTACTGGATGCTAATTAATAATACATAGAAGCATAGACTAGAATAATTGCTAGTAGAGACTAATACATAGCAGTCTTGTACTTTTTTGGGGGGTAGGGGGGCCCCCAACAGCGTTACACTGTTGACTCATATTTAACTTGTGGTCCACTATGATCCCCCAGATCCCTTTCCGCAGTACTCCTACCTAGGCAGTCATTTCCCATTTTGTATGTGTGCAACTGATTGTTCCTTCTAAGTGGAGTACTTTGCATTTTCCTTATTGAATTTCATCCTATTTACTTCAGACCATTTCTACAGTTTGTCCAGATCATTTTGAATTTTAATCCTATCCTCCAAAGCACTTGCAACCCCTCCCACCCTGGTATCGTCTGCAAACTTTATAAGCTTACTCTCTATGCCATTATCTAAATCATTGATGAAGAAGATATTGAACAGAACCGACCCAGAACTGATCCCTGCAGGACCCCACTCGTTACGTCCTTCCAGCATGACTGTGAACCACTGATAACTACTCTCTGGGAATGGTTTTGACCAGTTTTGCACCCACCTTATAGTAGCTCCATCTAGGTTGGATTTCCCTAGTTTATTTATGAGAAGGTCATGCGAGACAGTATCAAAAGCTTTACTGAAGTCAAGATATACCATGTCTACCACTTCCCCCCATCCACAAGGCTTGTTACCCTGTCAAAGAAAGCTATCAGGTTGGACTGACGCAATTTGTTTTTGACAAATCCATGCTGACTGTTACGTATCTCCTTATCTTCTAGATCGGGGTTGGCAACCTTTCAGAAGTGGTGTGCCGAGTCTTCATTTATTCACTCTAATTTAAGGTTTCGCGTGCCAGTAATATATTTTAACGTTTTTAGAAGGTCTCTTTCTATAAGTCTATAATATATAACTAAACTATTGTTGTACGTAAAGTAAATAAGGTTTTTAAAATGTTTAAGAAGCTTCACTTAAAATTAAATTAAAATGCAGAGCCCCCCGGACCGGTGGTCAGGACCCAGGCAGTGTGAGTGCCACTGAAAATCAGCTCGCGTGCCGCCTTCAGCATGCGTGCCATAGGTTGCCTACCCCTGTTCTAGATGTTTACAAACTGATTGCTTAATTATCTGCTCCATTCCATCTTTCTGGGTACAGAAGTTAATCTGACTGGTCTGTAATTCCCTGGGTTGTCCTTATTTCCCTTTTTATAGATGGGCACTATATTTGCCCTTTTCCAGTCTTCTGGAATCTCTCATGTCTTCCATGACTTCTCAAAATTAATCGTTAGTGGCTCAGATATCTCCTCAGTCAGCTTCTTGAGTATTCTAGGATGCATTTCATTAGGCCCTGGTGACTTAAAGACATCTAATCTGTCCAAGTAATTTTTAACTTGTTCTTTCCCTAGTTTAGCCTCTTCTGATCCTACCTCATTTTCACTCGCATTCACTATGTGAGATGTCCAATCACCACCAACCTTCTTGGTGAAAACCAAAACAAAGAAGTCATTAAGCACCTCTGCCATTTCCAAACTTTCAATTGCTATGCAACCTTATTCTGCTTTCCTGTGCATATATACATTAGGATACTCCTTAGTTACATGATCACATGCTATTTTTTCAATTCAGTGCACAGGATGGACGGAACTCAGTTGTGCGCTGAATGAGATGTTTGTAAGATCTCTGCCTCATATGCTGCAGAAGCTGGGAGGTGTGTAGTGAATGAGACAGTGGACTGAAGGAAGAAAAAGGGTAATCTTATGGTTAAGACTGATGAACACCACATAGGAGCACTCATTTGTATCCCTGCTTCCATTAGAGTTTCTATGTGATACTGAGCAAGTCTCTTAAACCAAAGTGTTTCCAGGTAATTGTGTTCCAAAATTTCCCAGGTGCCCAACTTTAATCATCCAGGGCCTGATTTGCAGGAGTGCTAAGCACTCACAAACAACTGCAGATGAAGTAAATGGGAGCTGCAGATGTTTAGCATCTCTGTCAGTAAGGCAGTGTGGTCTGGAAAAATGAACAAGAAACCAATGGATCATCTGCCTCCTGTATATCACAGGACATCAACACCATCCTGCATCCATCCACACATTAAACCCAACAACTGAAGTTAGCCCAAAGTATTACACCCTCAGGAGGCTAGACTATTGTGTGCCACGGGCAAAACAGGAGGGACCGAGGTGCACCATAGACCTAAGCACCCCACAATGGCAGGGAAATGATTAAGTGAGATATACCTAGATGATCTTGGCAGGTAACCGCACCCACACGCTGCAGAAGAAGATGAAACCCCCCTGAGGACACTGCCAATCTGACATAGGGGGAAATTCCTTCTCGATTCCACATATGACAATCAGATCCTGAGCATGTGAGCAAGAACTAGCCAGCCAGAGAGAATGCTCGGTGCCACCTCAGAGCATTTGTCCACCCAGCCCAGTGTCCCATTTCTCCAGCTGTGGCCATCTTTTATCCTTCAAAGGACCAATTTAAAAAAAAAAAATAAAAATCAGAATACATTGTGGGGTGAGGGGGAGGATCCCTTCCTGACCCCTGAAGGTGGCCAGCTGAAACCCTGAAACATGAGATTTTAGGAACATGAGACATAAGCCAGAAGTGAGCCTCAGGGCTGCTGAGCTCTGCCCCCTACCATTACGAACAACCTCGTCATACAATCACACTCATACATTTGTCCTGCTCTCTCAAGTTGTTTTTCCCCACAACTCCTACTGGTAAGTCTAGAAGTCCCGAGTACTTATCTCGGTTCTGACACTCATTCATTGTGTGGCCTCAGGCAAATCTCTGTCTCAGTTTCCATCTGCAAAATGGGGATAATGTTCTCATCTCTCAGTGGAGATCAATTCATTAATGTTTGTTTGTGAGGCACTCTGATATTATGGGAATGAGTGCCCTACAAAAAGGCCAGGAGGAAATGAATAACTCTGTATTCACAGCAGGCTTTGGATGGTATTCAGTAAATAGATATGGGATCAGTAAGAGTTATAAGAATAAAAATATTGGACAGCTACCTCATTCTCTTATCACTATCCAATCTGTGCACTGAATGAGGCAGAGGGTCCTATGGGAAAAAAAAAATGCTCTGGAATACAGGCTTTAATTAACTGCCTGTATACAAAAGAACAAGGAAGGTGAACTGAAGTTAAATGAGCAACCTAACTTCTGACACCAAGTTTCCAGTGTTCAACTTAGCAGTCTAAAGAATGTTGTTTTTTTCCAGGAATGTTTTTTGTATGTAATAGTTAATTGATTTCAGGGCAAGATAATAGCCAATTCTTTTAGGATATTGCCCCACTTTCTGCTGGCAGGGTGTCAGCAAAATTGGTGTGAGCAGCACTTGCTTTAAAATTGAGTGAAAAACACTCAAGTTGAGTGTACACAAAAAAAGGTTGCACCCACTGCAATTTCTGTGTGTATCTGGGTCAAAGGAAGAGAGAAATTTCTTCTCAAAACAGGTGCCATTAGAAAACTTGAGAATACAATGGGCATAAAGGAAGATGACCTGAATAGAACAAGAACCCCAAACAGGCTGTAAGTAAATCTTCTACTTTAAATTCAAACAAACATTAATAGTAGTTCTTAAATAACACTTTGATGAAGCAGATTTTGTTCTATTGTAAAAACAGTCAGGAAGGAAGATGGTACCCAAGAACTTTAAAAGGGGGAAAAAGAGCTGCATGTTGTACACACCAGGATAAAAATAACCCCAGATATTTGTAGGAATCTTAATGGATAATATAACCGAAGTGCGAAGAGGAGAAATGGTAAGGATGGAATACCACAAACTAAGGCAGACCAAGAATTTTCAGAGCGGACAAAGAAAAAAAAAAGATTAAAAAAACCCTACAAATGGGGGGGGGAGGGGGGAGACAATAGCCCAATCCTGCAAACAATTATTAATATGACTAGTCTCCATTTACTTCAACGGGACTACTAAACAAAGAAGCGTTACCAGGACTGAGATCACAGGATTCAAAATACTGTATGAAGCATCAGAGGGGGGGGAAGTTCCTGTTTTATTGCATTTTCAATACAGTTAATTACCATTTTTATTTTACATTTTTAAAATGAGATCTTATTAAGGGAGGATTATGTAAATCCTTTTTAATGATGGTGATGATTAGATGTATTATTCATAATACTGGTAAGTCCAGATACTCAACTGCATAAATTATATAGAAGCACAAAAGCCTTTGTTACACAGCAACAGCTAATTTCAAAAATTAAAATAAATGAAAAATAGAGGAGGCGGACTTCATGAAGTCTATGAGATCAATCTACTAGAAAACAGAAAAACTATTTTGTGCTGGAAGTTTCAAATACATAAAATTGCAATACTTGTTTAAGGGGATTACTTAAGTGGCAAGTTTGTGAAAACATGAAATAAGTAGCATTTTCAAGCCAATATTCATACTTATTCACTTTTCTCAACTAAAATTAAAAATAATGCTGTTTGATGAGCGCCTTAGAAAGCACCATGAGGAAATGAATAATTTTGTACTCACTGTACACATTGGATGGTGTTTAGTAAATAAGGCATGGGTCATGGAATAATGAGGGTAAAGCACTTCCTTGCTCTACCATTTTATCAATCTATACGAAGGAAAAGGAGCAGCCACATTTATATTTATTTATTTTCTTTTCACTTTCCACTATTTATAAATACCCATTTAAAACGTCAATAGGTTCATTTCCCTAATGATTCCCACAGGCCTCCCACTTTGAGAACACCAGTTTCTCTTTATGGAGCCTTTGCAGCAAATCCTCACTCAGACAAGTAGTCCCCAACTTTATCTTACTTCTCTTACTTGCATGAGATCACAGATTTGGGCCTGAGGTTTTATATATAGATATATCGAGAGAGATTATTTCTGATCCTGCTCTCACTTCAATAAGGGCTTGTCTACACTCAAAATGCTAGAGCAGCACAACTGCGCTGCTGCAGCTATGCCAGTTGCACTTCAGTGTAGACATTACCTATGCCAACGGGAGGGATTCGCCCATCGGTGTAGGTAATCCACCTCCCTGGGAGGCGGAAGCAAGCGCGATGGAAGAATCCTTCCACTGACCTAACAGTGTCAACGCAGGGACTCAGGTTGGTTTAACTACACCACCCAGGGATGTAGATTTTATCTTATGCCAACCTAATTTTCTAGTGCACACCAGGTCTTAGAGTTTTGCCTTTGTTCTTGAGGGAAGCAAAATGTTCCTTCTTCACATACCAGCATTCCTCTATATTTAAGTCAAAACTTTCTTTAAAAAGTCAGGGTCAACAGATCAAAACTCTAGAAATACGCAGAGTTGGAAAAGTTCTGGGAATAAAAACTAGTTCATTAAACTAATCCTGAAGATCCAGCAGAGGGTGCTCACAAAATGATCGGCTAGTTCCCATCCTGCCATCTGCCCACCTCCCCATTTTTTCTTAATTTCTCCTTTTAAAGATTGCAGATGATGTTTAAACCCATCTACTCTTGTGGGCCTTGCAGACAGAACTTCCACTGAGTACAAAATATCAGAGCATTCTTTCATAGCAGATACTAAGAATTTTAAGATAAAATATATTCCTATTCCCAGTAGTTAGCCCCTGCCCCTAGAATTAAGTGTTTATAAAAGATTGGTTCCTTGGTTTACAGTACCACCTTGTATTCCTACAATTCTCAAGGCCCTGCATCCAGCCTAAAGGTCTTCAAAGCTCATCAGCACTTCTTCTAGACTGGCCAAAGGGGACTGCTATGGAGTACCAAGAGGTCCATCTACACACAGGTTACTGAGATGCAGCCAAATCCCTTCAACTCAGGAAGTGAAAGATTCAAGCTAAGTGTCATGCAGCAATAATGCACACTAATTACCTGCACACAACTATTAATTCCTTTGGCATTTATGCCTATTTTACTTACATTAATATTAAAAACAGAAGTTAAAATACCTGATTTGCAGCAAACTTTCGATAAAAAACTCACTTGTCTACAGAGGACTCCTTTGCTGAAGAGCTACTTGATGCCGACAGCTTTACTTCACAGTTTTTATGGGAATCGTGGCTGGTCAGGGATGCCTTCAGGTCATGTGCCTGAGCAGTTTTTCCATGTCCTGAATGTGCACGTTCTTTTTTGGTTTCTAACGCAGGTTTGTCTTTCTGGTCACCAGCTGCACTTGCTGAAGAAGGTTCATCACTGGGAATATATTTTTCCTTTTCATGTCTAGTCAAATTTATCATTGCAGTATCTTTCTTCTGTGTCTCTTCTGCACTAGCCGAAGGGCCAGTGGACTTGCTTGTCCTTCGCTGAAACATACCCTGGCTTTGAAATACATAAATATGTAAGGTACATTCATGAGGATGAATGAGTATATTTTTGCCAAAGGTACAATGTTTTGACACAAAATATTTCCTGGCTGTCCTCAATGTCAGAAAATTTGGATATGAAGAAGATGTATTAGATCTAGCCAGCGCAGGATTCTTAGCTACAGTGTCTATTTTCTAACATGATGGTTCTCAAACTTTTTCATTCTACAGACTACTGCTTAAGCTAAAGTTGCTCTCTTTAGACACCTGCCCTTTCATATACCAAGTATCCCCTAAGACGCCATTGGAATTAACCAATAGTCATGCACAAGTCTAAGAATCACTATTCTATTGCTTTATCCATTTCAGTTTTAAATTACTCCAGAGAAGGGACTTCTAGTGCTTTATAGATATCACAGAAAAATTTATATGTATCAGAAATAAAAATACAAACCCAGAAATCATTTCTAATATTGTGAAGTGTATTTACAATAATAGACATGAATTGCACCTCTTTACAATAATAGACATGAATTGCACCTCTTTCCTGCCACTTCTGTCCTTATTTCCTGCTACACTTCTCCTTGCTTTATACATTGTCCTTTAGCAACTCTCCTATTGTTCCCTTTAGCATTTGCCTTTTTCACTCCTACCATTTGGCAATCTCTCAATTAATGAATCCTGAGTCCAACTCCTGCAGGACATTTCTGAAAATCTACATATTCTGCTAAACCTGATAAACAGACATCATTTTATTCTATGTATTTTACCTCTCCATACCTTTAGATTGCAAACTTTCTGAGGGAATGGATTATAATTATTGAAATGCCATTTACATTTTTGGCTCTACATAAAAGGACACTGTGAAATCTGATCAGCTTTAAAAATTTAATTAAAAGTTTCAGATACTAGATTTTCCCTGGACTCCATTGTCATTTTTGTCTCCCAAACTCCAAATAACATTTGAGAGAGAAACGTTTTTTAAAGACCCCAAATAGGGCAAACTGAATATAGGGCAACAGTGAAATTGACTATATACAAACTAAACCAAATGGGAAAATGTCTGTATCCACTTTACTATTTCAGTTATGGTAATTTTCAGCATCACTTGCATCTTGTAATAGCAGCAGGTAAAATATGTACAAACAAATTTTAAGTTTGTCTCCATTTAAAAAAGGGAAGGTTTTTAGTTCTTTAAATAACCCTAAAACAGCCTTCTCTTGTTTTCATTCTTACCCTTCAGACACTTACCCATAGATAGGATGCTCTGGTCCTATTAGTTGACTCTTAATAAGGGAACAAAACAGTAGACTTTGTCTAAGTCACATGACAGCTCTGTGCTTCAATTATTAAACTGAGATTAAGTAACTAAAATGGGTGTGCTGAGGATTAATTGAGGTTTGTAACCTACCTGTAAATGTTAAATGCCAAGATCTATAATTATTCTAAAATACCTGAATACAATATTCTAGTTAATTTATACTCTAAATCTACTTCTAGTATAAAAGGCAATCTTTACAGAATTTATAAAACTTTCCAACAAGGTTAATGCAAAATGTTACACCTTTTAAACCACACAATTCTATGCATCTGGTTCCCGTTCCATCCTAGTATTTATTTATAGACTATTCAATCCTGACATAGAAAAGGAGTAAACAAATGTAAAAGAACACTCAATACATGACAGGTTTCAGAGTAGCAGCCGTGTTAGTCTGTATCCACAAAAAGAACAGGAGTACTTGTGGCACCTTAGAGACTAACAAATTTATTAGAGCATAAGCTTTTGTGGGCTACAGCCCACTTCTTCGGATTCATATAGAGTGAAACATATATTGAGGAGATAGATATACACACATACAGAGAGCATGAACAGGTGGGAGTTGTCTTACCAACTCTGAGAGGCCAATTAAGTAAGAGAAAAAAACTTGTGAAGTGATAATCAAGATAGCTCAGTACAGACAGTTTGATAAGAAGAGTGAGAATACTTACAAGGGGGGATAGATTCGATGTTTGAAATAGTCTCAGCTAATATTCCTCCAGTATGACTTTAAAGAGAAGCACAAAACCCAAGAAGCGTTTGAAGAAACCCCCGTTTCTCTCTCGCTCGAAACTGCGCAGGTAGCGAAGGACTCACGGTGCCGGGAGCCCCCCGCGCGGTTTGTCGCTCAGCCTGGCTCTCCGGGGGCTGACTGGGAAGCCGAAGTTACGCCAGGCTCACGGCCAGGCGGCCTCTCAGCGCAGGCCTCTTCTCCGCGAGACTCTCCTTATCCTCCGGCAGCGCCCGCGCTGGCTCCCGCAGCAGCTGCTCTCGGCTCCTGCTCACTCGCCTCAGCCCGCGGCAGCTCCGCGCCGAGACGCAGCCCGGGGCTCTTGCTGCGTGACAGCTGCTCTAATTTCATCGAGTTGGGTGTCCGGGGGCTTGCGGCGGGAGCCCGCTCTGCTTTATTTGGGGCTGGGCGCCGGCTGGGAGTGGGCTTCCGCCGGAAGTGTTTGCTTCTTGTTATGCCCCATGCAGGTTCTGGGGCGGCTGAGGAGGCGGTATGTGCTACTCACCTTCCCGGGTTCACCACTCACCTCCCTTGGACTCCCGGGAGATGACTGACGAAGCCGGGACGCTGAGTAGCAGATACCGCCTCCAGCCGCCCCGGAACCTGCACGGTGCATATAAAAAGCTCAGCATTTGCATTCTCCAGGTGTTTGTGGGGGGCTCTGAAGTCTGAACTTCAAGCTGCAGTCACCCAAAGCAGCTGGTGCAGCTGTTCCCCGGTCAGCCTGTGGCTGTGAGGAGCAGGAGTGAGAGGAGGCACTGAGGGGTGCAGTCCCAGCCCAAGTAAGGATGGGGGGAGGCGGTGAAACCCGGTTGGCTAAGGGGAACCACAGCCCAGGATGCTACAGCCCGGAAAAGGTGCATGGAAGCCCACTGAGCCTGCAGGGTAGATGCTTCATTGCAAGTCCCACTCCCCTACCCCAAGCTCCTTGCAGGTTGGGTGGGGGGCAGATGCTGTATGCAAGTCCCACTCCTCTACCCCTTTTTTTATTTCTAGGACTAGTTTTGCTGCATACAACATTGTTACACATTACACTTTCTAAAATAATAGATGTGTGTATTTACATTATTTCTAAAAAAAAATATGGAATTTGTATAAATATTCCCACTTCCCTCCCTCTGAAATGGGTTGGGCTTGTTTTGAAAGGCAGAGCCATTTTTATTTTTTTGAGACTTAGCAAGAAACACTCCCTTGCTCATTTCCACAGGTGACTGATTTGAGCTTGCATGTCAGAGAGCTCTGCAACATGTAAAGAGTTACCGAAACAGGAACATTAGTGTTGGTCGTTAAGCCTGGAAGGATTTTTATCAGTAAACATGAGTCAACGCTGATTTCACCGTACACGCACAGACCAACAGAAAAACATTTCCAGCAACAGTAATCAAAACGTACAGCTAGGCAATGTAAGAAAAACACTGCTTGAGAACTGCTCAGAGATGGTCATTAAATAATTATTGCCTCACATGTGCACACAATTTCCTGCAAGTGTGAAAACATCAAGTGGTAACTGTGCTTAAAAAAGACCATCACTATTATCTGCCAGGCTCACAGCTATTGAAAGTCCCACTCCTCTACCATTCCGGCCTGGAGAGCAGCAGTGTCAGGTGACCCAGCCCCAAGGCAGGTGAACAGCGCTGGTGCCAGCCAGGCCCAGAGGGGCTTTGCCTCCACTGGGGCCATGGAACCGGCTCAGCTACATTCACCATCACACAGTGACCTGATCAGACCAGCCCAGTTCAGCGGAGACCCTCCCCCACGTGGGGGCCGGGGACAGAGCAGGGGAGCTCCCTCAACACAGGGCCTACTCCTACCCGTTTCCTCAGCCCCCTGCCTCACATCAGCAGACGAGGGAGAAGGGGGTCTCGATGTCAGGCCCATGGTCCTCATGCTACAACAGCGCCCTATTACCAGTCACCATGACAACCCCCCGACACACTCGGACCTCTGCAGCCAGGAGTGCTCCCAGCTCAGACCGGCCGCCCCATGCGGCAACCATGGCGCGAGGCGGACAAAGAATGGAGCTATCCACCAGCAGCCGAGGGGTTAAACCGCAGCGCTCCCTCACCCAGTGCAAATGCATTGCGCGTCACGTCCCTCCCCCCTTTTGCTCTTATGCGGCGTCCAAAGTTTTAGGCAATAACGTGACATCGCAATCCGCAGCTTTGCTGATACGGAGCGTGCTCAGTAACACGCACTGAAGCCGCCCAGTGCCCTCACATGGGCAGGGTTAGGCCGCGCTCTCTGCTGTGCGGCCAGGGCGGAGGGGAGGGCCGGGTTGGACTTACTGCACAAGTGTGTCAAGCAGCTGGGGTCAGGGGGCAGCATCAGGAACTCATTTGCATTGGTTTGGCAGGGGTCACAGTGCTGACCAAACCTAGTTTGCCTTTTCGTGAAACTATCGTGTCTTATCTCCACTATATTTTTACAGTGGGAAAGCTAATGCATGTTCGTTACCCCACAGTAAAAACATTTTCTTAGTAGTGAGGAGACACATTATAATGCTGACTCAGAGATGTTAAATGCACCATTATTGTTTGTGGCTTGACAACTCTGATACTGACTGTGGGGAGGACATAATCAAAAGTATTTGCATCTGAATGTCTGCAGTGTGTGTGGGTGCACGTGCGTTTTCCCCCCTCAATTTCCCTTATTCCCTTCCCTTTACTTAGTAAAGGCTGGTTTACATAGACATGCTAAAGCTGTGAAGTTAATGCCCAAGCAGGCCTGAGGCCCAGCTCACCCGCCATAGCTGCCCTGAGCTCTGGGCTACCGCCTGGCCCAAACAGGCCCTGGCCTGCCTGCCACAGCCACTCCGGGCTGCTGGCCAACCCAAGCTGGCCTAAGCCACAGCCAGCTGGCCAGCCTGAGCTGACCTGAGCACTGGCCCGCCAGATGACCCCAGCCTCCCCGAGTCCTGGGCCAGCCCAAGCTGCCCTGAGCTCTCACACGCTTCGGGGGAGGGAGGCGGAGCAAGGTTGGGAAGAGGAGCAGCATGGGCAGGGCCATGGGGGAAAAACAGGAAGTGGGAGCAGAGCCTCAGGGCAGGCCTTATTCTAGGCATACAGATGCCTATCTCCCACCAAATCCCCAGAGCGACTCACCAATCAAGGCAGATAGGCTGGCAAATGCCTATTTTGTGGATTGGGCCCAATGTGGTAGGAGTGCTCAGAGGCTGCCTACTAGATGGGGTTTCATTCAAAGCCTGGTTGGAGAAGGAGGTGGGGTGGTTGTGCCATTGCTCACCTTATAACTTTTAGCAAAGTGATTAGAGCACTCACCTGAATATGGGAGACTCCAAGTTCAACTCCCTCCTTGGCAGCGGGAGAGAGAAGATTTGAACAGTGGTCTCCCACATCTCAGGTGAGTTCTCCAACCACTGGGCTAAACTTACAAGGTAGGCACTACTACCACCACCTCCTCCGGCTGCTTTGTGCGGAGTTAGGCACCTGCCTAGCTCAATCTGACACAAAACAGCTTAGGCGCCTAAGACTCCTGAGCCCAGGAGAGTGGTTCCCAGTTGCGGATAGCTAGCAGGGATAGGTGCCTCCCTGCAGTCCCAACTTCTGTGAGAGGGGCAAGGCTTAGGACACGTGTCTCTCATTGGCATCTCCCATTGGCTACATTGGGGGAGTCCAGCTAGTGACCTGGCTTTTGTGAGTCACATTCTCAGAAGCCAATTTCTTCCCATTCATTGTATAGGAAGTACGGGCACCTAACTCAGCTTTTGTGAATTGCAGTGTTGTTCCTGTGATTTTCTAGATAAACACTTAAAAATTAGGTGTTGTGATGCTCAGCATCACAATGCCTAAGTCCCTGTAAGAATCTAGCCATTATACTCTTTCCTCACTGCTAAAAAGGGTGATTTTGTTTTTTTACCTCAAAGTAACTAAGGTATGTGAGCTATTCTGAGGTAAAAACACAGTGAGGTCAAGGCAGTTCAGTTTTAGCAGTGAGGAAAAGGCCTGAGAAAATATCTCTGAAATAAGATCAGAGGGAAGTGTGCTCATGTGTGCAGAACTGCAAATTTTGCATTGAAAACTAGTTGTTCAATATGCGTAACAGTGACAATGGGGGAACAGTAATTTTTCTGCCTAACAGCTTGTGTTTAAAAAGTATACGTAGTAGTCCAAATACTGTTTACAATGTGTTATGCTGTTTTTAATGTTTTGTGTCCATTCAGTGTTTGTTTAACATAGAAATTGTATGGCCTAATCTATACAGGAAAGACACTAATAAAGAATATCATCTCCATTCAGGGTTTTATATATAATAGTCCTGAGGTTTAGCTCTGTAGAATGCATTTCCAAACTGCAATAATACCTTTCTTTATTTGTGTCTAAATTTAAAATAGAGATTTCACAATGGTAGAAATTTGTGACTGGAGTGCTCCCATCCTTGTGTCTCTAACCTCTGTTTGCCAGAAGCTGGGAGTGGACAAGGGGTGGATCACTCAATGATTGCCTGTTTTGTTCATTCCCTCTGAAGCATCTGGTATTGGCCATTGTCAGAAGGGACCATTGGTCTGACCCAGCATGACTGTTCTTATATTCTTAGCCAGACTACAAATTATGACAGGGCAGCAAAAACCAATCCCTAGAGATCAGTAACTGCTACCTGGAGCAAATTGTGCTGGGAGCAGTTTGTAAACACTACACCAGCATCACCCCTTGCCTGTGATCTACAGCAGTGGTTCTCAAAGCCGGTCCGCCGCTTGTTCAGGGAAAGCCCCTGGCGGGCCGGGCTGCTTTGTTTAACTGCCGCGTCCGCAGGTTCGGCCGATAGCAGCACCCACTGGCCGTGGTTCGCCACTCCAGGACAATGGGAGCTGCAGGAAGGGCGGCCAGCACACCCCTCGGCCCGCGCTGCTTTCCGCAGCCCCCGTTGGCCTGGAGCAGCAAATTGCGGCCAGTGGGAGCCGTGATCGGCCGAACCTGCGGACGCGGCAGGTAAACAAACTGGCCCGGCCCGCCAGGGGCTTTCCCTGAACAAGCGGCGGACCGGCTTTGAGAACCACTGATCTACAGTGTCCCTGCATCGGGCGTGCAACTTCAGAAGCAACCCCAACATCAAAGGCCTTGGCTACACTTGCAAGTTACAGCGCTGTAAAGCCTCCCCCAGCGCTGTAACTCACTCCCCATCCACACTGGCAGGGCACTTACAGCGCTGTATCTCCCTGGGTACACCGCTGCAGGTACTCCACATCTCCGAGAGGAATAACAGCTGCAGCGGAGTGCCTAGGACTCACCGGTGTGAGTGTAAACAGCTTGCAGTGCTGCACTAATCACCTTGTCAAGTGGCCAATCCTCTCCATTGTTGTGACCGGCTCCAGGAATGCGGAAGTGCCGGTTTCAAAGCTCCTACCGCAGAGAAAAGTAAACAGTTTGCAGCTTGCTTTGAGTGAGTGAGTGAATGAATGAGCAGGGGGCCGGGAGTTCGGAACTTGCAAAATAGAGAGATGACATGCTCCAAAAAGCACTCTCTCTCCCCCCACACTCCCTGTCACAATCCACCCCACTCCCACGTTTTGAAAAGCACGTTGCAGCCACATGAATGCTGGGATAGCTGCCCATAATGCACCGCTCCCAACACAGCTGCAAATGTTACAAGTGTGGCCACACCACTGCGCTGGCAGCTGTCAGTGTGGACAGACTGCAGCGCTTTTCCCTACTCAGCTGTACGAAGACAGGTTTACCTTACAGCGCTGTACAGCTGCAAGTGTAGCCAAGGCCAAAGAAAGTGATTACACAAGACGCACATTATCGCACTCCTGAACCACAAGTGTACAGCAATCCTCTTTCTCTATCATGCTCAGCTGTAGATGCATGCATGGAAAATGTTTCTTTTCCCTTCCTCCACTTCTCCTATTGCAAATGGGCAGAACGCCTATTGTTAAATTAATATCGCCTTAGCTCACTCCCATGCCCTGCCTTCAGCACACGCACATTGACAATGGCCATTTCCTCCTCCTCCTCCCCGTTCCCTGCCCACTCCAGTGATATCACCAGCCCTACTAAGATGCTCCTAGGCAGCCCTGGAGGAGATGGGCCATACCAATTTCACAGGTGGGTAGTGAAGAAAGAGATAGGACTTGCGGGCAATATAGAAGTCAGGAGGGAGCAGGTAGGTGGCAGATAGAAGCTTGGGCAGGGACGGAGGCAGTGGGGTGCCATATGCAGCTTCCCATGGGCTCAGGGTGTGCAGAAGGGGAAACCATGTTGAGTCACTCACACACCTGTCACACATGCAAACAGAGTTACTCCTGGGGGAATTCTGCGCCAAAAAATTAAAAATTCTGTGCACAACATTTTAAAATTCTGCAAAATTCTGCAATTTTTATTTGTCAAAATAACACTATATAATCACACCAGTTTCAATTATTTTGGTAATTTATTTCAAAATATCTGTCAGCGAGTATGTCTGTAACAATACAGACACACCCCAAAATTCCCCAGGAATAGAGTGCTAAAGAAACCCCTATGACAACCCAGTTCCTGTTTCTCTGCCCCCCCTCCAGAGCCCAGCCAGGGGACCAGATGCCCCCCGCTGAGCCCAGCAGGGGGGGCAGACACCCACAAGCCCTCCACCCCCAGAGCCCAGCCAGGGATCCCCCCCAGCCAACGCACCCAAACCTCCTCCCCCACAAAGACCAGTCATGGGGGCCCCCTGGCCCAGATACCCACACCCCTTTCCCCCCAAGCCCAGCCACACCCCCCCTTTCCCAGATACTTGCACCCCCTCCCCCCAGAGATCCAGAGGGAGAAACAGCCCGATGCTTGGTCCCAGGCTTGCATGGAGTTTCCTGCGTGCTGCCATCTCCTTCCCTTAGGGCATGCTGGGAACTGCAGCTGCCAGGAACCCTCTAGCTCCCTCCCCCTCCCACTGGCCTTGTCTTCTATGTGCAAGCTGGGCTCTGCCGGGTCCAGCAGCCTCTAGTGGCGGCTAGCAGCACTGCAGCCCATTTCTGTGGGGGAAATGAAATTCTGTGTGCACGTTAATTTCTGCAAAATTCTGCATTGCGCAGAATTCCAGGAGTACAGAGCGCAGGGGAAGGAGAAAACGAGAGTGCTCTGAATAAAGGAAAATGAGAAAGGACTAGAATGAGAGCCTGTTTGGGTAACACAGAGCCTGATATGTCTGGGGAGAAACAATCCAAGCCAGATCTGGGGTGCAGCAGTGGGTAGGGAGGCAGACAAGCACTTGTAGTGCTATACAAATGCAAGCCTGGGCTGCAATACACAAAGGCGAATGGCACAACAAAGGAACTGCCCCTCTCCCTGCACAGTGCACGTGTTCAGTTTTAGGCAATTTCTGAAGAAGATACACAGAAATAGAAAGGGACTACAGAAGCAGTCCAAATTAACAAGAATTTATGGGAGACATGAAAAAAAAAAAAAAAAAAAAAAAAGAGTGAAATAGCTAAATGTACATATCATTTATCATATGGCGACATGAATAGTTAGCAGGTATTTGAATGGGGTGTGCCTGAAGAGGAAAGAGAAATTAAATTTAAGATAAAAGCAGAGGAAGCAACTAGATATAATAAGAGGACATTATGAAACGCCTATATAGGTTGAAAAAAATTAGTGATAGTAATTCCTTTGACATCTATGATTGAAAGAAGAAACTGAAATAAATAATACTCTGAAAAGATTATAGAAAACCCATGCTATTATTTCCCATAAGAAATTGCTATACTAATGTCCAAACTATCTTCACATGGAGGTTACATATATATTAAAAAAAAAAAAATCAGCCTTTACTGGAAATTTAAATTTTAAAGAAATCACTTTTTCAATGACATCACCGGTGACATCTAATAGTCTAAAACAGTGGTCTCCAAAGTGGTGTGCACGCACCCCAGGGGTTGCTCAAGAGGATCCTTCGGGGTGCGCGGCAGGAGGAGCGCCACCGGAGCAGTGCCGCTTCGGCAGTTCGGGCAGGAGTCCGAGCGCCTTTTTTTTTGTTTTTGCTTGGGGCAGCAAAAATGGTAGAGCCGGCCCTGCGGCGCAGCAGGGGGTGCATGCTCAAAAATTTTTTACTGATAGGGGTGCGCGATCAAAAAAGTTTTGAGACCACTGGTCTAAAACAGTGTTTCTCAAATGCGGCCACCAGGGGCTTTTCTTATAGCCACATCCTCCTGAGCAGTGATGAGAGGGTGGGGGAAGAGGGCAAAGTAGCGCCCCCTCCTCCTCCCCTGTGCTCCTGGATACACCGCCTTGGTGTTGGTTGCTGGAGCCACCAGCAGGGGTTGGGCCCTGCCCCCCTCTGGAGTCACCCGGGGCACAACGCTGTAGGAGCAGGCAGTCTGTGAGTTCCCTACCGTCTCAGGGGCAGTGGGGCTCAGGCTTTCGGCTTCACCCCAGCCATGGTGGGGCAGCAGGCTCTGGCCGCAGGGCTTCAGGCTCCAGCCCCCCATTACCTGCCCCCTGCCCCGATCTCCTCTGGCCCCCACTGCCTTCCATGACCCTCCATCCAGGGCTTAATTTGTCCCCAGGCTTGCCAGGGCTGAGTAAGTCTGCTGTGAAGTGATACTTGTATGTTTGTTAATATCACTTTTCCCAACAGACTTACTAGCTAGCAATAAATAAGTTACAATGATTTGGACGTGTATATGTGCATATTTATTTGGTTTTCCTAAAGTTAATTAAGTATTTTAGGAAAAAGTGTGAGAGAGGCCACCAGCAAGAGATGATGGCCGCACTCTGAGGCCACCAAAAATTTTGTCCTGAGAACCCCTGAAAGGAGTTAATGCCTATCTACAGTCAGATACTCTTTTCTATAGCAATGTGGAATTAATCTGGGAAAAAACACGCTGAAGAAATCTAGGGGAAATAAACACTAAAATATAGGGAGAAAATAATCGGAGAAGGAAAAAACAAAAAACTAAGTAACATTTTCACTTTAGAGCAAATCGTTTCAAATGTTTTGAGATGAGATAGCCATTCGTAAGTATAGTACTGCAAGAGTTTCTTCTGCTAAAACAATGAGAACACTGCACAATAACTGTATAATATAAAACCGAAAACACTAATGACCACACTCATAACATTACAAACAAAAGACACATGGACGAAGGTCACATATAGAAAAAAAAAGACTGATAAAATAAATACTTTTTGAGACTACAAATACAAGTCAGGATTATGCTCAAATTTTTTTTGAATATAGTCAGGGCCTACACTGTTAAATACAGAAGAAAAATTATGAGGAAATCAGTGTGAGTAGTAAAAAGTGAGAAATGTAAGTTTTGAGAGAAAAGCCAAACATTTTGATAGGATTTGCCATGGGATATGAAACCTTTGCTAGTGACCGAAACCTGGTGGTTACTCTGTGTCCTATATAAAGCGAGTTAATGGACTTAGTCTAGTTCCTAATGAACTGGTGCTTGCATCATAAAAACTAATCACAATTAGGATCCTCGTTGGCAATTTAAGCTGAGAGGCCAAGGATCAAAGGGTCAGACAGTGCATTATTTTCAGTGCTAGAGCTGGACCACTTAGTTCACTAGGATTGAAGTGCGTAGCAGGGGTGCTGGAGCAATTTGTATAGTGGGGGTGCTGAAAGTCATTGAACCAAACTGTAAACGCTGTATATAATGAAAACCACTTCAAGCCACGGCTGCAGCATCACCCCTAACATCCCTAGTTCCAGCACCTATGGTGCATAGTGGGGGCAACACTGGTAAATCTACATTTGCACAGCCATTGTTCCTGCTATATGAGTTCTGAGTACAGATCTATTTAAAACCCTATTCCTTTCACAAGCATCAAATTCACAAGCACCCACAAAGCTGAAAATTGGTAGTAGAAAAGAATAAAGACTTTTGCCTTCATGCAGTATCTTTTTCCTTCAAAGGGATACAAGGGGGGAGGGATAGCTCAGTGGTTTGAGCGTTGGCCTGCTAAACCCAGGGTTGTGAGTTCAATCCTTGAGGAGGCCATTTGGGGATTTAGTTGGGGATTGATCCTGCTTTGAGCAGGGGGTTGGACTAGATGATCTCCTGAGGTCCCTTCCAACCCTAATATTCTATGAATATTTCTAGATAATATAGGTGAGACTAAAAAGAGGAGTAAATACTCATACAATAGTTTGAAAATGTTCTCATATAGAAAAAGAGAGAAGAACTTCAATAACTAGAGAATGGATATACATCTAGCACACGGTAGCATTTGGCACATATGTAGCGCACAATTTTTAAAAAGGAAGACACCTGTATAAGGAAATCTGAAGTCAAAATGATCTGGTATGGCACTATCCTCTGTAAAACAGTAATGTGCTTATCTGTTTAGAAAAATACAGGGTGCTGGGTTATTTTTTAATATTCATTTTTAAAAATGCTTTGAATATACTGAGACACTCAAATAGAAGGCAATTCCATCAGGAACATATAAAATAAAACCCAAAACGTTACCTTAATTTGTCAGAGTCTTCAGAAATGTCACCATCTTGCTTTTCCTGGATTAAATCTCTGTTTGCTTCCTCTTCGAATGATTGTAGATCGCTCTCCTGTGGAACTTCTTGGTCTGAACAACTGTTTGACCTAGTCCTCTGTTTTAACATGGTTTTCTGTTCACCATTCGCTACTTCTGGGTTACTCGTTCTCTGGCAGCCATGCCGACGTGTCCAAGTGTTTCCCATGTTTCTATAAATAACATTTATATTTCAATGCCATTAGAATTATCCAAGTCAACATCTTCTAAGATTTTAATTATTTTCTGAAGATGTAGTCTTTATTGCCATTCTATCACCAGCATTTTAACGGTAACACACATGTAGGAGTACAGGCTGAGTTGTTGACAGCTGTCCAAATGTAGTATTGAGTATCTCATTAAGTAGGGCTTTAAAATCTGCAGGAGGATGCAAGCTAGGTAATTCTTCTTACTTGTAAAGGAGAATAAAACACTTTTTTATTTTATTTTATTTTTTACTAGTAATATACTGCTATATTGTCACTGATAGAATATACTATATTGAGACCTGGTTACCATGAAAGATTGTATCTGCAAATTTTTTGCTCATTCTTTATGGAATTATCCCCACATGACACACAGGCCTACACAAGGCACTGATTATGTTTAATCAACTGAGGTTCTTCCTTCACAAATTCTGAAAATGTAAGTCAATCTAATGCTGTGTTAGTGGTTGCATTGATTAGACTGCCATGCACTACTGTCGTGAACATGCCACATACACAATTAGGGTTGCCAATCCTCCACGATTGGCCTGGAGTCTCCCGGAATCGGCATCGATCTCCCGGTGACTACTGAAAGCAATCCAGGAGATTTTAATAGGATATTTTAAGAAAATGACATTATGTCATGTTGGGGGGAAAAATCTCCTAGAATAGTTTCAGTCAGAGTTGGCAACCCTATACACAACGTGTGCTGTAATCTTTTTCACTTGCTAGTTATCTCATTAACTGGCACACCAAAGATCTGAACAATCGCCACGTGACAATTCGGTGTTTATTACTGGTCACAGATCACTATTAGAACAGATACTTAAGATAGCACTATTCTTGTACAAATTCACCATGTCTGCAATAACTGAATAATAAACCAAATCTACTATTTCATTTACCCTTAAAGTAAATGCAAAAAACACTCCTAAACAAACCATGCAGAACAAATAAAGGAAAGAATAAAATCGTTTAAAACTAAATGTATGGAAATGTAATTCCACATTTGGAGTTGTCATCTCATAGATAATTAAGCACAGTATTGTGGTGGAGAGAGAGAGAGACACTCTGTATCCATTCATTTTGTTGAGCAACTTTCATGAAAGTTTGGATCCTGGTTCCTGGGAAGCCAACCAGCTCTGCAACAGACTGAAATCTACTTTCTTAGATAGAAAAGGAAACTTTTAAAGAGTAGGCCCTAGTTTATGTTTTATGATTTTGTTTTGTATTATAATCATTTGTTTCCATCACTCTCTGTTGTTCCTAGTGGAATCTCTATTCGTTCTTAAATAAACCTTCTTTCGTTTAATTACAAGTGCTGTGTAGTTTATATGAGCGGTGGTTTAAGGTAAAACTGGGGAACACTGCTCTTTTGGGTGCGGAGGATCTCTGGGATTTCTGAGAGTGGCCAATGTCAGGGAAAAATCAAATGCACAACTACAAAATGGGGAATAACTGGCTAGGTGGTAGCACTGCTAAAAAGGATCTCAGATTTACAGTGGATAACAAATTGAATATGAGTCAACAATGTGATCCAAGATGCGAAAAAAGTCTAATATTCTGAGGTGTATTAAAAAGAGTGCCACATGTAAGACGTGGGAGGTAACTGTCCTGCTCCATTCAGCACTGGTGAGGCCTTAGCTGGAGTATTGGGTCCAGTTCTGGGCACTACACTTTAGAAAACAGGGTCAAACTGGAGAGAGTCCAGAGGAAAGCAACAAAAATGATAAAAACTTTAGAAAAACCTGACCAAGGAGGAAAGATTTAAAAAAAATGTGTATGTTTATTCTTGAGAAAAGAAGACTGACAGGGGGACTTGATAACAGTCTCCATATATATTAAGGGATGCTGTAAAAACTAGGAGGATCAATTATTCTCTGTGTCCACTGAAGGTAGGACAAGAAGCAATGGGCTTTATCTGCAACAAGGGAGATTTAGGTTACATATTAGGAAAACTTTCTAATGATAAGGGTAATGAAGCTCCATAATAGACTTCCAAGAGAGGTTGTGGAATCCTCATCATTGGAGGTTTTTAAGAACAGGTTAGACAAACATCTGTCAGGGATGATCTAGGTTTATTTGGTTCTGCCTCAGCCCAGAGGATTGGGCTTGATGACCTCTGGAGGTCCCTTCCAGCCCTACGTTTTTTCTAGGATTCCACCATTTACAGCTGAATGAGAGTCTGCCCCCCCTATTGGCGGATGATTTGGCCTTGGTAATAATATATGCCTTTGTTACCTCCCAACTGGACTACAGCAATGTAGCCTACTTTGGCATAAAACAGTAGCCCACAGGAAACTACAACTAATACTGTGTGCAAACTTCAAAGATATGTTCAAATCACTACATTTGCTAGCCAAAGAATATCCTATCTAGTTGAAGATTTCAGCACTTACCTTCAAAATGCTTAAGGATTTGGGTCTACAATACCTAAAAAATCATCTAAAACACCAGGAGGACCACCATTATAACCTTGCTCCTCTGGTGCAATGGTATTGTGTACTGGAAGAATAATTCATTTATGCAGGAGACAGCTTTCTTGGAGGCTGATCCAAGACTGGAATGAATTCTGGCAGAATCTAAGAACTATTTTAAGCTTCACCATCTTCCATTCCAAGTGCAAGGCACACTTGTTTGCCTTTGCCTTCACTAATAAAAGTACATACCACAGCATACATTAAAAAAAGAAAATCCACACACAATTAGGAAGAGGAAGAGAGAAAGAAGAAATCAGTGATATGAGAACTGAAATAAATACTGTGGTAACATATTTTTGCCCAAGTGCTAGCAACTGCTGAGATCTTGGTTTTCTAGCTAACTGGTACACCTGTAGGGAAGCACGC
Organism: Terrapene triunguis; assembly: GCF_002925995.2. NCBI lineage: Eukaryota > Metazoa > Chordata > Testudines > Emydidae > Terrapene > Terrapene triunguis. Next base: position 58,889 of record NW_020664399.1, on the reverse strand, counting down.
TGCTTCATCTCAGAGATCTTGACTGTCTCAACTCAAGCTTTGTAAGGCACCCAGATAACCATGGTGATGAGTGCAATACAGTTGAAATAATATTTCGATATCATATTTGATATTTATGCAAAATAGACTCTTTCCACCTGAAAAAGGCTCAGATTTTTTAAATATTATATACATACAGTGCCACTGACATGCAGACATCTGATGGGTGAAAGGCAGCAGCCAGCACTAGACATTTATGTGGGGAGAGCTCAACTTTGGCCAATGACACACAGACAAGCCATTTCTCTTGTGAACATTTCCATGGAAGCCTGAATATCTATGCAGAATAGACAGAACGAATTGGGTGTTAGTTGCAATGTCTCATTTGATTTTAGTAAAAGTTAAGGGAGAGGGATTGGCTCACTCACTCATCAAATGGCTTTAGCACCATTTTAAAGTTTAAGAAATTTATACATGCAACGCTACACAATGCAAAATTCAATAGAATACTGTGGCTAATTTTGTAGTTCTGATGCACTCTCATAAGCAACATAAAACCACAGTAGCTTCAGTGAGTCAGCATCCTGTACTTGTCAGTTTCTGCTTAGTGGCCACACAGGCCTAAGCTTTCATTTAAAATGACACCCAGCAAAGAAACTAGTAGTTCTGATTATTTAATTTTATCCTATTTAATCCATCTCACGGTTTGTCAGATTTTTTTTCTTCCTCATTAAACTGGCTCCTGTAGACTACTTAAAAGTTGCTCTAAAGTCTTGTGGAGCACAGTTTGAAGCTCCAGAAGTGACTAATTCTGCTTATGACTTCTGGGGAATGCCCTTGAGAGAAAATAGATGGGAAATACCCACCAACTGATACAAAGTGTGTAATACAAGATACATTATATGTTCTTGTGATTTATACAAACTTTTTTTCCATCTTATATTTCAATTTGCTGTTCTGTTTCCAGAAAGATTTGCCTTCCACTTTTTGTGCTAAAGATATATAGTGCTTTCTACACACACTGACAATTTGCTATTTAATATTCTGCACTTCCTTGGTGGAAATTATGGATGGGCAATGGAATGTGAAAGAGTGAACATTTCTCACGTAGAATTTCTCACCGTGAAATAGTTTTAACAATTGCAATAATCTATTTTTGGGGGAAACAGGGGATGGATAACGTGAGGATTACCTGTTCTGTTCATTCCCTCTGGGGCACCTGGCATTGACCACTCTTGGAAGACAGGATACTGAGCTAGATGGACCTTTGGTCTGAACCAATATGGCCATTCTTATGTTCTTGTAGGAGGAATTTGATAATGCATTTCTAGGAACTCTAAGTAATCTGACTAACCCTTAGTTCTCCACTCTGCCTGCTTGGTATTAGCATCTAACCTAGCAGGCTGTACATCTTCAGGATTTTACTTAACATGGTTTCTTGCAGACTGTGCCCATCAGTAGTTCACCAGATTTCTCTGACCCTCCATTTTTTACCTCTCTCAGTGCAAGTGAAGTTACTTCTGCTACTCCTGCCATCAAAAAAGCCTTCCTGTGTCTCTCTCCTTCAGCAACTTGCAATCATTTCAAACCTTAGCTACAAGTATCTGTTTTCCCTTGCAATACTATGCAAATTCTTTCCCCTGCTATTATTTATTATTCTAAAGTGGCGTGATCAAATTTGTATGGAAGATGTTCTACCAATTATAAATGTGTAATTATTTATTTTATATATGGTAGAGCTTACATAATTCCTTCTCTGAAGAGATGAAATTAGTCTTCTCTGCCCCTACGTAAACTTAAACCTCCCCAAAAAATCTCATTTTGGCTTCAAAGTCCAAATCAGGGGGTGGCCACAGACTGTGTTTTCCCTGGTTGGGTCCTGCTTGTCATATCTATGGATCCCAAATCATGGCTAGTGCAACCACAATGACCCAGTGTGTGTGTATGTTATTTTGCAGCTGGATTGCATATTTCTGCAAATGTGATAGCCATGTTTTTTGGGAGGCTCTGGCTTCCTTCAGGCTGATTGGCAGCTGCATGCTGAGAGATGAGTTACAGCCTGTGTTAGAGGAGTGGGTAGAGTAAATGTCTCTTTTTCCCAACTGCTTCTTCACATCTTATTCCCACAGAAGACCATACCTGGCCAGGATTCTCATGCTCTGAAGGAAGAGGGTAAGAACTGGACAGATAAAGAGAGCATGCTGACTACTGTTTATAATCTAAACAAAATGAAAAGCTGAAAAACTGATCACAAGAAGTATTCTCAAAAATATAACATGCTATCCAGTGATCCCGGACACTACCACCTCCCTCTCTTCAGGAGCTTTCAGTTCAAGCCCTCTTCACCCCTGTGTTAAATATAACAAAATACAAGCTTCCCCCAGAGGACCTCAACGAATTTCCATGTAACACAAAACCAGTAGGAGAAGCAAACATAGACCTGAAGAAATAATAAATAGAAGATTGGTTGGTATTAAATGTGAAATTCCTACAATGAGGGAGTGGGAATAAAAATGGATAGAAACAGAGAACATAACCAAGCAAATGCCCCATTCATGTAATTGAAGTAAGGTTGGTTGGTTTGTTTTTAACCTGCTATCATGTTACTTTTCATGTAGTCTACAGGGAGGGTTTAGAATTGAGGTTAGGAAGAGAATTAATCCATGAGAAAAATCGCTGTCTTAAGATCGCAGTCCATAATAGGCATATGTGCACTCTCTGCACTACCGAAAAGAAAACAAATGAGATGCCTGATCATTTTTCTGAGGTAGGCCTGAGGATTTCACATTTTGCCCAGGAGAAAAGTCAGCTACCTCTGTACCACTTGTTAATTTTAGTTCCAGTCCTACAGTAAAAAGTCTTCTACCACCGAAACGTACATAGGCAGAGCACCTTCACCATTGTGCTGTTACCTGGAGGGACCTCCTAAAGGGACAAGGTAATTCAGTCTTCTTTACCATTAAATCATTGGCCTCTGCTGAGACCAAGACTGCTAACTGTGATGGTAGTTTTTGGTGATAGGGATGGTGGTCTTCTAGAATTGTAACAACGCCAAACTTATTTTACACAAGGAACATCAAACAGCTGTCAATCTGGGCTGAAACTGCAGCAATCTAGAACTCAGTAAAACTCCTTACCATCCATCCCTCTCTCTTATAAAGCTTTCAAAGGTATCAAAGATCAAATACAAGTCAAGTGTGGATTTAGCAATAGATGAGACCGAGTGTCAGTTCAAAACAGGAATAGCTATCCAGGTGGAGATTCAACCATCTATAAATGCCTAGATTAAGTAATATATAGGGAGAGACTTTTAAAAAACTGCTTAATAAAGTCAGAACATAAAATACAGAAACAATGTAATGCCAAATTCAAACCAAGTCTCTCATCTACAACATGATAAGGTTAATTTTCAATGAACCAAAGCGTAGCCTATCAAGATCATACAGGATGTCTTAAAAACACTAAAAAAAGCAAACAACAAAGAGCATGACTAATAATGAAGCAAGCCAGTTGATATTTTCTGCTCTTCAACATGGATATCTTCACTTCATCCAAGATCATAGTCACAAGATACGTTACACTGTTTTTTCAAGCCAATATGGAACACTAAAAGGAAATACAATGCCTGCAGCCACTGTGGATACAGAGCACAGAAAAACCTCTCCCTTCCAGTTGGCAAGTTAGTCAGTTCAGTTGCCACCATCTGTGTGCATCTATTGCAAAAAAAAAAAAAAAAAAAGTGTCAACCTTCTTCTGGAACAAATATTTTTAAAAAATCCACAGGATTTAAACATCCCTGCACCCAATGACATTCAGCGACCCACATGTTAGATTGTCCACTGGATCAGCATGCATCATGGGGGAAATAGGGAGAGACGGGACAGAGAAATCCAGAGACCCAACTAAAAAGGAAATAAACCACATGGTCACTAGCCCTTGACATTACTACTGATTAAGGAAACATGCACTTGGGTCATCATTTTCTGTCCTGTCAAACTCAGACAGAACATATCACACAGTATACCAAGCAGACAGTAAAATCAGGTTAGGCTTAGAAAACATACCGTTCATGTCCACCCATGTTAACCCTTGTTCTCATCAAGCAAACTGCTAATGGCATCTTGAGTTCAGGACCCAGATGGTCCATGAGGTCAACATCCCCATTGGTCCCAGACCCACAGTCACCACATCTCAGGCACGCGGCATTAAGGGAGGTAGCCGCAAAGTGACTAGCGGGGGAAGGCTGTAAGGACTGGGACGATGATACTGGCTGCTGGGAAATCCCCACACCCCCAGCCAAAACACTGCCCTCAGCAGTACGCTCAGAATGTGCTAGGTTTGCTCATAGAACACTGTGCTCCCCAACTCCAGAGACTAAACTGACCACTCTGCAGCACCTTCAAAGCACAGGGTTCCCTCTGCTGTTAGTATTTTTATTCACTGTGCGACTTCATTCAGATGTCTCACAGATGTGCCCAGAGCCTTTCATAGATGCCACCTCAGGCCCAGGTGCATTCTTCCTAGTGGCTGCTTGGTTCTTCTCAGAAGGCTGCTTGATGAAATGTGTCAAGCTCCCACTTAGAAGCAAGCCATAGCCTCAGCCATAGACACAATATCATCAATCACCAAGTCTATACTTCAGAGAAGCTTCAAAAGATTTAGAGGCAGTTTTCAATAACCTCTCTATGAAAGAACAGGACCTGCTGAGCTGCTGGGGCTGTATATATTAGAAGGGATTCTTCTAATGGGACTAGTGACCTAACCATATCTTGTAAAATCTCTGGTCAGCAGCTCAATTCCCTAAGAAAGGGAACACATGAGAAATGGTGATGCTAACAGCTGACACAGAAGGAGGCAGACAGGGCCGGTGCAACCATTTAGGCAAACTAGGCGGCTGCCTAGGGCGCCTAGTGGTTGGGGGCGCCTAAAAGCCGATCCACGTGGTGCTTGGGCAGCAGCAATATTCAGAGCCAGGGGCTCAGCTCCAGCAATACTTGGGGCCGTGTGTGTCCCCCGGCCCCACCTGCAGCCCCCCCACGCCTTCCCCGAGTGTCCCCTGGCTCCGACTTGCTGCCCCCTCCCCGGCCCCCCCGCTCGCCTTTCACGGCCCCCAGAGTCTCGTCCGGGAGCAGAGCCTGTCTGTCTTTGTCTCCTCCATGCTGCTTCCCTGCAACAACTGCTGCCGCAGGGTCCTAGTGCCCCCCTCTCCACTGCCAGGGCAGACTGGGGCCTTGGCTACACTTGCGAGTTACAGCGCTGTAAAGGCTCCCCCAGCGCTGTAACTCACTCCCTGTCCACACTGGCAAGGCATTTGCAGGGCTGTATCTCCGTGGTTGCAGTGCTGCATGTACTTCACGTCCCCGAGAGGAATAGCGAGTATTGCGCTGCCGCTGCAGCGCCAGTGTGGCCGCCCAATGCGCTGTGAATGGCCTCCAGAAGTATTCGGCAGTATCCCACAATGCCTGTTCTAGCCACTCTGGTCATCAGTTCAAACTCTACTGCCCTGGCCTCAGGTAACCAATCATGTAACCCACCCTTTACATTCCCCGGGAATTTTAAAAATCCCCTTCCTGTTTGCTCAGCCCGGCGTGGCGTGGCGTGCTATCAGCGAATCTTTCCAGGTGACCATTCCTCCACGCGCCAAGCGAGCCCCAGCATGGAGCAATGGCGAGTTGCTGGACCTCATCAGTGTTTGGGGGGAGGAAGCTGTACAGTCCCAGCTGCACTCCAGCTGTAGGAATTACGATACCTTCGGGAAGGTATCAAAGGACATGATGGAAAGGGGCCATGACTGGGACGCCCTGCAATGCAGGATTAAAGTGAAGGAGCTGCGGAGTGCCTACCGCAAAGCCCGCGACGCAAACGGCCGCTCGGGTGCTTCCCCCGCGACCTGCCGATTCTACAAAGAGCTGGATGCGATACTTGGGGTTAACCCCACCTCCACTCCGAGCACCACCATGGACACGTCAGAGCCGGGGGGGTGGGAGGAGGAGGAGGAAAACGGGAGTGAGGGTGGTGGGCCGGATGGAGACACCCCGGAATCCCTGAAGCCATGCAGCCAGGAACTCTTCTCGAGCCAGGAGGAAGGTAGCCAGTCGCAGCGGCCAGTACTTGGTGGAGGACAAACAGAAGAGCAGGTTCCCAGTAAGCGTTTTTTTATTTCGGGAAGGAATTTTTTCAGTGCGGGCTCTTTGGGAGAGGAGGGTTAGGCATGCATGCCTAGATGCGGAATAGTGCATTGATGTGGTTTATCACATCGTGGTAATCGGCCTCGGTAATCTCCTCGAATGTCTCATCCAGAACGTGTGCAATGCGCTTGCGCAGGTTTATCGGGAGAGCCACCGTGGTCCTTGTCCCAGCCAGGCTAATGTGTCCGCACCACTGTGCCGCGGGGGGACCATTGCTGCACACAGGCAAGCTGCATATGGGCCAGGGTGGAAGCCGCATTGCAGTAGAAGACCCTCCCTTGCTTCCCAGGTCACCCTCAGCAGCGAGATATCGTCCAGGATGAACTCCTGTGGAAAATGTTGGGACAGTGTTCAGTGTAGGTGCTCCCTGAAGCTGTTGGCTCTCCCCAAGGCACAGAAACCCAGAGGACAGTGCAGCCCTGAAACAATCAGTTCCCCTTACTCACCATTTTGAGGCTCCCGTGGGATGTGTGCACTCTGTTTCGGATGGGAAAATTATGCTATTGTGTAGACCCTGTGTGTTTTCTACTCCTTAAGTGTGGGGGGAATCATTACTCTGTCTGGTATAAACAATGCTGCCTCTGTTAAATGTTGCATTTTGCCTATACAGCTGCATCAACCTTGAGACCTCAGCCGTCCCTCTTATCGCCTACTCAGAGACTGCAAAGACTCAGGAAGAGACCGTGAAAAAGCAAAGAAGACATGCTGCAAGAAGCGATGCGGCAATCCATTAAAGAGAATGAGAAAGCACAGAACTGGAGGGAGAGAGAAAGCAGGATCCGCCAGGAAAATGCAGCGCACCGGCGGCAAAGCACCGAGCACCGGCAGCAAAGCACGGATCAGCTCATAAGCATCCTGGAGCGCCAAGCAGACGCTATCCAGGTGCTCGTAGCCATGCAGAAAGAGGAGCAGTACCGCAAACGCAAATGCCACCCCCCCACAGCCCTTGTCCTAAAACTCTTTCCATTGTGCCCCATCGTCACCTCCGACCCACTTTCCTCAACTTCCGTGTTCTTCACGCCACCCGCTGCCTCCAACACCAGTATCTTCACCACCCAGCCCTGAAAACCACGACCCTTACCCTCTGCACTCAACCCCCATCACCATGCAGTATAGCTGTCCTGAAGTGCAGCACTCACTGCACAGCACACCAGACAGGACATACGCGAATCTGTGATTGTACTGTTCCCCACTCCACCCCCTTGTTTCTTTTCAATAAATGGATTCTTTGGCTTTGAAAACATTCTTTATTTAAACTGATAAGAACAGATTTAAAAATTATTGCATAAAGTAAAAGACTCCTTAGCCCAGGAAATAAACAGGCACTGCAAGTCTGCTTAGCAAATACTGATTCCTGAAGATTGGAACTACTGCACTTCACTCCTGTGCAGGGCACCAGATATCACTGCTGGTTTTCAGCCTCAAATTGCTCCCTCAAGGCATCCCTAATCCTTGCAGCCCCGCGCTGGGTCCCTGTAATAGCCCTGCTCTCTGGCTGTGCAAATTCAGCCTCCAGGTGTTGAACCTCAGAGGTCCATGCCTGAGTGAAGCTTTCACCCTTCCCTTCACAAATATTATGGAGGGCACAGCACGCGGATATAACCATGGGGATGCTGTTTTCGGCCAAGTCCAGCTTCCCACACAGAGATCGCCAGCGAGCCTTTAAACGGCCAAAGGCACACTCCACAGTCATTCGGCACCGGCTCAGCCTGTAGTTGAACCATTCCTTGCTGCTGTCAAAGCTCCCTGTGTAGGGTTTCATGAGCCACGGCATTAACGGGTAAGCGGGATCTCCAAGGATCACAATGGGCATTTCAACTTCCCCTACCGTGATCTTCCGCTCTGGGAAAAAAGTCCCGGCCTGCATCTTCCTGAACAGCCAAGTGTTCCGAAAGATGCGTGCGTCATGCACCTTTCCGGGCCAGCCTGTGTTAATGTCAATGAAACGCCCACGGTGATCCACAAGCGCCTGGAGAACCATAGAGAAATACCCCTTCCGATTAACGTACTCGGATGCTAGGTGGGGTAGTGCCAGAATAGGAATGTGCGTCCCATCTATCGCCCCTCCACAGTTAGGGAACCCCATTTGTGCAAAGCCATCCACTATTTCTTGCACGTTACCCAGAGTCACGGTTCTTCTGAGTAGGATGCGATTAAAGGCCTTGCAAACTTGCATCAACATGATTCCAACGGTCGACTTTCCCACTCCAAACTGGTTTGCGACAGACCGGTAGCTGTCTGGAGTTGCCAGCTTCCAGATTGCAATAGCCACCTGCTTCTCCACTGGCAGGGCAGCTCTCAATCTCGTGTCCTTGCACCGCAGGGTGGGGGCGAGCTCCTCACACAGTCCCATGAAAGTGGCTTTTCTCATCCGAAAGTTCTGCAGCCACTGCTCGTCATCCCAAACTTCCATGACGATGTGATCCCACCACTCGGTGCTTGTTTCCCGAGCCCAAAAGCGGCGTTCCTCGGTGCTGAGCATGTCCGTGAATGCCACAAGCAATTTCATGTCATACGCGTTACGTGGCTCGATAGCATCATCGGACTCCTCACTCTCACTTTGGATCTTAAGGAATAGTTCGACAGCCAAACATGACGTGCTGGCGAGACTCGTCAGCATACGCCTCAGCAGTTCAGGCTCCATTTCCCGCAGACAGATCGCGCTGCACAGAAACCGTTGAAAGATGGCGCCAAAGGTGGATGGAAACAAAGGGATTTCTGGGATGCGAAGCGATGCATCACGGGGCGTTGGGACAGGACCCAGAATGCCCCGCACCTATGCCCCCTTCCCACAACCCACGGCGCCAGAATGGGAAGAGGTGCTCTGTGGGATAGCTGCCCATAATGCACCGCTCCCAATAGCGCTGCAATTGCCGCCAATGTGGCCACGACAGTGCGCTGGGCAGCTGTCAGTGTGGACAGACTGCAGCGCTTTCCCTACTCAGCTGCACGAAGTCAGGTTTAACTCACAGCGCTGTACATCTGCAAGTGTAGCCAAGGCCTCACTCTGAGCCTGCCCTGCCCCCTCAGACCCTTTCATTTTCCAATGGGACCCTCCAGCAGCACAGGGGATCCCTCTGCCCGCAGTCACTGCTACTGCCCCATGCTGGGCAAGGAGGCACCCCCATCCCTCACCCCTAGTGAGGCTACAGTCAGGGGCAACACCAGGGGAGGAGGCACACGCAGCGCCCCACCATGGGGGAGGCGAGGGAGATTCCAGGACCTGAGAGGGACCCTAGGAGCACATGCAGTGACAGTGGTGCGGGTGAGTGTGCTGCTGGGGGGGGCGGGAAAGGGGGGCTCGTACCCCAGAGCTTGCTGTTGCTGGCAGGGAAAGAGCTGGGGGGAGTCCTCCTCTTTGGCCCCTGTCCCAGAGCAGCCTGTCTGTACCCCGAACTCATCCCCAGCCCAGCCCCACCCCAGAGCCCACACCCCCAGTCAGAGCTTTCACCCCCCCACTGCACCCTCAACCCTCTGCCCAAGCCCTGAGCCCCTCCAGCACCCCAAACACCTTATCCCCAGTCCCAGCCAGAGCCCTCATCCCCCCACACCCTGACCCTCTGCCCGAGCCCCTCCAGCACCCCAAACACCTTATCCCCAGTCCCAGCCAGAGCCCTCTCCCCCCACACTCCGACTCTCGCCCTGAGCCCCTCCCACACCTCAAATCCCCCATTCCCAGCCCCAGACAGAGCCCTCACCCCTGCACCCCTCCCATCCCAAAACTCCCTCCCAGAG
>NW_020664399.1:48547-48887 GCF_002925995.2 Terrapene triunguis | reverse complement strand
GGGGGGGGGGCGCAAGGTGGAAGTTTCGCCTAGGGCACGAAACTTCCTTGCACCGGCCCTGGAGGCAGAACAGGGACACAGAGGTGTCCATCACACAGCAACCAGATTAACAAGGCTCAGTGTGCTAGCAAACAGCTTTGCTCATGCAAGAGGCATACATTATAGGGTTACCATACGTCTGGATTTTCCTGGACATGTCCGGCTTTTTGGGACTCAAATCCCCGTCCGGGGGGAAATCCCAAAAAGCCGAACATGTCCAGGAAAATCCGGCGCCGCTGGGCCGGGGGCTGGCCCGGGACCAGGGGTGCTGGGCAGCCGGGGGTGCTGGGGGGCTGGGCCG
>NW_020664399.1:0-43547 GCF_002925995.2 Terrapene triunguis | reverse complement strand
CCCCCCACGGGGTGCTGGAACAATTTGTATAGTGGGGATGCTGAAGGCCAATGAACCAAACTGTAAACCCTGTATACAATGGAAAACACTTAAAGCCAGGGGGCACCTATGCCCCACACCCCTAGTTTCAGCACTTATACCCCCCAAGCTCTGCGCCGCCTGGGGCTGAGCGCCCTCCTGCTCCCCCGCCCCCCCGAGCTCCTGCCCCATGCTGCCTGTGGCTGTGGCTGGAGCTGGGACAGACACACACCCACCCCTCAAGTTCCACGCTGTGTGGGGCTGGGGCTGATCCCCCCCCAACCTCTATGCTTACTGTGGCTGGGGCTGGCCCCCCGAGGGCTGGGGCTGCGCCCCATGCTATCTGGGGCTGCAACTCACCCCCAAGCTCTGTTGCCCAGCACCTCACGTCACCACCCCCCAACATTCCTCCATGCCCCCCTTAGGTGGGGGCGCACCCTACTTTTTTGGTAGACTGGGCATTTGTTTGCTTTTGCCAGCTGATCAGTTTTGACAAATGCCCATTTTTGTCAAAAAAAAATTGGTATGGCAGGGACAGAGCTTAAAAAGGGGAGTGTCCTGGCCAAAACAGGACGTACGGTCATCCTACTTTCCCAGCTAGGATGTGGCCTGGCTGGGAAAGGGGGGAAGTAGTGGGGACTTGGCTTAACTCTGAGAGGCGGGGAGCAGTAGTCACTGCCAGAAGGTGGGAACAAGAGTAGCCCTAGCCGAAGGCTAGTGTGTAGAGAGTTGCTGCTCACTAACTTTGCCCATCCAACCCTAATTGCAGTTGCCACAGAATATTAATGTTGTGCCCCATCCCTGAGCACTGGTAGGGGCAGGGGAGTGGTGGCAGTGGCAATCGCAAGCTGGAGAAGAGCCAGAGAAACCTCTCTACCCTCTGGAGATTGGGGATATCATAGAGTAACAAAGCCTGGAGGCTTCCTGAGCAGCAGAGGAAAGGGATGGGCACTTCAGCCATGAAGGAAGGCAGCCTAGTTCACAGAGAGAGGAGGGAATCCCTGTGGTCTGAGGACTCATTGAACCCAGGGTCTCCCCACACACACTAGTTAGCTCAGCAGAGTGCTGAGGGTACTTAGGCTCTTCAGGAGATTTGGGCAGATGGTGCTTTGTCCCCTATATTGCCCCTTACTTCATGAGCACGATCCTTTGAACACTAAGGAGGATGATCACCTGGCAGTTTCTTGCAGTTGCCAGATGCTGCTGTCCCAGCATCCTCTGGGATTAACTGTGGGTCCTGTGGGAGTCAGATATGCTGAGTCCTTCAACAAACAGCCCACCAGATGAGAAGATAGAGGGTGTCCCAGTCCTAAAAGGGGTTTTGTAGTCACAGGCCTTTCTTTTCTCTTCAATCTCTAGGTCAGCCAGCAAAAGTATGGGATCTCCACCTTCTGGAGACAGCAGCGCTGGAGCTTTGTGAGCTGGCAAGCCCATTAAATGGGGGGAAGAAGGGGTTGTTACATAGATGAAAATGTTTTATGTATTGTCTTCATCTGCTGGTCCGGAGGATCTATCCCCAAGCATCTGGACTGGCACAGAGGATTCAAAGATAAATAAATAGTAAGCTTTAAGCTTTGAAATATGCCCATGAGCTGAATTACTGCATAGGATATCACTGTCGGGCTGCTGCCAGTGTGGACAACAGCATAACTGTTACACCAAAAAGAATCTCTAATCTGGATGTGGGCAGTGATTGTGATTGCAACAAGACAGGGAAAAATTAAAGAATGCAATATCCTTTATCAGCCCTTGCCAGGCCCACTCCAAGCACCATCACTAGAGGCACTGTTCGCTGTGAAATTCAACATGCAAGTCAATTCAGTTTGGTTCTTCCCGAAGATATCCTGTTAAGCCCACATAAACAGTTTCTGTGTTCCTAAGTACTTCCTCATTTCCTTAGTGACTCTAGTGAAGCAGAGCAGGTACATTACTCTGACTCAAACTGGAAACCAAAGGCCCTGACCAGGGGGCACCACACAACAGGCAAAATTCAAATGTCAAATAAGGGCCTCTAATTGACTAATGTTCTTAGCCCAGAGTGCACCCAAAAATTAATTTTTGCAGGTTTTCCACTGTAGTGACCCCCCAGACACAAAGTTGCTACAGGGACCCTTCGTGTAACTGATTTCTGGGTTTGTGGTGCCCTTCACTTGTAAATTCAAAGAAACAAATGATACAGGTGCAAACTATGATAAAACTCAATATGCAGTTTGCTTTTTAAAGAAGGAGGCACTTTATTTAAGAAAAGGATGGGGAGAATGAAAAATTAGGATAAATATGTTACAGACAACAAATGGAACCCGTCATGACAAACAAACACACCAGAACAACCACTCAGGCAGTATAGTTAATATGCCGAGCTCCCTGCACTACTGGGTTGAGTGGGTGTGGGCACAATGCACCTCCTCTACCCAGATTTCCTTTCATCAGCTTCTTCCACATCTTCCAACCTGGACGGTTGTTTAAAATGGAAACAAAGGAGTAGCCTCATGTCCTTCTTGACCCACCCATAGGCTGTGGAGCCAAGAGAGGAAAGGGGTGGAGGACAGCATACCAGGGTCATGGCCTGACCACTTTTAAGCAGGTACATGGAAAATAGAGTTGTCACCCGGCTGGTTTCTGACTGGCCTGGCCAATTTTTCTACTCTCTTGTCAGCTACCTGTCAAGAGATGTAATCTACTGCGTGCACGTACAGTTGCATCACCTGAGGGCAAGCTTGCCCATCCAGGAGGGGTAAGGTATGGAGCAGGGTGGAGGGGGGCAAGGGCTTCTGGGAGGGGATGGAGTGCTACCTTAAGGGCTACCTGAAAGGCTGAGACTCCTGGGAGGGGGTGAATATAAGGGCTCATGGGCAGGGAGAAGGGGTTTGGCTGCAGGTGAGGGGACAGCTAAGAGGGGAAGAGGAAGGTCAGGTGGGAAAGGGGCAAATCTATGGTCTCCTCCACTTTAAATGGCACTCTGGAGCCTCTGGACTCACCCACCCTTTCCATGGGTCCTCTAGCAAAGAGAGGCAGCTTATAAAAGTCTCCACTCAGGCATCATTTAGAGTAGCTGTTCCCAAACTGTTTGGGATTGCATTATCAGCAGATGGAGTCACAGTGATCCTTAGCGTGTGGAGGATGCCATTTTGCTCTGCACAGCGTGACCTCGCACATACGGTGCATGCAGAGGTGAAAGTAAGCCAGTACGGTCTGGTACAGCGTACTGGCAAGAGCCGGTACGCCGTGCTGGATTGCACCGGCTTCCCCGGCGGTGATTTAAAGGGCCCAGGGCTCCAGCCACTGTGGGGAACCCCGGGCCCTTTAATTCACCACCAGAGCCCTGCCACCACTACCCCAGCCCGAGCACAAGCCCTGTCGCCCCAGGGTGGCAGCGGCATGGCTCCTGTGGTGATTTAAAGGGCCTGGGGCTCCACGGTGGCCAGAGCCCCGGGCCCTTTAATTCGTCCCTGAGCCCCGGGGCTCCCAGCTGCCTTTGCAGCTGAGTGCTCCGGGGTGATTTAAAGGCCCTGGGGCTCCCAGCCACAGCCAGAGCCCCAGGGCCTTTTAATATTGAAAGGCCCCGCCTCTTCCGGTTGAGGCCACGCTTCTTCCGGTTGAGGCCAAGCCCCCACTCAGGACTCCAGCGTACCGGTAAGTCCTTTAAGTTACTTTCATCCCTGGGTGCATGCGAGGTCACGAGGTCACAATGCACGGAGGATGCCATTTTGTAGAGCAAAATGGCATCCTCCGCACAGTGTGACTTAGCACATATGAGGTCACACTGTGTGGAGGATGCCATTTTGTATCACAAAATGGCATCCTTCGTGCAGCATGATCTCACACTTATAGTGCATGTGAGGTCACGCAGTGCATAGGTTGCCATTTTGCTCTTCAAAATGGCATCCTCCATGCTGCCTGGGGTTCCGGCAGCAAATAATTAAAATGGGGTTGTGCCAGCAAAAAGTTTGGGAACCCCAATTTAGAGCCAGCGGTGAGGTGACTAGAAATCTGGGTTATACCACCTTCTCTCTAAGAAGCTGGGAAATATCACACTAGGTGTCCATATGAATGCCCAGCTATGGCAACTTGGGTACTGGAGGTTCCATATTTCCCCTGTAACCTAACCATCAGCACCTTCTAAAATCCCACATATTCCTGAGTTGGCCCGACCTGCAAACAAAAGAATTATCCAAATACCATGTAGCGTGATGCAACCCTTTTTTCCAAATTAAGGCCCATTCCATTAAGTGATGAATTTCATAAAGACAGCACAGGAAACCAAACAGGCTTAATTCCCTTACTAAGCTTCCTACACAAAAGACTGATAATGTGTGTTTCACCTTTACTGAAGTTGGTCCGATCTCTTGCTTCATGCACCAGAACATAAACCCTTAGACATCTTTTGGAATACATTCTATTGGTTGACTTATTTCTTGATACAAGAAGTGTGTTAATTTCTGTGAGGTATCCTCTTCTGCTCACTACCTTTGTCAAACTCCAGGTATCCAGTCTGGATCCAGATGTAGCACTGGGCTTTGAAAGTGAAGATCCGGAAATGGAGGTGAATGAAGATAGACACAGGGCTAGATTTAAGTGGCAGCCCCCAGCTTTATTGAAGTAACACTGGAGAAGGGTGCTAAAGGATTATAGATTTTCATAATCAGGTTTTCACAGTTAGCTGTGCCCTACACAAACTAAGTATACTGTGGATAATATACACAGGGCCATTTACTTCAACTATATGCTCATTTTCTGCTTTCAAGCACTGTTAAGCAGACTGTCAATTGTGGAAACAACTATTCACTTTGACTGCTGAATATGCAGAAATACTACTTCATTTCGGTGATGAAATAGTAAAGAATTGTTGCCAGTATCTGGAATGCTCTGATACAATTCATAGCACTCCTTTACAAAATTGAGTAACTTGTCAATATGGTGAAGTTCAAAGGTTAAAGGATGTAATGCAGAAAGAAACAATTTATTGCCCTTGTTTAATGCATCTGTTGAAATCAAGCAGAAAATGGTATAATCTCCGGACAGGTATTAAATAATTCTCTGACTAGATTTTGGTGCCATACCATGTTTATCCAATGACTTTGCTTTTGTTTCTGCACTTTACATGTTTTGAGGGTTGGAAAACAATTCCACAATTGGGATGAGAGCTTGTTCCCCAATCAAAGGAATTATTGCTCCAGTGATGCCTTACTGCATGGCACACAATGGTTATAGCTGCCTCTTCCTTTCAGGCTTAAGAAAATATTAGCTTTTTTCTTTTTAAAAAAACCTGCCAATTTGTTTTTCTTATATGCAGCACCAGAATCACAGGTTTTGACATCTTTGCCACTGTGAATACTGGAGAATTCCTGTAGAACATACTGGGCAGGAGGCCTTCAGGCTATTATTTTGGGCTTGCGTAATCTACAGATATTTTCCCTCCCTATCACTTCTATATCTACACATTCCCTTCACTTTATTCCTCTAACTGTTGTGACACTGCTATTGGTGTCTGGCACTTCTGACTGAGTTACACAAAGCTTGTAATTGATGGATTTAAAAAACACAAAACAATATACTTTCTTATCTCAAACTGTATTATGGCATTCTGTTCGTGAAACCAGTACCTCAGGACCTTTGGAAGCAATTCACCACAGTACATGCCCTCTGACCCTGGGCCCCCTCTAGATCTCCTACATTTTCTCTGCAGGTCCTTCTCCTGTTACACTTGAATCAGAGAATTAGGCCCAAACTCTCTCAACTTCCCTGATCTGTCTGAATATGGGAGTTCTGCTGGGCCCCCTTCACTGTCTGGAACTCTCCACAGAGCTCTCCCCTAACCTCTGGTGTCATCTCTCTGACAGAGCAGGTTTCCTCTTATAAGCCTGCCCAAAATAAAAATGGCTGGCCATGCAGGGGCAAATGTCAGATGTAGTTCACCTCCCTTTGGAGGTGTGCCGACCTGCCACCTTTGTGCCTTGGGAACAGAAGTGCTGGAAGCTCCCTAGAAGTGGGGGGTCCACTGGCACCGTGACCCCACATCTGCCCCTCCCCTCCCCTTAAGAGAGAAAAATGGGGGTGGAGGGGGCAGAGAGTAGCAAGCGGTGGGAAGGACCTCAGGGGAAGAGGCAGGGGGGGAGGAAGAGGTGGAGTGAGGGTGCGGCCTCGGGGCAGAGTGGGGGCAGACTCACAGGGAGAGGGGTGGAGTATGGGCAGGGACTCGGGGGAAAGGGCAGAGTAGGGGCATGGTCACAGTCCGGGTGCTGGTGGCCCCCACTTCTAGGGAGCTTCCGGCACTCCTGGGAGTAGCCTCCCCAAATGAAAGACTCATGTGCCACCTATGCCAGGCTACTCTCATGAGATGCCTGGTCACCAGACCCAACCACTGGCCCAACCCCTTTAACCTGGGAAGTAGATAACTAGGCATAGGTGAGACTGAGCCCACATACCCTTAAAGGGACAGTCCACTCTATGACAGATGGTATAGGAGTAAACTGAAGGAAGATTGTTGTTGGCTTCTCATACACTAAATTGTTTTCACTTGTGTGCACACCATGTGAATGGAGTCCTATCTGCAGTGAGTGAGGACCTCCTGCACTTCAGCAGAGCAGGAGAAGCCATTTGTAAGACCCATGTCCTAGATAGGCAGATTCAGAGACTGTCTGAATATAGGATCTTGCCATTCCTCTGTAACAGATCTTGACATGAAGATAGAAGAGGTTGGCTGGTCAGTTTCAGTAATTCTGTGAACCAGAATTGCCTGGCCTCTGCTGGCACTATCACCCAGGCCATGTGCTGTGATTTTGTTGAGCACATGTGGAATTAACTGAATGGATGGAGAGGCATACAGGAATCCTCTGCTCCAGTGTAGGATAGAAGCTGTCAAGGATCCTTTGCCTATTCCAGCTCTGTAGCAATACAGAGAAGGCACTTGATATTGATCCTGGTGGAGGGATGACCCCATATGTTGAATATCACTTACTAATATGAACCACTGCCTGAGTTTTACTTTAAAATCACCTCTCTTGTTCCTGGCTTCATCTTTGTAACTAGCCACTAACAGTGGGATGGGAAAGAACTTCTACACAGTTATGTCCCTTTCCTTTACTATAGCTAATGAGCACCACTTGTATTGGTGGAAACCAGAGGCCCGCTGCCCTCCAATGCATTCAAATCAAATTTCAGGACCACTTATCTTCTCAAAATTAACTTTCCTTGCTCTGCCTGACAGAATTCTTCTAGTAATTATTGAGAAGACAGCATGTACCTGTTAACACACAAAGATGTGGTAAAATAATGAATAATTTTAAAATGTAAGTTAAACCATATAGTTTTGAAGTATTAATACAGAAGGAATATTGATTGTTAAGTAAAAGTTAATAAAAACAGAATACTAATTGTTGACATTTCTTTGTATGTAATAAACCAAATGCTCTCTCATACTTGTTCTAAATACTGACTTAGAAATACAAATAACAGCAATGAAGTAGCATTACTAGCAGCTTATCTTCCTTTTTGCTGTATTGACAACACAACTCAAGTATGCGTCAATTACCTATATCAGATTATGAAAACCAAAGCATTAAACATTTTAAATTTCTGAAATTAATCATTTCAGTCACCAGCCATGTTTACTATTATTGTAATATAGCTTAGCACCCAGCCAGTTTGTTGACCCATAAAATGAAGATTCATTCAAGTTGAATTGTCTCGCTTTTGCCTGTAGTCTGCCTTTAATTTGGTGGGATTGCACACATTTCACTAGAAAAGAAATAAAATGCATTTCTTTGTTGCTGTTCATAAATTAAAAACATACCATGCCACATAATTCTGATCAAATTTTGAAATGTTATTAAGGCATTACATCAGCTTATCAAGAACTTACCTTTCCAATACCATGTCTTCTCTTCCAAATATTCCATAACCATATCTTTACCTTTAATAGAACTGTTGCTTGTAACTTCTTAGCCATACAGTCCATCTCTTCAGCCTCCCAGTTTGACTCAGTGCTCTCATCAGGGTTCAAAGATGCATGCACACATTTTTTTTAATAACTTCTGGGAGTATTGTTGTCTCAGTACCACCCATACCACTTTGTATTTCAATGTCTTCGTTTGATGCTTCACTTCCTGTATATATTATTGGTGGCTTTTTAAAGGGTTTTTGTGGGGGACCACGCGGGGAGGATAAAGTACACGACCAATGTGGTTGCAAGCTGAACCAAGCTGACTCTTTATTACAAGCTTTCTCTTATAGTCTTTCTTGCTGAACTCGAGCTGACTCAAACTGACTCAAGCTCTGTTTATTACAAGCTTTCTTTTATAGTCTTTCTTAACATTGCATAACACAATTAGGCTATAATTACACATCTACCCATTGGACAAGAAGGAGAGTCATATGTTTATCACATGTATAGCCCCACACCGATTGGTTCAGATGTTCCTTACATAAGGCCTTACATAAGGCCTCATCTTATATAACCACCAGGGGGCCTTACATAAGGCCTCATCTTATATAACCACCAGGGGGCCTTGCATAAGGCTTCATCTTATATAACCACCAGGGGGCCTTGCATAAGGCTTCATCTTATATAACCACTAGGGGGCCTTACATAAGGCCATGATTTATTGTCAGGCAAGTGTCCCATCGTGACCCTTACCCTCTCATGGAACTTTGCATCCCCACAGGTTTTGATTTGGAGATACTGTACATTGATCATAATCTCTTCCCTGATAAGATTTCTCATTTAGTTATATATCCATATTAGGTATTTTGTATGTCCTCTGTAAGTGGGTTGCAGCTGTCCTCCATTTCTTGTTTTTGTTCTTGAATTGAGTAACATAATATGGTCCCTAGAGTTGAATTTTAATTTTCCATATCTAGAAATGTTTCTTTGACAATATTCTTTTTCCTGTTTGTCTTGTGCTCTGGAGTTGCTGTTTACAGCCATTCTACTGTCAGGGAATGTCTACACTACGATATTAAATTGATTTTAAAGAAGTCAGTCTTTAGTAACTGATTTTATACAGTCGATCGCGCGTAGATTTGCTCATCAGAGTGGGCAAATCTACCGTGGGGGTTGCTGTGATCCAAGTAGCCAGGGCAATCAATACCCTTCTGCTAAGAAGGGTAGTGACTCTGGGAAATGTGCAGGTCATAGTGGATGGCTTTGCTGCAATGGGGTTCCCTAACTGTGGTGGGGTGATAGGCGGAATGCATATCCCTATCTTGGCACTGGACCACCTTGCCAAAGAGTACATAAACCGCAAGGGGTACTTCTCAATGGTGTTGCAAGCACTAGTGCATCACAAGGGCCATTTCACTGACATCAACGTGGGATGGTTGGGAAAGGTGCATGACGCTCGCATCTTTCGGAACTCCGGGCTGTTCAGAAAGCTGCAAGAAGGAACTTTCTTCCCAGACCAGAAAATTACGGTTGGGGATGTTGAAATGCCCATAGTTATCCTTGGGGACCCAGCCTACCCCTTACTCCCATGGCTCATGAACAGGGCCGGCTCCAGGGTTTTTGCCGCCCCAAGCAGCAGCAAAAAAAAAAAAAAAAGCCGTGATCACTATCAGCTCTACCGCTGCCGCCGCTTCAGTCTTCAGCGGCAATTCGGCGGCTGGTCCTTCGCTCCGAGAGGGAGTGAGGGACCCGCCGCTGAATTGCCACCAAAGAGCCGTACGTGCTGCCCCTCTCAGTTGGCCGCCCCAAGCACCTGCTTTCTGGGCTGTTGTCTGGATCCGGCCCTGCTCATGAAGCCATACACAGGCACCCTGGACAGCAGTAAGGAGCAGTTCAACTATAGGCTGAGCAAGTGCAGAATGGTGGTAGTATGTGCCTTTGGACGTTTAAAGGGGCCCTGGCGCAGTTTGCTGAGTAGGTTAGACCTCAGCGAAAGCTATTCCTATTGTTATTGCTGCTTGATGTGTGCTCCATAATATCTCTGAGAGTAAGAGGGAGACGTTTATGGTGGGGTGGGAAGTTGAGGCAGATCACCTGGTGGCCAATTTTGAACAGCCAGACACCAGGGAAATTAGAAGAGCACACCGAGGTGCGCTGAGCATCAGAGAGGTTTTGAAAAACAGTTTCATTACTGACCAGGCTATGGTGTGACAGTTGTGTGTGTTTGTCCTTGATGCAAACCCGCCCCCTTTGGTGAATGTACTTCCCTGTAAGCCAATCCCCCTCCCCCCATTTGACCACAGCTGGCACAGGAAATAAAGTCCCTATTGTTCTAAATCCATTCATTATTTATTAAAATTACTTGAGATCACTGACAACGCTGATTAGTAAAAGGAAGCCCGGGTGTACAAAGGGTTTGATAACGGGCGGGGTGGGGGAGGAGGGAAGGACAAGGCCACATTGCTTATTGTAGCCACACCACAAATCAAAGCTGTTTGAATGACAGCCTTCTGTTGCTTGGGCCATCCCCTGGAATTGAGTGGCAGGGTGCCCAGAGCCTCCCCCTTCCCGCGTGCTTGGGAGTCTGGGTGAGGAGGATATGAAACTTGGCAAGGAGGGCAGGTGGTTACACAATGGCTGCAGTGGTGGTCTGTACTCTAGTTGCCTTTCCTGCAGTTCCACCAGACACCTCATCATGTCCATTTGCTCCCCCATTAGCCTCAGCATCTCCTCCTGTGTGTTCCAATCATGCTCACTGTATGCTTTCCTGGCCTCTGCCACCGAATGCCTCCATGCATTCAGCTGTGCCCTATCAGTGTGGGAGGATTGCATAAGCTCTGAAAACATGTCATCATGAGTGCGTTTTTTTCACCTTCTAATCTGCGATAGCCTCAGGGACGGAGTTGATGCGGGGAGCATAGAAGCATTTGTAGGTGCGGGGGGGAAAAAGGGAGAGTAGACTTTTAAGAAGATACATTTCAAATAACAAAAGGAAGACACTTTCACAGTGAATCAAACAATTCACAGCAGACAGCACATGTGTTTTAGGTACAAGGTCGCATTTTGCCTTTTATATTGAGCACCTGCCGGTATGTTGACACATCACACACGGCTGGACAACAGAATTCAGTTTGCAGGGAGCCATGGTAAGCCAAAGGGTACGTGGGGTTGGCCTCTTCCGCGTTCATAACATGTGGGAATGGTTTCAAACTGCAGTACCCTCCTTTCCCATAGCAACCAATGCTGGTTGTGTTTGCCGTTTAAAAGGAGGGGCTGCGTTTAAAAGGAGGGGCAGCGGTTTTGGGGTGGATGTGCAGCACACCCCTCTCCCCCTCCCCCACGTGGCTATTCTCGGGATGATCCCTTTTAGCCAAGCGCAAACAGCCAAGCATGCCCGGGGTCTGATGTGTCGGGGATCAGCAAACAGAGGGGATTACTGTTCCCTTATAAAACGTCCCCTATTTCAACAGGTGACCATGCATCACTCTCCTGAGGCTGACACAGAAAGATAAAGACTGAATGTTGCATGAATGCAACCAAAACCCAGGACTATTCACTGCCATGCTTTGTGCTGCGATGATTCCAGACCACTCGCTACTGGCTTGGCATGGTTAAGTGTCCTACCATGGAGGATGAAATAAGGCAGCCCTCCCCAGAAACCTTCTGCAAAGGCTTTCAGAGTACCTCCAGGAGAGCTTTATGGAGATGTCCCTGGAGGATTCCCACTCCATCCCCAGACACATTAACAGACTTTTCCATTAGCTGTACTGGCCGCGAATGCATCCCAATTGCTCAGGGCAAATCAAACATTAAACACAATTGCTTTTAACCCCTGTAGTGTCATTACAAATGTGCACTCACCAGAGGTGCCTTCTCCGCCTTCAGGGTCCGGGAACAATAGCCCCTCAGAGGGTATTGGTTCCAGGGTGAGGAAAAGGTCCTGGCTGCTGGGGAGAATGGATTCTCCCCTTGCCTGCTGTGCATTCTCCTCCTCCTCCTCCTCCTCCTCCTCTTTCTCATCCACAGAATCCTCATCCATGTTGCATGAGGCTGCCACCTTGCAGGTGTCCACAGAGAGTGTTGGGGTACTGGTAGGGTCCCATCCTAAAATGGCATGCAGCTGATCATAGAAGCGGCATGTCTGGGCCGGGGCTCTCACCCAAAGTGACCATTTGTCTCCTTTGTCTTTTGGTAGGCTTGCCTGAGCTCCTTAATTTTCACGCGGCACTGCTGTGCATCCCTGGTGTAGCCTCTATCCACCATGCCCTGTGCGATTTTGGCATATATATCAGCATTTCTTCTGCTGGATCAGAGTTCTGCCTGCACAGATTCTTCTCCCCATACTGCAATCAGATCCAGTGTCTCCTATTCGCTCCATGCTGGAGCTCGTTTGCAATTCTGGGACTGCATGGTCACCTGTTCTGCTGAGCTCACCACGCTGACCAAAGAGGAAATGAAATTCAAAAGTTCCCGGTGCTTTTCCTGTGTACCTGGCTAGTGCATCGGAGTTGAAAGTGCTGTCCAGAGCGGTCACATTGGAGCACTCTGGGATAGCTTCCGGAGGCCAATACCATCAAATTGAACAGCGTTGCGTCTACACTACCCCAAATTAGACCTAGGAAGGTCGATTTTAGTGCTAATCCCCTTGTCGGGGAGGAGTACAGCGGTCGATTTTAAGGGCCCTTTAGGTCGGCGGAATGGGGTTGGTTGTGTAGACGCTTTCATTATAAAATTGACCTAACGCGGCTAAATTTGACCTAACTTCGTAGTGTAGAACAGGCCTTAGTGTCCATTTTTTATTACAGTGTAGTACAGTACTACTGGTGTATCTGGTTATCTGGATACCATAACATTTCTGACTGTGTCAAGAAATGGAAAATGGTTTGTGTTCTGTAACTGAATAATAACAAATTAACTTATATTAAAGCTACTAGTGATTTAAGACACATACCAAGTAATAAGATGAAAATTCCTCTGGAAACCTGGCTTCTCAGCTGTACGTAAGACAAAGGAGTGCTATTTTTGTTGACATCTGATGTTTCAATTGCAAGCAAAATAAAATTGGTCCAAAAATTCATCCCAGTCCTCTCGGTTAGCACTGACCACCTGCCTTAATACTCTGTAAACATTTAAGGATAACTTGGTTTGTTAAAACAAGTACTTAAGCAAATGTCTTGAGCTGTCTGCTTGATATAGACTGCAAAATATTAAGTGGAAGCACAGCACATTGTATATTGCTATGACTAATTTTTGTTTTAGATTTCAGAAGATAGTAACATTTTCAGTGTAATAATTCAGTTTGGAAGATTTGCTCACACTATTCAATTTATGACACAATCCCCTGTACTTACTGTTGGGATTCCCTCCAAGACCTCTTTCCACTTGGTTTCCCAAGAACTCAATTCAGCTCGACTTCGTCACTCAGATATTTTTTATTTGGCATACACCAATGCTACGCTGAGTTGATCAGACTCAAACACAGGAGGGTGGATGCAGGGTATATCACAGCCCTAAAGTTACACAAAAACTCTCTTTTTGTATACATTTATACATCCCATTGCAATTTATTATGAATTGCATCATACATTTTTGGAATGGTTTGGTTTCTTTGCAGCATGATCTGTCCACGTGCTGTCCATGTTTCAGCTTCCTCTTTACCTCATCTCTATATTCATAACTTATTTTGTCTTGTTTCTAGTTCATAGTAAATAGTTTGGGTGCTTTCCCTCTTATCTTAGCTGGCTCAGATGCTCTGTCTTTTTAGACTACTGACCTATTTACTTCTCTTATTTAGCACAAATGTCCTCTTTTCAGCTTAATAATTTATTTACCTCCCAAATCCTATTTCCAAAAAATAAGGCCTCTCCCCTTGTGTTAATTATTCATGTCAGGCCAGGCCTCAGCTACACTTACCATGAGTACTTTTAAAATCTTTTCCCTAAAATTACCTTTGGTATGGGGTTGTGAAGCTATGTTCTATCTTCAGTGCTTCACACAGGGAAAGCTGGGGAAAAAAACATTTTCAATAAACTTTCCTTCCAATGTATGTATTTATGTTATGCATAATTACTATGATTTGTCAAATGTGAATCATTACCTAATTATTGAACTTGGAACCATGATCTGTGTAAATCCGGTCTGGACATGCAGGTCAGTATATAACTTCAAAGAACTTCCTTGCCACATCATGTGCTGTCTTGTTTCTAATTGAAAATGCTTTCACCCATCTTGTAAAATTAGTAGCTGTCAATATATACTAGTACCCTTTCTCTGTTGCTCTGAATGGTCTGATTAAGTCCATTCCAACCAATTCCCATGGTTTAATGATGTATATGCATTACTATAGAGTAGAATTACAATTTGAATTCTTCCAAGGATCTTTTTCATAATGTAACATGTAGGGAGCAAAGAGAACAAAGTGATTTTTGTGATAGTTAGCCCTTTTTCAAAAGTACATAACATAGGAATAAGGCTAGTCAACAACCCCCCAATTTACATCTTCCATAGATTCACAGAAAGATAGGGCTCGAAAGGACCTTAAAAAAGCATCAAATCCAGCCCCCTGCTCTGAGACAGAACCAAGTAAATCTGACAGGTGTTTGTCCAACCTGTTTTTAAAAACCTCCAATGATGGGGGTTCCACAACCTCCCTTCAAAGCATATTCCAGAGCTTAAGGACCCTTATAGTTAAAAAGTTGATCCTAATATCTAACCCAAATCTCCCTTGCTGTAGATTAAGCCCATTACTTCTTGTCCTACCTTCAGTGGACATGGCAAACAAGTGATCATAATCCTCTTTATAACAACCATTAATATATCTGAAGACTTATCAGATGCTCCTCAGTCTTCTTTTCTCAAGACTAAATGTGCTCCATGTTTTAACCTTTCCTCATAGGTCAGGTTTTCTAAACCTTTTATCATTTTTGTTGCTCTTCTCTGGACTTGCAACAATTTGTCCACATTTTTCCTAAAGAGCAGTGCCCAGAATTGGACACAGTACTCCAGCTGAAGCCTCAACAGTGAGGAGTAGAGCAGGATAAATACCGCCCATGTCCTACATACAACACTCCCATTAACACACTCCAGAATAATAGGCTGTTTGCAACTGGATTACATGGCTGACTCATATTCAATTTGTGATCCACTATAGCCCCCAGATCCTTTCAGCAGTACTACCACCTAGCCAGTTATTCCCCATTTTGTAGTTATGCATTTGATTTTTCCTTCCTAAGAGAAGTCCTGTGCACTTATCTTTATTGAATTTCATCTTGTTAAATTCAGACCAATTCTCCAGTTTATCAATCCTGACAATTTTAAATTCTAACATCATCCTCCAAAGTCCTTACAACCCCTCCCAGCTTGAGGTCATCTGCAAATTTTATAAGCACACTCTCCAATCCATTATCCATTTCATTAATGAAAATATTGAATAGTACCAGATCCAGAATTGCCAAGAGAACCTGCTTGTTACTGAGACAATGCAATTCCACAATTTCTATTGATTTCTAAATGAATGTACTGTGCCAGCTTAGTGAGCAATGGAAATCATTGTGGCACTGAGTTGTCTCAGTAGTGTTCACTTGTTAATGACAATTAGATGCTTTACTCTGTTGCAATAATAAATACAGATAATATGCAGATGTAAGCAGAGTCAGGATGAGCTCTACCCTGACATCTGGTGGTGAATTGTGGCAAGTTGTGCAAAAGATCAGGGACTGATCTTGTTTGCATAGGCATACCCACCCTGCCTAGCATGAGCCCACAGCAGCTCAAAGGTCACTTTGGCTGCTGTGGGATCCCCAGTTTCTCTGTTATTGGGGCAGGAAGAATAAAGTGTTGTTACCCTGATTATGTGAATCAAGGCCAGGGAACTGTTTTATGACAGAGGGACTCGCCATCAACTAAGTAGCACTCGCTAGACAAGGGACAAGGGTTCCAAAACCCAATGAATTGAAAGAGGCTAGGGGCAGGCATCTGTACTTGGTGGTGTGGGCCCTGAAACACCAATTGCACTGCCTTCTCTTGCCACTGTTAAATATCAGACCTAACTCTGATTCTGTTAGGAGTCTAGTTATGGGCTGCTGAGATGAATTTGCTTTGGGCCAATGGTGTACCAGCACTGGGGCTCCCCTACTACAAGCTGAAATCACTAAGTGCTGTGTTAACTAGTGGGGAGGGCTGAAGATATATTGCTAAGCGGCTGGCAGGGCAGAGCAGTTCGTGGAGCGGCTCATGGGATGGCTGGGGGAGTAAGAGCGCCCTGCGGTGAAGGCTGTAGCAGAACCCCATGGAGAGGTGGGGCAGTTGGCCTTGGACCACGTAAGGTACCCCTTAACACCCTGTGGGGGGACATTTCCATGCAGGCTGGGGGGGTAAACTCTGCAGATAAACTTTTGAACTCTGGGGCTGCACTGACCAGGGACTGAGACTTTAGGGTTGTTGGACTTTTGGGACTTTGGGTGATTCTTGGATTGCTGGACTCAAGAACCAAAGGGAAAGGACATGGCCCAATTTTCTGGGGTGGGTCTTTGCTCATGGTCTATGAACCCTAGTTGTGGTATTTTCCCAATTTAATGCTGATGTCATTTACCTCATGTTATTAAACATTTTCTGCTACACCGAGACTCTGTGCTTGCGAGAGGGGAGTATTGCCTCTTTGAGGCGTCCAGGGGTGTGTGTAAGATTTTCCCAGGTCACTGGGTGAGGGCTCGAGCTGGTTTTGCATTATATTGTTGGGGGGGATACCCTATGTACTGAACCCGGCCCTTGCTGCTATCAACTCGGCCTGGCAAAAGGGTTACACAATTAACCTGGTTACTGTTTACATTTTTCTGAGTTTTTTTAAAGAAAAAATTCATAGTGCCTATCATGTGGGTGTAGTCTGCAATCAAAACATTCATAATGCTTTGAGAATGAGGTCACAACCACATTTGTTAATTAATGTCGGTAGGAGACATGTATGAGTTTAAAATGCACCTTAATACATTGCAAGATGGTATCTAGATGAAATTATTTTCTTCCTTTCTGACAATGCAAACCACTTGTGTCCTAGTTTTGAAAAGCACATGCAACATCATCAACATACATGTTTGAAAAAATAATGGCAGGGAAGAAGAGCTTACATTTTCACATCTAATTTATAAACGTATTTCTTTTCTAAATTAATTTGAAGGTAGAATTTAAATTTAAATTAAATATTTGAGAATTTTGCTTTAGTTACAATATCCACTCTTTGATGTCATTTGTCATTCCAAGCCAGTCATAACTTGAATTCATTGCCAGTCTTGTTTTGAATATTCCACTACTGTAGGGAGAAAATTTTTTATTTTGCTGTTATATCCCTTACACCACCTTGGATCCCTTTAACAACAACAGGGAATCCATATTGGTTGCCCTTCTTCTTCAGCCCGTTACACCTTTGGTGCCCTTTTTGCCCTAAGGCGGGAAGCTGGGTAGGTCACCTGACCTGTAATCTGCCCACCAACTGAACATTATAAAAGGGTCAGCACGTCTGTCAGACAGGGCTGCCCATCTTGGAGGTAGCGTGTGCTGCTGCCGCTGCTGCTGTCCATCTGAGAGGCAGAGTGTCGCAGTGTGCTACTGCTTACCCTGGAGGGTGGACATTAGTACCACACAGAGGGTTTTAGGGAGGGTTTCTTACCTGCATGCAAGAATGAGCTGTCATCTGCCATTCTGATCCTGCCTTAGATATCCACCCACGACGACGCAGGGAAGAAGAACAAGACCTACCTGTTACTAACCTGAGTTATTCTTACCCTTGTTCCAATAAACCTCTTCTTGTTTTGCACCCTATTCGTTATCAGTTTTTCCTTTGGGGAAATAAGACCCCCGATGATAGACACGGGAGAGGGGAGACGTTCCTGAGACTTGTCCTCTGGCCAAGTGAAAATCCAGTCAACACTACGTACACCTGTTGAACTGTCATGATACATTTGGAACAGTTCTAAGGCTTGCTTTTTGGTGTACACAACTTTCAACTTTTTACCTTACGCAAAAAATTATCTTTTCTGCCAATCACAAAAGATTAAGATGTAATGATGACATCCATTATTGCAGTGAAAAAAAAATTACTTAGTTTTAAGAGATTATGTATATAAGAAGTTATACATCCATATAAACCTTAAGGGCTTGATTATTAAGGCTAAAACCTTATTGTGTGGATTGTGCTCCAAATTCCACTGATGTTAATTTTACAACTCCAAATAACTTCATTGGTTAATGAACAGTCCCATCATCTATATGCTGAAGATTTCATTATATTTTGCAATTGAAATAATAAAAATTATGTCTCGCCTTCCAATGAAAGTCAGCGAATATTGACGCAGGCTAAGGTTCTGTTTTTTATTCATTACTTCAAGATGTATGTTATTCTTTTTGTATTGCAAAGCCTGCACAATTCTTTCCTCAACAGATTTCCCTGAGTGTTTGTCACAGAAGATATTTCACATATTATTGACATATTTTGATCATTGCAAAGATAGAATATCTATACACATAGTAAGTACACTATTTTCAGACATGTGATCATAATAAGGCACACTGAACAATACAGTATTCATAGGCCATGACAATGCTACCAAAGGGATATTAGAGCTATGTTCCTAAATGAATATAAAGTGCTATTTGAGTTAATGAGCGCACATATGGAATTACCAAAGTGCTCGAATAATTACTGGGAGCATGAAATGTAACAGCACAAAGACAGTGAGAAATGTTAAAAAAGAAATCATAGTGTCACTTGTCGAAAACACAGAGTATAATGTAAATCTATAGAATCTGCACAAACGAAATTTGGAATAGATATACAGTTTAATATCATGACAAGAACAGGCAGGAAATATCTTTAAAAAGAAAAAATGGCTGGACGTTTTTTTTATTCCTTCAGCAGTCATGCAAGTCAAGTCTGATGTAATCCTGGGTGCAAGTGTGACTTTCTAGGTACTGAGGAGTTAACACTGATAGGTGCACAGACTGTTTACAGAAAAGTTCTGTATGTGTAGCAAGTAGGCAAGATGTGTAACTGTATTACACTCCCTTTTTCCTGCACCTTATCTTAACTCTTTGCTGAAGGACAGGCCAGAGTTATTTATTTCCAGGAATAAGTTAGGGCTATTGTATGGGGATACTCTAAATTGCTGTGTTAACAGTTCCAAGTGAGCTTCAGAGAGTGATCACTCTGGCCAAGGTCCACAGTACCAACTTTTGACAGTACAGTATAATAATGTCAAGGGTGTGATTTTTTAATGACACTTTTATACCAGCAAACCCTTTCTAGTGTAGACTGTGCCTCAGTTTCTTAGTAAACAGCTTGCATCTCAGCTCTGTGTGCACCGGGGTGACCAGACAGTAAATGTGAAAAATCGGGAAGGGGTGGGGGTTAATAGGCATCTATATAAGACAAATCCCTGAATATCAAGACTGTCCCTACAAAATTGGGACATCTGGTCACCCTATGTGCATTGGTGGGATTCAAGGTCTCTGGTGGGGGGTGAAGGTTTGGGTCACCTCCAGAGGTGGGGGAAGGGATTGTGCTATTGTTTCACTGTTGTTGTTAAATTCCCTTAAGCTTCTCATCCCCATTTTGGCTGATTGGGTTGTTCCCATCCCCTTGCCTAATATTCTTTGATATAAATCGCTTCCTAAACTTAAAAAGAGAAGGGGGCAGGAAGGGTGTATGTGTGTCTGTGGGGGGGGGAGATGGGGGTAAAGTGGATAAGTTTAAACACCGTGCAGTGCCAAACAAAGAGCTTTTCTGAAAAATAACCAATTTATTCAACTCATAACAAACATCGGTGAATTTGCTGTTTTCGTAACAGAATGTTGAGGGAAGGGCAACATACTTTTAAAGAATCCCTGCAATCTTTGGAATTCTGAATGCAATGACATGAAATGGAACATATACAGGTCACTTTCAAATGCCCCTCGATAACCTTCAGTTATGGGGGGAGCAGGAAAACAGAAATAACACAGACTGCCCAAAACAATCACTGCATGACAAAGGCTCCTGGCTCCTCAGGGCTCCTTGCCTTGGGGCTTCCACCCCCACCCCACTCTTGCCAGGGCTCTGGGTGCCCAGATTCAGGGCTTCCACCCGGCGGCTGCAGCTGGGGTTTGGGGCTTCCACCCCCCGCAGCTCCACCTGGGGCTCGGGGCACTCCTCTAGGGGCTTCCTTGGCTAGGGGCAGATTTGGCCAGGGCCCCTGTGTTAATCTGCCAAGGCACTAGCAGCTAGGAGCCCCCGGCTGAGGCACTCCCAGCAGCTGGGACCCACCTCCACCTCCAGGAACCTCCTCTAGGTTCAGGAAAGTTGGTGTCTGCTGCCTTCAGAGGCCCTGAAGGCAGCACAGAAGTGAGAGTGGCAGTCCTGTGATCCCCCCAGAACAACTTTCAAACACCCCACCCCCATTATCCCATTTTGGGTCAGGACCCCTAGGGTTACAGCACCATGAAATGTTAGATGTAAACATCTGAAACCGTGAAATTGACTAATTAAAAAACCCTATGGCCTTGAAATTGACCAAAATGGTCTGTGAATTTGATAGGGCCCTAGTTATAGGTTTTTATACTGTGCTAATCACCATAGTATCTGAGCAACTTCCAATAGTGCATTAAACAATGTGACCACACATCTGTCATGTTGTGGAAGTGTCTTTTTGAAAAATAGAAAATACTTGTAGCTATGAGTTTATAAGAGAAAAGGTTTCTTCAGTGTTGATTGGACTACTGCGGGTTTGAAGGGAAGACTCGGCTCCCAAACCTAGTGGGGTTGAGCACTAAGCAGACAGTGACAGTTGATAAGCAGTGCTTGTAGCACAGCCAACAATCCAGAATCTTCCTAAAGTTCTAAGTTTTGCATATTGATATCACACACACACACAAAGAAGCAACAATAAAAACATTCAGGTTGCAAAGTCAAGCACTCAAAAGTTGGGAAATGCCACACATAAGGCTGTCTCTGCAGCAGGTGATTTAAACTGTCCAATCATGCAAATCATCCCCCCAGGTTTTAATAATACCAAATTTAGTTATCAATGAGAACTTTTAGTTCCTCCTGCTTCTTACCCGGTCTCCTAGCAATGGTGCATAACCAATTCAGTTTCTTCTCTTCACATTCCTTTACCACCTCTAGTCAATATCTTCACAACACCCTGAGTTTGACCCCCAACTGATTCCTTAGTACCCTCTCTTTGTATTGTTAGTGGAATGTCCTCCTAGCTGCATCACTAGTCTCCAACCCTTGAGATTATCCCCCACTTCTGAGATGGAGGCCGCCCCACTGGTACAGCCCCCATCTCACTGAAAGGTACCACTACAGCCCTGAGGCTGCAGTACAACCCTGGAGCAGCTTAGCACCACCCCTGGCTTATGGAGGAGGAACCCATTCCCTGAGACTTTCTGTGAGCCAAGTCCCTGGGGGTTGGGGGAGGGAAGGTTGGGTCAGCACAGGCATAGTGCACTCTGAAAGGGGCATAAGAGAGCAATGCTGTTGAATGATATTTGGCCATCACCTAAAGACAGTGCTAACAGCATTCTGAGGTTGAGTATCTTGCATGACGTGTACAGTACATCATAGTGTTTCACTGAGGGCAAGGATGGGTTATCTGTAGCCAGGGAGAAATTCCCAGGGTCAGACGCTTCCCTCCATTAGCAGGTGTACGGCAAGAAAGACAACATCTCTGCAGCAGCACAGGATTGCTTGTTTTGCAGCATGCTCCGAGATGGGGTGCTCCACTCACTGCTAGTCAGGCACCTCCCCCTGACCACTCTGGCTCATTAGGTTGACGCCCTGTCCCGCGGTTTCACGCCATCGCTGTCTCTGGTCTGCAGTCCCTCTCTCACTCCAGGAACCACAGTGTCCTCTTCATGACTCAGCCCTCCAGCCAGGTCACTCAGCGTTCCTGCCCCCATCTGGGGTTGAACAAAGTCTTTGCTTCAGCAGTCCTAGGCAGTGTTCCCATTCACTGCCTCAGGTGCCACTACTTCACTGGCTGGTTGGAGAACCTGGGCCCACTCTCTACTCCGAGTTCCAGTCCAGGCACCCTCAACCCAGCAGTTCTGGGCTTTCCTCTCAGTCCTCACTGGGCATAATAAGGTACCAAAATAAGGTTACCCTGCCCTATCTATTCTGTCATGAATAGGACCTGGAGACCTTAAGAGCCGTAAATCTCTATGCTAATGGTTTCTGTATCAATTATTTTTTATTCTGTTTGAGGCCATTTAGCAGTATTTATAGATTTGGCCTGCTAAGAGATAAGGCTATGACACTGTTCTCTTGATATCCTGGAAGGGACTTGAGTATGCTTTTTGGCCTCTGTTCAGAAACATGCTACAGAGCATAGGCAATGAATGCAAAGTGTTGATAATCCAAACTTGTTTCCTTAAGCAGTGGGGAAAGTCACCAGGCCTAAGAAAATCTGGTCTGAGCCACTCTTGTGGGACTCTTGACACAGTTTCTTTTTCTTCTGGTGTTTATAGTAACAGTTCTGCTACTGTTAGTCCTATTTTGTAAGAGAGAGAGCATGCAGTAGAAATGTCATACCAAGCCGCTGCCTTCCTATCATACTGCTCTTCTTCGGGGTTCCTCAGTCTCTAAGGAGTTTTGCTGTGTTGTCCAGTATAATTCCGTGAAAAGAGATCCTGTCTGGTTTTTAAGTCTGTCTTATCGTCTATCTTCATTTTTTGTAGGCAACAGTGAAAATGGATTGGTTAGTTCTAAGGTCAGTCAAAATATAACTAAATCCCAGTCTTTCCCTCTTATTACTATTAGCATAATCATCTTCATGGTTTTAAAAACCACCAACAAAAAAAACCCCTCTGATGGTAGCCAGAGGTAGACCTGAAAGACTGGATAGGGCAGGTGCACTCAGGAGCACAACAGGATCAATCTACATTCAGTTCACATTTGGAAGGCTTCTTTCATAACCAAAAGAGATGGAAACTTAAACTTAAAAAAAAAATTAAGTCTTAATTCATAGAATATTAGGGTTGGAAGGGACCTCAGGAGGTCATCTAGTCCAACTCCCTGCTCAAAACAGGATGAATCCACAGACAGATTTTTGCCCTGATTCCCTAGATGGCCTCCTTGGGGATTGAGCTCACAGCCCTGAGTGCGGCAGGCCAATGCCCAGACCACTGAGCTATCCCTTCCCACTATCCTTTCCCCCCTGGGAACTGATAGTTTAGCACCCAGTATGGAATGTTTCCCTCTGACTACTGGTGAGTGTCTTTTTTTCAAACCTAGCTCTTTACATGTGATTTTTTTTTTATATGTAACTTGGATGTTGGCAGGCTTTTTCCAGTAAATATTTCCACAGAAAAGGTTGGCTGCATCAGAAAAAACATTGCTGTTAATACTCAGCTTCTATTTGGACTGGCTTTGCAAAGGGTATGTCTTCAGAATTGAAACAGATATAAAAGCAAGAACATACAGTAGCTATAAAACACTTTAAAATTTAATGCACTTTAAAAACAAAAGCATGTTTAGCAAGAATGTCGTAACACAGTCCAACAAATAGGAAGAGTCAACTTCAAGAACAAAGTGTATGGTAGACCGAGGCTTCACACCAGGAACAGGAATTGCCTTCTATGAGGAGATAACTGGGTCTGTGGATGAGGAGAAAGCAGTGGATGTGTTATTCCTTGACTTTAGCAAAGCTTTTGATACGGTCTCCCACAGTATTCTTGCCGGCAAGTTAAAGTAGTATGGGCTGGATGAATGGACTATAAGGTGGATAGAAAGCTAGCTAGATCGTCGGACTCAACGGGTAGTGATCAATGGCTCCATGTCTAGTTGGCAGCCGGTATCAAGCGGAGTGCCCCAAGGGTTGGTCCTGGGGCCGGTTTTGTTCAATATCTTCATTAATGATCTGAAGGATGGCGTGGACTGCACTCTCAGCAAGTTTGCAGATGACACTAAACTGGGAGGAGTGGTAGATACGCTGGAGGGTAGGGATAGGATACAGAGGGACCTAGACAAATTAGATGATTGGGCCAAAAGAAACCTGATGAGGTTCAACAAGGACAAGTGCAGAGTCCTGCACTTAGGACGGAAGAATCCCATGCACTGCTACAGACTAGGGACCGAATGGCTAGGAAGCAGTTCTGCAGAAAAGGACTTAGGGGTTATAGTGGACGAGAAGCTGGATATGAGTCAACAGTGTGCCCTTGTTGCCAACAAGGCTAACGGCATTTTGGGCTGTATAAGTAGGGGCATTGCCAGCAGATCGAGGGACGTGATCATTGCCCTCTATTCGACATTGGTGAGGCCTCATCTGGAGTACTGTGTCCAGTTTTGGGCCCCACACTACAAGAAGGATGTGGAAAAATTGGAAAGAGTCCAGCGGAGGGCAACAAAAATGATTAGGGGGCTGGAGCACATGACTTATGAGGAGAGGCTGAGGGAACTGGGAACCGAGACATCTGGGAAATTAGACCTCCTGGTATGCCCAATCGATTTTTAGTCAGTGCTCCTGGGATTACATCTGACATTTGGATGGGGTTAGGGAGTCAATGG
The DNA here is from genome assembly GCF_002925995.2 of Terrapene triunguis. NCBI lineage: Eukaryota > Metazoa > Chordata > Testudines > Emydidae > Terrapene > Terrapene triunguis. Next base: position 19,113 of record NW_020664399.1, on the reverse strand, counting down.
ACATTTTGGCCGTTAGAACCCCCACAGCTTCAGTGTATCCGTAAACTGAAGCCAGGAGCAGTTGTTACTCTTCATGACTACGTTTGCTGGGAGGGTAGGGGACAAGGAACTACCCTGACAGGACACTTACTTTTTCAAGCTAATGATAGCTGTGTGTATGTTAAAGCCACCACATTGCAAGACATACATTTTAATCTCACTACCACTGCAGGCAATCATATTATTTACTGTCCTGCAGAAAGAATTTTGCAAGTAGCCCTTAGGTTCCAGATACCCTTTAATTGGACTAGTTTAGTACCTGATCGATTTCAAAAATTTGCTTTCACTGTTACCAGAGGTTCAGAAAATCTCTGAAATACAAGGGCAAATTCACATGCTTCAAAATATATATCAAGTTGAAAAGTATGCCTTTCATACAGCTTATAGAGTGTCCACCTTATGTACTAAGTATGATGTATTGTGTTTTATGACTAAGACTGTACAACAACCCCATCATATTATTGCTATGGGGATATTATTGTTTGTGTTGGTGTTAGTTAGTGTAGGAGTATGTTATTGTTGTTGTAAAGGACGTAATAATAGTAGTACCTTTCATGTCCATGCTCATCATGCATTGTCATTACATCCAATCAAAACCCCTAAGGTTGAAGCATCTGAAGTAGAATCTGAATTCCAAGACTTAATGCAAATAGAGATTTGAAAATGTTTGTTGTACTAGTAGTACAAAAGGGGGGGTTGTGGAAGCAGAGAAAGAACTGACAGGAAGGGGATTGCAATGCATGACAGTTCGTTAGCAAGAGTCAGGCTAACTGTAACCCTAATAACGCGAGATTTGTAGAAGCGAGGAATGTGTGAGGCGAGTGGGAAAGAACTGTGTGAGAAGTTGTTGCGACCTTGTGTAGATAATTGTAGATAATATGGAATGTAGACTAAGGGTATGTCTACACTACGAGGGTAATTCGATTTTACTTAAATCGAATATGTGGAATCGATATTGCAAAGTCGAACGTGTGTGTCCACACTAAGGACACACTAAGGACAGTAATTCGACTTTGTGAGTCCACACTAACGGGGCGAGCGTCGATATTGGAAGCGGTGCACTGTGGGCAGCTATCCCACAGTTCCCGCAGTCCCCGCTGCCCATCGGAATTCTGGGTCGAGCCGCCAATGCCTTCTGGGTAAAAAAAATTTGTCGTCATCCGTCCGTCACTAACGCCCTCCCTCCCTCCATGAAAGCGCCGGCGGGAAATCAGTTCGCGCACTTTTCTGGTCAGTGACAGCGCGGACGCCACAGCACTGCGATCATGGATCACGCTGCGACCATCGCTGCACTTGTGGCCGTTCTCAACACCTCGCAGCTTATCATACACCTTTCCCTGAGGCAGATGCAGAGAAATCGGGCGAGGAGGCTACGGCACCGCCGTGAGAGCCTGAAGTCGGAGAGTGGCACAGAGCTGTCAGAAACCACGAGCCCCAGCGCCCAGGACATCATGGTGGCAATGGGGCATGTGGATTTTGTTGAACGGCGATTCTGGGCCCGGGAAACAAGCACGGACTGGTGGGACCGTATAGTGCTTCAGGTCTGGGATGAATCCCAGTGGCTGCGAAACTTTCGCATGCGGAAGGGGACTTTCCTCGAACTTTGTGAGTTGCTGTCCCCTGCCCTGAAGCGCAAGGACACCCGCATGCGAGCAGCCCTCACTGTCCAGAAGCGAGTGGCCATAGCCCTCTGGAAGCTTGCAACGCCAGACAGCTACCGGTCAGTCGCCAATCAATTTGGTGTGGGCAAATCTACCGTGGGGGTTGTTGTCATGCAAGTAGCCAAGGCAATCGTGAAGGTACTGCTCCCAAAGGTTGTGACCCTGGGAAACGCGCAGGTCATCATAGATGGCTTTGCCGCGATGGGATTTCCAAACTGCGGAGGGGCTATCGATGGGACTCACATCCCTATCCTGGGACCGGACCACCAGGCCAGCCAGTACATCAATAGAAAGGGCTACTTTTCAATGGTGCTGCAAGCACTGGTGGACCATCGGGGACGGTTTACAAACATCTACGTCGGATGGCCGGGCAAGGTTCATGACGCTCGTGTGTTCAGGAACTCTGGTCTGTTTAGACGGCTGCAGGAAGGTATTTACTTCCCAGACCACAAAATAACTCTTGGGGATGTGGAGATGCCTACAGTCATCCTCGGGGACCCAGCCTACCCGCTAATGCCCTGGCTCATGAAGCCCTATACTGGCGCCCTGGACACAGAAAAAGAACTGTTCAACTACCGTCTCAGCAAGTGCAGAATGGTGGTGGAGTGTGCTTTTGGCCGTCTCAAAGGGAGATGGAGAAGCTTACTCACTCGCTGTGATCTCAGTGAAACCAATATCCCCATCGTTATTGCAGCTTGCTGTGTGCTCCACAATCTATGTGAGAGCAAGGGGGAGACCTTTATGGCGGGGTGGGAGCTAGAGGCAAATAGCCTGGCTGCTGATTACGTCCAGCCAGACAGCCGGGCCATTAGAAGATCCCAGCGGGACGCCCTGTGCATCCGGGAGGCTTTGAAAGCTAGGTTCCTGAGTGAGCAGGGCAACCAGTGACTTTTCAGTTTGTGGACAGAGAAGCTGAACCTGCCCCCGTTTCTTTACCCAGTTCATTTTGACTATCCTCTCCAGTTACATACCCCCTTCACCCCCTTCCCCTTCCCAAAAAATAAAATCATTTCGATTTTGTTAATGAACAGCGTTGTCTGTATTGCTGTTTTCGCGGGAATATTTTAAACCGGGGACGCAGACTGTGGCGGGGGGCGGGTTCAGTGTTCTGATGCAAATGATGCTTCTAAACTCCCGGAATGACAGGCTCCGCACTGGTGGACTGGTTATTTCAATGGAGAACATGAAAAACACCTCCCAGACTGACCAGGGTAACCAGTGACTGCACTGTGTATGTGTCCTGATGCTGGACCTGACACCGCCTCTGTACCCTGCTAAAGGTCACTGTCCTGCCCAATTACCAAGCCCCTTCCCCCCCTCCAGACAGACTCTCCCTCAAAAGAACCTGACTGAAACAGTAATGGACAGAAACAAACATTTTATTGCGAACCAGACATGAAACGTGGGGTGTGAAACTTGGACGGGGGCTTCTGTGAGGTGGGTGGGAAAGGACTTATGAAATTTTGGGGAATGTCAGCCTTCTAGTGCTAGAGCAGTCTGCAGGGGTTGACTGAAAGTTTTAACGGCCCTTTCCGCCCCTCCTTCTTTGGAGTTTGGGTGAGGGTGGTGTGGGACTTGGTGGCGGGTGAGGGCGGTTACAGATAGACTGCAGCGGGGCTCTGTCCTCCTGCCTCCGGTCTTGCAGAACATCCACAAGGCGCCGGAGCGTGTCCGTTTGCTCCCTCATTAGTCCAAGCAGCTTTTCAGTAGCCTGTTGGTCCTCCTGACGCCACCTCTCCTCCCGTTCCATGACTGCTCGGTGCATTTGTGACAAGTTCTCCCTCCACTGTGTCTGCTGGGCTGCCTGGGCTCGGGAGCAGTCCATTAGTTCTGAGAACATGTCTTCACGCGTCTTCTTCTTCCTCCGCCTAATCTGCGCTAGCCTCTGGGAGTGTGCTGAGAGGCTGGGTTGGGAGACAGTCGCAGATGTGTCTGTGTGAATTGTGAAAAGGGAGTGAATTCCTGAGACAGATAAATGAAATTGTATACAAAGAACCTAGTCTTTCTCTGTGAACAAGACCATGCACTGCACCTCTCACATGCGCACTCAGGACAAGGTCGAATTTTCGGCCGTCGCCTTCAGTGCCTGTGGACTTGCGGAGGTCTTGGACTGTTCAGAGAACTGTGGCTGGAGACCTGAACTTCTGGAGCGGGCAATAATGGTAAGCCGCAGACTTGTGGCTGCTTAAAACTCCAGCAGTAGCACTGGCCTCCTTTCACATTGAAAGCAATGCCAGTCTCTGCTGCCAGCAATCAGGACAGCATCAACTCTGCCCCTGTCCCACCCCCTCGCGGCTGTCCCAGGGAAAGATCCCTGTATGCTGCCCCTCTCCCTCCACCGCGTGGCTGTAAAGCAGTCCCAATACTAACATTCCCCTCCCTAATTCAAAGCAGGGCGTCATGAGCGACATCACCCTCCTGAGGATCCCGGACACCCAGAGAGAACGCATGCTGCGGGAAAGCATGCAGAAACCGGGGCCGTATGCCGCCATGCTATGTCGGGCCATGATCCCGGAGTACTTGATTGTGGCGTGGAGGGGGCATGTCTGCTACCACGGAGGGCCCACTAAGATCGCCCTACCCCGGAACCTGATCAACAGGCTTGAGCTCTACCTCCACGAGACCTACGAGGAGTTCTCCTACGAGGATTTCTCGTCGATCCCCGGCCACATTGACCGGATTTTCGCGTAGGTGCACTGGGACTATGGAGTGGAGCGTCTTGGGCCTGGGAATCATGGAGTAACGGACATTGTGAACATTTTTTAAAACACTTGGGACTAAATTGAGAAGAGCCTAAGACAGAGAAATCATGAAAACCCATTTGTTACCTTTGTAAATATTCCTGTTTTGTACCTGATTATTTTTTTACTAGTTTACAGAACTTTTATAAATGTACATTGTTAATAGTATAAATATTACCGTTCTGTTTTAAATAAATGTTTACATGTTTACAGCACTTACTGCTTGATCCTTCCCCTGATTCTGTGTCCGGGGTAAGGGATGGGGACGGTTGGTACGGGATCTCGGTAAGGGTGATGAAGAGCTCCTGGCTGTCGGGGAAATCAGCGGTGCCAGCGCTGTCGACTGCCTCGTCCTCCTCATCTCCTTCTTCATCTTCCCCGTCCGCTGTCATGTCCGACGAGGAACCGGCCGCGGACATGATCCCATCCTCGGAGTCCACGGTCAGGGGTGGGGTAGTGGTGGCGGCCGCTCCCAGGATGGAATGCAGTGCCTCGTAGAAACGGGATGTGTGGGGCTGGGATCCGGAGCGTCCGTTAGCCTCTTTGGTTTTTTGGTAGCCTTGTCTCAGCTCCTTGATTTTCACGCGGCACTGCGTTGCATCCCGGCTGTAGCCTCTCTCTGCCATGGCTTTGGAGATCTTCTCGTAGATCTTAGCATTCCTTCTTTTGGAGCGCAGCTCTGAAAGCACGGACTCATCGCCCCACACTGCGATGAGATCCAAGACTTCCCGATCAGTCCATGCTGGGGCCCTCTTTCTATTAGATTGCACGGCCATCTCTGCTGGAGAGCTCTGCATAGTTGCCACTGCTGCTGAGCTCCCCTCGATGTCCAAAGAGGAACTGAGATTCAAACTGCCCAGACAGGAAAATGAAAATGAATTCAAATTTTCCCGGGGGTGTGGCTGGTCAGAGCATCCGAGCTCGGACTGCTGTCCAGAGCGTCAACAGAGTGGTGCACTGTGGGATAGCTCCCGGAGCTATTACCGTCGATTTCCATCCACACCTAGCCTAATTCGATATGGCCATGTCGAATTTAGCGCTAATCCTCTCGTTGGGGAGGATTACAGAAATCGATTTAAAGAGAGCTTTATGTTGAACTAAATGGCTTCCTGGTGTGGACGGGTGCAGGGTTAATTCGATATAACGGCGCTAAAGTCGACATAAAAGCCTAGTGTAGACCAGATCTTAGAGGTTTTTAAAGTCAGGCTTGACAAAGCCCTGGCTGGGATGATTTAGTTGGGAATTGGTCCTGCTTTGAGCAGGGGGTTGGACTAGATGACCTCCTGAGGTCCCTTCCAACCCTGATATTCTACGATTCTATGCTCCTTCCCTGGACTGCTTCCTGCTCTTCTGGTCTTCCCAACTTCTCTGGGTGTACCAGCTCCAAACCACAAGCCTCTGCAGTCTCCAAATCCTCCTCCTTCCCAGAGAGTGACTGCCCTTTCCCAGCCGCAGCCTGGTTGCAATCAACCCCTGCTCCCTCACTCTTCCTCCAGGTGCAGCCTGTGGAGTTCATAGGCTTACCTGACCACCTTAACCCCTTCCAGTCCTGTGTGGGGTGGACACCCCATCACACTCCCCCACAACCCTCAAGCCTTCCCTCCCAACTCTGCAATAGAAGAACCTGAATAGAAGCAGGGGAACACCTGCATTCCACAGTAACCTCCCCTCAGGTTCTCAGCATTTCCTCTCAGAAATCCACATGGGAATTAATGTTGCTCTAAACACAGAGCTGCCCGGGGCAGTGCAGCTTCTTGCAACACTATGAAAATTTATCCAAATAAAGGAGAACTAACAACTTAAAATGCCTTGTTCAAAAATTTTAAGAAACACTTAACTTTCAAACGCCTGAACAGCAAATGTAACTTTTCTTGTCTGCATAGTAAACACTGGCATTTTTATCTGTTTGAATAATCAAAGTGGTGCTTTCCATGCCTTCTTGGTTGCAAAGATTTGAACTGCTTCCTGAAGGTCCACAGTCTGGGCCAGCTCATGCTCTACTGAGATGGTTGCAAGGCCGACCAACCTCTCCTGTGTCATTGTGGAGCGTAGATGTGTTTTTATTAACTTCAGCTTGGAGAAGCTGCGTTCTCCACTGGCAACTGTTACCGGAAGTGTTAGAAGTATGCGCAGAGCAACAAAAGCATTTGGAAAGAGGGTGGTCATCCTATTTGTGCACATATATTCCAGCAAATTCTAGTCAGCCTTTGGAGTTGATCCTGCTGAAATGTATCTTGAAAGGGCTTTCAATTCATCACATAAATCATTCGCATCAATATCGCGCATGTCATCATGTGTCACTGTCTCTAGTGCCCTGCATTGCTGGTGTAGGTCTTCTTCAGATATAGTGAGGAGTTTTGGAATATCATACAACATCCCAAATATACTGCTGTGTTCCTTGAGTTGCATGAAACGTTCAACTGACTGTATTGCGCAATCTAGCACCTGGTTAAAGAATTCAACTTTGAATTGTTGTTTGGGGTCTTTTATGGGATTATCCCATGCTTTGTAATCAAAATGTCTTCTTCAGTGACTCTTGTATTCTTGAATGGGTGGGAAAATAGCTTCAGTGTGAAGTTCCTCTGCCAACTTCTGTGCGTTTTGAAATCCCTCATCTGATCAGTAAGACTGTAGGTATGACTTTGCTTTGTCCAGTTGTTCCATTGCTCTAGATATATCAAGGTCAACACCTTGGAGTCTCTTGCTTACAACATTTATTTCAAACAGTATGTCATGTCACAACACTAAGCCACACAGAAATTTGAAGTTATGTATGTTTCTGGTAATTCCATTTCCCTCTGCCATTGTTCTCCCACGAACAGTTCCTGTCATAGCATTATCCTCCATAATGGCAACTATGGCATCATCTATCTTCCCAATTTGGTGTTTGATAGGCTTTATCACCTCCACTTGACTTTCCCATCATATGGCACTCAGTGGTTTCAGTGTCAGAGAGGATGTTCTCAGATGTTGCTTCAAAATTTGCCATCGATGAGTTGATGCAGAGAAAAATACATAGATGCTTTGAATTACATTAAAAAATTCAGCAGCCTCACTAGAAGCTGATGCTGCATCACTGACCACCAAGTTCAATGAATGAGACCTGCATGGGACAAAAAAAGCTCGAGGGTTTAACTCTCGGATCCGTGTCTGTACTCCTCTGTTCTTTCCTCTCATGTTGGCACCATTATCGTAGCCCTGACTCTCATGTCATCATGCATTTAGGGATGACTAACAAGAATTTTAGTTATAAGCTGGGGACGCATCGGTTGGAAGTAACGGAGGAGGAGAAGGACCTCGGAGTCCTGGTTGATCACAGGATGACTATGAGTCAGCAATGTGACGTGACCGTGAAAAAAGCTAATGCGGTCTTGGGATGCATTAGGCGAGGTATATCTAGTAGGGATAAGGAGGTGCTGCTTCCGTTATACAAGGCACTGGTGAGACCTCATTTGGAGTACTGTGTGCAGTTCTGGTCTCCCATGTTTAAAAAGGATGAACTCAAACTGGAACGGGTACAGAGAAGGGCCACTAGGATGATCCGAGGAATGGAAAACCTGTCGTATGAAAGGAGACTCGAGGAGCTCGGTTTGTTTACCCTAACCAAAAGAAGGCTGAGGGGGGATATGATTGCTCTCTTTAAATATATCAGAGGGATAAATACCACGGAGGGAGAGGAATTATTTCAGCTCAGTACTAATGTGGACACGAGAACAAATGGATATAAACTGGCCGTCGGGAAGTTTAGGCTTGAAATTAGACGACGGTTTCTAACCGTCAGAGGGGTGAAGTTCTGGAACAGCCTTCTGAGGGAAACAGTGGGGGCAAAAGACCTCTCTGGCTTTAAGATTAAGCTTGATAAGTTTATGGAAGGGATGGTTTGATGGGATAATGTGATTTTAGTCAATAGGTCAATAACGTGCCATCACTGGTAATTAGTATCAATGGTCAATGCGGGTCTGGCTGGAGAATCTTGCCCGCATGCTCGGGGTTCTGCTGATCGCCATATTTGGGGTCGGGAACGAATTTTCCTCCAGGGTAGATTGGCAGAGGCCCTGGAGGTTTTTCGCCTTCCTCCGCAGCATGGGGCAGGGGTCGCTTGCTGGAGGATTCTCTGCGACTTGAAGTCTTTAAATCACGATCTGGGGACTTCAACAGCTGAGTCAAGGGAAAGAATTATTCCAGGAGTGGGTGGATCAGCTTTTGTGGCCTGCATCATGCGGGAGGTCAGACTAGATGATCATAATGGTCCCTTCTGACCTTAAAGTCTATGAGTCTATGAGTCTATGTCAGCTATCGTAATTCCCATATCTTCCAGCTTTTTAAGAAGCACATTTGTCATACCAGCTCCTGTAGTATCATCAATGTCAATAAATTCTAGAAAATACTCTCTGACAGTCACCATTGCAGGGACATTTTCACTAGGTTCTTTTGTTGTTACAAAACGCACCATTAAAGTCATTTGTTCCGTATGGCTGATGTCAGGTGTGCAGTCCAGAATAACAGAGTAATATCTTGCTGACTTCAGATCTGTCACAATCTTCTGTTTGACTTTTGTTGCCAGTAACTGCATGATCTCATTTTGAATTGTTTTTCCAAGGTAGTGGTGTGTGTACATTTCTTGGGTGGTGACTCTTCTTAGATGCTCCTGGAGTACAGCATCAAACTCAGCCATCAGCTCCACAATTTTAAGGAAGTTTCCATTGTTTGGCACATACAGCTGATCTGAAGTGCCATGCAGTGCTAGGTTTTGGGTAGCAAGCATTCTCACAATGGCAATGAGCCTTTTCACAACATTGTGCCAGTAAAGAGACTCTGATGCAATCTTCTCTTGATGCTGATCATCTATGGTGGCCTTTAACCTTAGTCTCATCTCAAGCTCTTTCCACCTATGGAATGCTCTCTGGTGATTTGCTGCCTTCTCATGGCACGCCAAATTTCTAGCCAGATTTTTCCAGTCCTTTGTTCCTGTAGAACCCAATGTCGCTGGAACATTAGACTGGAAGAATTTGCAACCAAAACAGTATGCAGCATTCTGGGTTTTTGAGTACATAAGCCATGGCTTCTCCACTTTGTCACCATTGGGGATTTCACGCCAGTAATGTGTTGAATAGAAACTTCTATTTTCATTGTCTTTGGGGAACATGAAGTTTTTCACTTGCTGTGGCCCATGCAATACAAGGAAGTCCCTCAGGCTACTGCTCAAGTGGGTCCACAATCCTGGATCATCTAGACTTAAGGAACTAAACTCAGCAGCAGCTGTTTCTTGCGCCTCCACCACACTCTTCTCTGATCTACACTTTTCTTCAGGAATGTGCATGGTTACAGCCATTTGAGATGGAGATATGGATGCTGCAGTAGTTGCCAGGTCACCTGCACTCTGACTAACTGGAAGATCAGGCATCTCCTCAACACTCACATCCTCATTGGGGACGGAAGGTTCACCATGAACATTTGTGTCTATGTATCTCAGGAGAGCTCCTTCCTGCTTAGATAGAAAAGCTTCCTTTGCTTACTTTCTTTTTCTGAATGCTGCCCCAGAGAGGCGTTTTCTTCTTTCACTCATGACTGCAGTTCTGTGCCAGCTATAGTGGCTCTCAACACTCAATTGAAGGGGACAAATAAGCAGGCTGGTAGCAGGGCCTGATTGAGGGAAGATATCAGCGTCTTAAGGGCCTAACTGACTCCTACTACTTCAGTTGATGGCCTGTTCTCCTCAAGTGGGTTCAGGGAAGCAGCAGGAAACAGGAAGCTCCCTGAGAAGCTGGTGTTAATCAGTCCAGGCTCCTGGGGGTGCTAGAGAGGTACATAAGAGGCTCCTCCTCCTCTCTCTCCCTGCAGTTCCTGCTGCTTTCTGTTATTCCCTCTCACCTTTTCTCCTGCCTGCTTGTTATGGCTCTTGTGCCCTCCTTCCTCCAGCACAGCACTCCACCATCTCTGTGCATCTAGAGCAGAGAGAATACATATGCACCAGCAGCAGACGCAATTTTCTACACTCTGGGTCCTAGTGGTGCCCTCCCCTCCCAGTCTGACACCTGAGGCAGCTGCCTCAGTTCGCCTCATGGTAAGGCCAGCCCTGCACTTGACATGCCTATAAACAGCTTCTTCTGTGCTGCTGGGGCACAGAGAGAGGGAGAGTCCAGGTGCAGTCTGACTCCTCAGTTGCTCTGAAGAAGCGTTGGGATCTGGAACAGAGCTCTCTGGATCCTCAGGCTGTGCAGGTTGGAGGCATGCCGCTCCTGCCCAGTCCACAGTACCCTGATGTGCTCCCCAACAAGGGCAGTGCCAACAGGCAACTCTGCAAGGGGAACCTCATACCGCTCTATGACCCTATGTACTGAGTGCCTCCCTGGAGGCTAGTCCACAAAGAGAATGGGAGCTGACTACTGTTACCCACTGAGGCATTTGTTCAATTCAACTCAAGTTGTAGAATTAGGTGCTTAGAGATTGAACTTGATAGGTCATTTTAGGGACATGAACTATTAAATTTAGAAATCCCCCACCCCCTGCCTTAAATTATACTAGGACATTTTAAAGGTTGGAGTGATTGTAAAGAGACACATTTTTAACACTTTATTGGGCAGGGAAAAGCCCTTGATATTTAGTTCCCATTTATTTCCCATGAACTAGCTGCCAAACTGCTTCTTCTCAGCACTGTGGCCAGCCATGTTAGCAAGTTTCCCATCGTCTCTCTCCTGGCTATGGATGCTTGAGTGCAGCAGCTCTGCAAAGGTCCCAGCCTTGCTCTTTAATGTACATTCACCACTTGTCTGGATGGAGCTGCATGTACCATTGAGTAGCCTCATGAAAACATCTCAGTTCTCTGTCTATGGACACAGGCACCAGCAACCGATTCTCCAAGCCAAAGTCCCCTTTGCAATCAAGGGTCACTTAGCCTGTGTTGTCCAGAGTGCAGGGTTTGGCCCATGGTGACGGCAGGCCAGGGGAGGCTCCAGGCACTAGTGCACCAAGTGCGTGCCTGGGGCGGCAAGCCGCGGGAGGCAGCCTGCCGATCGCTGTGGGGGCGGCAGTCAGGGAGCCTTCAGCAGCATGCCTGTGGGAGGTCCGCCGGTCCCGCGGCTTCGGCGGCAATTCGGCAGCGGGTACACCGAAGCCGCGGGACCGGCGGACCTCCCGCAGGCATGCCGCTGAAGCCGCGTTACCAGCGGACCTCCCGCAGGCACGCTGCCGAAAGCCGCCTGACTGCCGTGCATGGGGCGGCAAAATACATAGAGCTGCCCCTGCGGCAGGCACTGCACCTGCTGCACAGCCACATGGTAACTCCTGTGACTCCTCTAGCCCATCACCACACGGCTCTTTTGCATTCTGCTAAGTGGCCGACGATCTGGGAGAACAGAAACCCTTTGTTAGAGATGGAAAATCTCAATGCAACACTATCAATGGCTGCCGGAGGCCTCCCCTGTGAAACCCAAGTGTGCAGCCCCTAGGATTCCCACAGGGGAGATCTCTGCTCATGCACTTCTCACCCATGGAAACACTCTCTGATAGTGGGAGAGTAGAGGGGGTCTCTACAGACAATCCCTTCTATAGCTCCCTTAACGGGAGGAGGTTTGGCCTTGTGATGCAAGGCACAGGTCTGAGAGTCGGGGCTCCTGGGTTCTGTGGCTCTGGAAAGGGGGCATGGTCTAGTGGGTGGAGCTGGATTGGTACTGAGTACAGGGACTGGCTTCTGCTTCTGTCAGTTATGTTCTGTGTGACCTTGTAGCCAGTCACTTCCCCTCTGAGTCCCAGATAATGGGGATAATAGCGACTAACCTCAGAGGGCCTGGGAGGGGTCATGAGTTACAGTTTCATCTCTAGCACCCTCCACCCAAGCATCTCAAAGGTATTAGACTTAGACTATCCCTCTCTCCAAAGCTAACTACTTGTGCATCTCCACTGCCAGTGGAATTGCACACACAGGGTACAGTCCAGCCCATAAGGTTCTGTCTGGGTAAGAGAGCACCCATTCAGATGAGGCCCATTCCTGCAGACCTCGCTCACACAGAACTGCCACTGAACACTGTCACAACAGTGAATAAGGCCAGCAGAATCTAGCCCTGGTATCACAAAATTCAGCCCCAGACAGATACACTTCTCCAGGGTACAGCAATAGCAAGGGCTGCAAATGATTTCAGATCCCTGCAGTTTGCAGAGAACAGACAGGTTCCTCAGTGTAGAACACCGTGGCCCAGAGCAGAGGGGCAGCCATCTAGTGTCTGCCATCAGGACTCTAGTGACAGAACACAAGCCTTGTTAGTCAGAGCTCTTTGCATTGGAGGGTTTTTACAACCCCCATGCCATTAGGTGGAGCAGCCATTTCTAAGAGTCTGCTTCCGAAATGGGTCAGAGAGACTCTCCAACAGGCCATCAGCCTTGGTTGACACTGACCTGAGAAAGCTCCTGCAAGATTCTCAGTTTTCTGCTCCAGGCCAGGATGCAGCAGCGCTGGTTGTTGTTCAGGTGGGTCATTAGTTTACAGACGGTTGCACTGGAGTGTGGTCCAAATACAGGACTTAGAACCAGAACAGTGTTGCAATCAGCCTCCTTACTAGGTCTTGGGGAACTCTTCACCGCTCCATCTCTGTTCCTTTCTCCGTTAAAATGGGGCTGATCTCTTTCATAGAATCATAGAATATCAGGGTTGGAAGGGACCTCAGGAGGTCATCTAGTCCAACCCCCTGCTCAAAGCAGGACCAATCCCCAACTAAATCATCCCAGGCAGGACTTTGTCAAGCCTGACCTTAAAAACCTCTAAGGAAGGAGATTCCACCACCTCCCTAGGTAACCCATTCCAGTGCTTCACCACCCTCCTAATGAAAAAGTTTTTCCTAATATCCAACCTAAACCTCCCCCACTGCAACTTGAGACCATTACACCTTGTTCTGTCATCTGCTAGCACTGAGAACAGTCTAGATCCATCCTCTTTGGAACCCCCTTTCAGGTAGTTGAAAGCAGCTATCAAATCCTCCCTCATTCTTCTCTTCTGCAGACTAAACAATCCCAGTTCCCTCAGCCTCTCCTCAGAAGTCATGTGCTCCAGCCCCCTAATCATTTTTGTTGCCCTCCACTGGACTTTTTCCAATTTTTCTTTGACAGTGTATCCAGGCTCTTCCTACTGACAAAACCCCAGATCATGTTCTGGTGACTTCCCCAGTCTCTGCGTTCCCTCCTGACAGCCATCCAAACTGCAGCTGCTGAGATGATCTTCCTCTCCTGGTGCTGTCTTCCCCACTTCCAAGTCTAGCTCGGACTAAACTTTTTCCCTGTTCAGCTCAGACTTCTCCTTCTCACCCGCAAAGCTCCCTATGCAAACATCTCCCTGTGTAAAAACATCCCCACTCCAGTCATCCCCTCCTCTCATCTCACACCCATTCCCTTGCTACTGGGAAGGACCCAGCAACCTCAGCTCATGCTCCCTTTTCTATTCATTCCATCAGACTCACCTGGTAGCTCTCCTACACTCCTAGAGTGATCCCTTTAGCTTTAGTAGAGAGGGGCTTGTGCTGACGTACCCTGGTTCAATCCTCACCCAATACCCATGGTGTAGGTATGTGGCCATGGTTTTATTAGCTATCAATGTAGGTTGTTTAGCCCATTCCTGGTCATGTGTGGTACATCTGTTGCTAGCTATCTCTGTGATGTAGGTCCTTCATCTGCACAAGGACCTGGCATATCAAGGCCAATCCAGCAGCTCCCATCCGGTCTTCATCTCCATGATAGATGGTGCGCCATAGCCTGACCACAGAAAGACAGGGTGGTGTTCTTCAGGGGAATCTGCTGAAGCTCCAGTCTCCCCTGCTCCCCCTCACCCCCACAGACTAAGGGTTGTCAGAAGATACCGATAATTGTGGCTAAACAAAGCAGCTAAGATGAGGTTAGTGTGGGTGGATTTACTGAGTAGACAGGTTCTAAGAGAAGAAGAGATTCTTTCTCTGCTCTAGTGAGATTCCCATAGGAAAAGTATCTGATGACAGGATGGGGACAATACAAACCCTCAGCCCCTGGAATGGCAGGAAATCAAAACTCTGGGAGTTAAGGGGTGTCTCTGTCCTGCTGGAGGGAGCAGTGCTGGAGATCAGAAAGGGCACTGGTGACATTGTATGAAAGACAGTGACCTCTACCTGTGAAGGTGGCTGAAGCTTCTTGCAGGCAATAGAGTCCAGGATCTTTACACCTCCTTTGGGGATGCTTTTCCTAGGAAAAAATCAACACAGCACAATGAGAACAATGTCTCAGTCCCAGGGCTGGGATCCAGGGATAAGGGATGCTCTCAGCCAGGCTATGTACCAGTAACCTGATCTTTGTTCCAAAAGCCACAGTCAACCAGATGAGAGAGTTGTTCCTACCTCCACGAGGGGTGCGTGGTTTTCCATTTAAGCATCACTGAGACCCAGCTGTTCGTGGTTTGACAGGATGAGGCCATTGCTCCCCAAGCTGGGCCAGCTGCAGACTACATTGGTGTAGGAGGCAGAGACAGATCCCAGAGCCTGGAAGACAGGGAGGGGAGGAAGCCCCTGCTCATTTACCGTTCAGAGACCCCATCGAAGAAAGGCCAAAAAGGGAGGGGAGAATGAAGGGCAGGAAGTGAAGCTGCCCCTGTGGGGAGGGCACTAGAATAGAACCCAGTCCCATTCCCAGATCCACCCCACATTTGTAGGTGTGACCTTGGAGAGGTCACTTTATTGCCTACATTCCCTATCTGTAAAATAGGGGGGGTAGTAGTGTCCTCCCCTCCGCAGGAGGTGAGGGGAGGACAGTCCCATTGTCTGCATGGGGCTTGGACACCCTGGGCATGGATTGTGCCAGAGTGAGGGAAGGGACCCAAAGTTTGTTCCACTACAGCCAGGAGAGGAGGATGGCATCAGGAGGTCAAGGAAGGGGGATGGGGCAGGAACTGCTGCCACACATGGGGCTTAGGAATTCGGTCAGTGCCAAGGGCTCGGTACCTCCCCTCAGCAAATAGTTTCCCTACTGAAAAGACTGGCCCCTCCTGTCATTGGCAGTCTGCATACTATTTGAAGTCCTTCCTAGTGTCCTTGAGGTGCCCCCTTAGTTCTTCTTGAATGTGGTGGATTCATTGAACCAAGCCACTAGCCATGAAGTACGGAGAGGCCATTGGTAGTGTGGGCTTTAATCAGGGGGAAAACTATAGTTAGCAAAAAAAAGTGTCGTTGGCATTGTGGTTTGCAAATTTGGAGCTGATCTGTCCTCTCAGCTGAAGGTACGCGGTCACAGGGGAAGGAAGCGTCCCATCTTCATCAATTGATCTATGATAGTTGCACCATGTGGCCATTTGATTCAGGGAAGTCTGCAATGAAATCCATTTGCACTGGCTGCCCATGGCTGGGGCAAAGACATGAGGTGCCAAGGTATTTGGTGTGTGGTGCCTTGGTGCGAACACAGAAGTCACATGAGTCAACATATGTCTGAATTTCAGCCCACATCTGGCACCACCAAACAAAGCAGGAGGTTAGGCAGGAGGTTTTGAGGCACCTAAAGTGCTGTGCTAGGGAGTTGCCCTGGTTCGGCTGTAGTACCTTCAACCGGGGACATCCTGGCAGAACATACAGGCGGCCCTCAGTAAATGTTATCGCATCCACATGGAATGTTGTTTCTCGTTCTCAGCTTCTGATTGTCTGGAGGGGTCCCCCATTCCCCGGCAACGGGTCATCCCAGGAGACTGGTTAAATTAGCATGATTAGAGCTTGAGGTCTGGTAGTGTTAAGCATATTGTAGGGCTTCAGGAGGAAGGGCTGTTCCTGACTAGTTTTCTCCCTTCTTGGTTATATTCTGCATTAGGGAACAGGGCGTCGGCCTGGCCATTCTTAGTTCCCAGTCGGTAGTTAAGTAATCTTGAAATTGAAGCAGGAGAAGAATAAGGTCTAGCTGAATTGTCCCTGATTCAGTGCTTTGGCTTTGTGCATATACTGAAGGCTTTTGTGATCAGTACAATCTTGTGCTGGGTATCGAGTCTTCTTCAGCTAATGACACCAGTCTTCAAATGAGGATTTAATCAGAACCCGCTAATTATCAAGAATTTTCTAGTTTCTGTCTGTGGGGTGAGCCTCCAGGAGTGGTATGCACAGGGGTGCAGCAGGTGCTGGTGGCCATGCCTGAGCGAGCATGGCCCTGATGGTCATATTAGATGTGTCAACTTCCATGATGAATGCTCCAATTGGATTGGGGTGCGCCAGAATAGGTGCCGCAGTGAAGGCAATTTTGATCTTTTTGAGGGCTTGTTGGGCCTTGGGTGACCAGACAAATTTGACAGTCTTGTGGAGGAGAGCTATCATGGGGTTATTCACTCTGAGAACCCTGGGCCGAAGCAGCAGTAAAACTGGGGAAGCCTAGAAACCGTTGCTCTTCTTGAGTACTTCAAGTTCCTCCTAGTAGTGAATGGCTTCCACCTTATTTGGATCATTCTGAACTCCTTCTGGGGAGAGGATGTACCCCAAAAACTCTATGGAGGGTTGGCTAGAGGTACACTTTTCCAATTTTGTATAGAGACCATGCTGCCACAACCTCTCCAGGGTCTGATGTGGGGTGTGTGCTGCTCTGGGTTCTCCAAAGAGAAAAGTATGTCATCTAAATACATGACCATGTATTGATCCAGAATGTCCCCCACATAGATCACTGATGAAGTATTGCAAGGTCACAGGATCCTTAGTCAGTGCAAATGGCATTACCAGACAGTTAAAGTCTCTATAATGTGTTTTGAAATTTCTCTTCCATTTGTCTCCCACTGCAAATGAGTGTTAGATTGTAAATCCTTGGAGGTCTAGTTTGATGAATACCCGTGCAGGTTTCATGTGATCACACAATTCTGGGTTTAAGATTAGGGGATACTGGTTGCAAACTCTCTCATTTTGTTCAGGGACTGGTAATCTACACAGAGTTGTAGAGTCCCACCTTTCTTCTTTCCAAAGAGGGCCGGGACCCCTGTGGGAAACACTTAATAGCAAATAAACCCTTTGGACCAGTTTTCATGATTTTACGCAGGGAGAACCACTAGTTCTCATTCGGACATTGCGTAAATACGGCCAAAGGCAACTTTCGGGCAAGGCTGTAGCTCAATAGGGCAGTCATAGTCTCAGTGCAGAGGCAATGTGTCCTCCTTTCTTTTGAAGATGTTCACATAAATACTGGTATTTATCAGGCATGCCGAGTGTCAGAGCCAAGAATGGTGGAGTAGGTCCAGGGGCGGAGGTTGGTTAAGGAAACCCCTACATTTTCATTCATTTCCATTGAGCCACTCTGGTAGGGGCACCACAGGGCTAGGCTCAGGTAGCGAGGCCTTGAGTCACACCTGGTGTGATGTGTCCCCTTTTGCGTATGGGCCACTTACTTCCGGAAAGCCTGCTTTTCTGCAAACAGTTGCACCACCCGATGTCACATGCTGCATCTGACAATTAGGTCTAGTGGTTGGAGCTTACATTGCAGCTAGGTGTAGGATTGCACCTAGGCTAAGAGTAGTGCTAGAATCAAGATCTAGGGACACGCCAGGGTCAACACCGAGATCAGACTCCATAGACAAACCAGAATCAGAACTGGAGCCAGAGTCCAAGTACAGGCCAGAGGTCAAAGCCGGGTGATCAGAATCCAAAGATAAGCCAAGTCAATACAAAGCCAGAGTCGAAATACAGGCGGAAAGTTGAAGCCGGGTAGTTAGAATCAGAGGGCTTGGGGAGGAGGCAAGGCTGGAGCATGTCAGTGGTGGGGCTGGAGCGAGGCTAGAGTAAGGAAAGGACAATGCTGAGCCAGAGTTGGTAGCCAACCTCGAGAGCCAAGGGTCACATCAAAGTCTGCAGCCAGAGACTGGAGCCAAGGGTCAAGCCAGAGTTAATAGCCAGGAACCAGAGGGCAGGGCAGGGGTCTGCCTTGTTGCCCAGATGAGTACTGGGTACTCCTAGGCACTGCCCACCTGGAGCCCTGCAGATCTGGGTTCAAGTCCCACACATCGTCACCTGGGGACTCTGTTCCTAGGAATAAAAGGACAGCATGATGACAAAGATGTGTCATCCGGAACCTGCATGGTGCATAATAAAGCAAAAACTTCACCGCCAAATCCCGCAACCGGGGGTCTGGCGGTTGCGTTCGCGGCAGCGCTGTGAGAGGCAGAGCCTCCCCTGGCCTATTATACCCGCTGCCCACGCTTGTCATCTCTGCCATCACCCCTGCTCGCAGACTGAGCTCTCCCTGCCTGGCCTGATGCAGAAGGGCCTGCATGTCAGGGGGAATGGCCAAGTGCCCCATCTGCAGCACTCCCTGACCCAGGGCTACTGTGGCAGGGCCCCTCAGTCCCCCTCCCCCCCATGCCAAGGGGAAACAGGAGGAATCTGCCCTCAGGGAACCAGACCTAGAACGTCATTTCCCCATCGGACACTCGGGTGTCAGCCGGGGAGTCAGTGGGTGGAGCTGGATTATGCTACATGGCAATGGATCCATTTAATACACACAAACCATGGCCGTTAGCAAGGCTCCAACACAGAATCCTCAGACTCGCGCAGCTGAACACTGTCATGTGGAAATAAGTAGTAGGGTCATGTCCTGCATCAAGGACACAGCTACTGCTGGGGGAGACACAGCTCTGGACCTGAGCTGGTGCAATGCAGTAGTTGAGAGTCCTTACCTCCCCCACCCTGGCCATATTCCTGTAACCAAGGCGCTTG
>NW_020664398.1:0-1669 GCF_002925995.2 Terrapene triunguis | reverse complement strand
ACTCTAGATCCAACACTGGTGTTAGGAGGAGCCCAAGCATCATTATTTAAGCTGAGCTGCAGGTGGGGAGCAAGTGGCTGGAAGCTGCAGCTCAGTGACGATGGCAGAGTTCAATGTCGGGAGCGTTCTGGTGACTGGATCCAATCGAGGAATCGGCCTGGGACTCGTGAAGCGATTTCTAGAGCTACCAAATCCACCAGAATGGATCTTTGCCACCACCAGGGAGCCGGATGGATCCCAAAGCAAGGTGAGGATGAAATCTGGTCTTTACAGGAAGGTTTGGGCAACTGATGGCCCAGAAACAGCCTGAGAATTGGGTTTCCCTGCAGTACAGGCTGCAAAGATGGGATAAGATAAGGAGCGGGTTCCCTTTAAAAGCATTTGAGAGGCTCAAATGGGAAACCCAGAGCTCACTGTAAAACTCAAACACTAGTGTGTCTCAGCTCAGGAATAGAGAGGCAAGATGCTACCAATATTTTAACAAGGGGCTTGTTATAACATGTTCCACTGTGGCCTGTGATAAACCCCATGCCCTAAAGGTATCTAGAGAGGGCTGACTCCGTCAGAGACAGGACAGAGAAATCACCCAGGCCTCCTACATTTCTACATTTGTTTGCCAGAGGCTGGGAATGGGAGACAGGGGATGGATCACTTGATGATTACCTGTTCTGTTCATTCCCTCTGGAGCACCTGGCATTGGCCACTGTTGGAAGACAGGACACTGGGCTAGATGGACCTTTGGTTTGACCCAATATGGCCGTTCTTATGTTCTTATGTGGTGGAATTTTGTAACCGGGTCTCTTGTGACACCCCATCCCCACTGCACAAGGCTGAAGAGGAGCCTCTCTGAGGTATCTGGTTCACTCACCCACATGCCACTTGTTGTGGGACAGGGGAGTTCCGGGAATTGGCTGCTCCACGCTCAGTCACCAGCACCTTCCTTGAGGGTTTCACCCAATCCCAGGTACTGCACAGCTGAGGTCAGAGCCATCCTACACACTGATCATCTTCCAGGATTTTTCTAACCAAGTGAAAATGTTTCTCTTTCCAGGAGGTAATGGAGCTGGCATTGAAGCATCCAAACCTGGTGGTGCTGCAGCTGGGTATGTAGCCATCGCTGCATCTACTCATTCAGACAGGGGTGGGCTTGGGAGGAAGATGAGGGGCCCAATTCTCCATGGGTGGCACAATGTGGTGCCACACTTGTGCGTGGTTGTGAAGCACTAACAGTTCAGAGTGGAGCATGTCACACCCACTCTGCCCCGCTGTAATGGCTGACCGCTAATAGAGTTACTCTTAACTCAAGTGGAAGAGACCCATGATTTTAGTGCTGAAGGTACAAACCCAGTGCGGGTTCTATGCCTTATCCACTAAGTCTCCATTAAGTGTGCCCAAGGGACTGATATTTCATCTCCTACCAAATCTTGCAATGCCCCCATGGCACCTGTGGCATGTGTCCCTGTGCAACTGCTGCACCTTGTTTGCAGTTTCCTAGCCCGCAAATTCCAATAATCTCTCCCTGCATGCAGAGCCAGCAGCCGTTTTGTTCTCAGCGGTTCAGCAGCTTGTGCTCTCTCATGGGAACTTTGATTCTTTCTTATGGGTTTCCAGGATCTAAAATAAAAGCCACATTAGATTGAAAGCTGTGGGTTTCTATTTGGATCCAGAA
>NW_020664397.1:2166-2429 GCF_002925995.2 Terrapene triunguis | reverse complement strand
AAAGCCACATTAGATTGAAAGCTGTGGGTTTCTATTTGGATCCAGAAAAAACATGATGATGATGCTTGTGTTTGTGGTGTGCTTGCTGCTTGTCTGAAATATATCCTGTGCTATGTTTGTTTGTTTGGGGGACCGTGTGCTGACCGTGTGTGTGCTGAGCCCAGCGGCCTGCTAGGCAAGGCTGAGAGTTTCTTAAGGAGGCTGTGATCCCTAAGCCTTTTAGCACCCATCAACCCTTAACTAGGGGGCGGGGCTACTCAGGG
>NW_020664397.1:0-2156 GCF_002925995.2 Terrapene triunguis | reverse complement strand
GCAACACGCCGACTGAGCCACGCCGGGCTCTGCAGCCGGCTGCTCCGTGGCTGCCCCTGGGCTACTTCCTGCCTCCCCAGGGTTTGATACCTGTGGCCTCCAGGCCTCTTCCAGCTCCTCGGAGTAAATCGCAGCAGGTACTCCGGGCCAGACCTCGTCCACGCCTGGGGATCGGGAACAGCCAGGTGCAGGCTCCTCTCGGGGCCTCTGGAGAACAGGTCGAGCATCCTCCTCCGTTGCAGGCACTCCCCCAGCTGTGCTGCAGGGCCGGCCTTTTATACTTCCGGCCACGCCCCGGTCCTTCCGGTCAGGGGGGCGGGGCGATCTAGGCTCTGCCCTCCAAGGGGCATGTAGGGGTCCCTTGCTCTCCCATTCGGAGGGAGGCCACTCAGCCTCACTACAAGGCATCACAGAAACTTGGTGGAATGAGGATAATCAATGGGATACAGTAATACCAGGGTACAAAATATATCGGATGGACAGAACAGGTCGTGCTGGTGAGGGAGTGGCATTATATGTGAAAGAAAGCGTAGAAACAAATGAAGTAAAAATCGTAAATGAATCAAACTGTACCATAGAATCTCTATGGATAGAAATTCCATGCTCTAATAATAAGAATATAGGGGTGGGGATATATTACCGACCATCTGACCAGGATGGTGATAGTGACTGTGAAATGCTCAGGGAGATTAGAGAGGCTATTAAAATAAAAAACTCAATAATAATAATGGGGGATTTCAGTTATCCCCATATTGACTGGGTACATGTCACCTCAGGATGGGGCAGAGATAAAGTTTCTTGACACCTTAAATGACTGCTTCTTGGAGCAGCTGGTCCTGGAACCCACCAGAGGAGAGGCAATTCTTGGTTTAGTCCCAAGTGTAGCACAGGATCTGGTCCAAGAGGTGAATAGAGCTGACCTGCTTGGTAATAGTGATCATAATATAATTAAATTTAATATCCTTGTGGCAGGAAAAACACCACAGTGGCCCAACACTGTAGCATTTAATTTCAGAAAGGGGAACTACACAAAAATGAGGAGATTAGTTAAACAGAAATTAAAGGGTACAGCGCCAAAAGTGAAATCTCTGCAAGCTGCATGGAAACTTTTTAAAGACACCATAATAGAGGCTCAATTTAAATGTACACCCCAAATTAAAAAACATAGTAAGAGAACCAAAAAAGAGCCACCACTTTACAACAAAGTAAAAGAAGCAGTGAGAGGTAAAAAGGCATCCTTTAAAAAGTGGAAGTTAAATCCTAGGAGGAAAATAGAAAGGAGCATAAACACTGGCAAATGAAGTGTAAAAATACAATTAGGAAGGCCAAAAAAGAATTTGAGGAACAGTTAGCCAAACACTCAAAAAGTAATAGCAAAAAAATTTTAAGTACATCAGAAGCAGGAAGCCTGCTAAACAACCAGGGGGGCCGCTGGACGATCGAGGTGCTAAAGGAGCATTCAAGGATGATAAGACCATTGCTGAGAAACTACATGAATTCTTTGCATCGGTCTTCACAGCTGAGGATGTGAGGGAGATTCCCAAACCTGAGCCATTCTTTTTAGGTGACAGATCTGAGGAACTGTCCCAGATTGAGGTGTCATTAGAGGAGGTTTTGGAACAAATTGATAAATTAAACAGCAATAAGTCACCAGGACCAGGTAGTATTCACCCAAGAGTTCTGAAGGAACTCAAATGTGAAATTGCAGAACTAACAAATGTAGTCTGTAACCTATCATTTAAATCAGCTTCTGTACCAGATGACTGGAGGATAGCTAATGTGACGCCAATTTTTAAAAAGGGCTCCAGAGGTCATCCCGGCAATTACAGGCCTGTAAGCCTGACTTCAGTACCGGGCAAACTGGTTGAAACTATAATAAAGAACAATATTGTCAGACATATAAATGAACATAATTTGTTGAGGAAGAATCAACATGGTTTTAGTAAAGGGAAATCATGCCTCACCAATCTACTAGAATACTTTGAGGGGGTCAACAAGCATGTGGACCAAGGGGATCCAGTGGATATAGTGTATTTAGATTTTCAGAAAGCCCTTGACAAGGTCCCTCACCAAAGGTTCTTACGTAAAGTAAGCTTCCACGGGATAAGAGGGAAGGTGCTCTCCTGGATTCAGTTCAAAGAGATTAAGCATATTTT
>NW_020664396.1:0-1833 GCF_002925995.2 Terrapene triunguis | reverse complement strand
GGCTCATTGGGCTGCAGATGCAATACTGCATGACATTTTAAAAACCCATAATTCATATTAGTTACCCAGCATGTGTAAATTGGTTGTAGCTCCTTTGGAGTCTACATCCATGATGCCTACTCTGCAGAGGTGTTAATCGCCTACTTCATGTTAATTGTCCACTGCATTTTAATTGGTCTTATACAACATGTGTGATCTCCTTAGTGTAACAATCTGTCCCCTCTTGTATTTAACTTAGACACTCTGGTTGTCCTCTCCAGACCCAAGGAAGAGCTCTGAGAAGTGTGACAGTTTGCGACTTCCACCAACAGAAGTTGCTTCAATAAAAGATGTTACATCACCTACCCTGTTTCTCTCAAAATCTTGACAAGTGTTGCAGGACAGGAAACCCATTTCCCACCCAACTTTACTATTCAAGTATTCTTCTGTGGTCTGTGTCTGGTCACCATGTACATGTAGACAACAATAAAATTTAGCTGTCGATCTCAAAGTGATTTATCAAGCAGCGTCGGTATCATCAGTCACACTTTTCAGATTGCACAGAGAGGGGAAATGACTGGCCTGAGGTAACACAGCTGCTCAGAGGAACAGAACTCAGGTGTACTGAGTCCCAATCCTTTAGTCATGTTGGAACGACTGAGGAAGGATGGTCCATTCATTCGGATGCTAACCTGGAATCTGGGAGACCCAGCTCATTTCCCGGCTTTGTCATAGATTTCCTGTGTGATCTTGGGCACATCACTCTCTAGGCCTCAGTTACCATCTGTAACATGGTTATAATAGCATGGCCCTGCCTTATAGGGGTGGGGTGAGGATAAATACAGTAAAGAGGTAGGGGTTAAAACAGAGGTGTTTGGAAATATTTGTTCTTTATGAAAATGTTGACTTTTTCTCCAAAAAAATTCTAAAACTGAACATTTTTGTCTGAAAATTGCCCAAAACCATTAAATTAACTTTTCAGCCAAAATGTTTCTTTTTTCATATTTCATTTTTTAAAGAAAAACTGAAAAATTGCAAGCACAGTAGAGGTATCATTTAAAAACTCATAATTTGTTGACCAATAATATCACAGCAAAATGCACGTAGCAGTGTTATATGTGAAGTTATAAACATAAGATTAGCTCATGACTTAAAGTATGTTTTCCAGATAAGCCTGAGGAGTGGACAAACGAGTTCCTCAAAGACAAAGAATAAGCCGATGTCTCAGCCAAGTGTCAACAGGGTTGACGGGCCATTATCTGCTAAGTGGCCATGCTTTGGCAGGAAAGGGGACGGGGCAAAATTCTACATTTTAGCAAAGAAACAGTAAGGATTTCCCTTCCACATAGACTGCCTGTTGCCTTGCTCCTGGCTGGAAATGCTTCTCAAAAAGGGGACAGGACTATAAAAAGAAAGGTCAGACACCCCAAGACACTGCTCTCTCTCTCTCTCCCTGTCCATAGCATTCACTGCACCTAAGGAAACAAAGGAAGCTGTGGTTGGACTCTGGGGGAGGGATCCTGACTTAAGGGGTTTGGTCAGTCAGACTGCTGGAAGCATGTGATGAGAAAACTTTGCTTTGAATCTAATAAAGTTTGTTAAGTTGGGCAGCATATTATCTTTATTTTTCTTGTATCCATTTCTGACTTTTATACCTCATTACTGGTACTCATTTCAAATCTATCTCTTTGTAGTTAATAAATTTATTTTATTGTTTTATCTAATCCAGTGTGTTTAAATTGCATAACTATTTAGAATAATAGGATGATATATTATTCTCTTAAAGGAACAACGGATTTAATATATTTGGACTGTCCAGGAAAGGGCTGTGTTAGAGCAGGAGAGCTTGAGAGT
>NW_020664395.1:0-1675 GCF_002925995.2 Terrapene triunguis | reverse complement strand
CTCCAGGAGGGAGAAGTTGGTGATGAAGGGACATAATGGACTGGTGATTCTGGAGAAGGCGGCCCAGAAATTCTGACTTTGAGATTAACTTGTTATTTTATGTTAATACTCCAGACTCCAGAAGGGGAGAGTAATTTCAATACATCAATTGTAGGGCTTTGTTTGACTGAGAAAGGAGAGAAACTGAGGAAGTGTCAGAGTCTGACACCCATTTGGCATTAGCCTTAAGTCCTATCCATAATCCTATACAACAGGGACTTAAACATGGCTTTCTTTAAACCTTCAGTGGGCCTTGTAGAGGGGTCAGACTCACCCCTGCGGTGCCTCCTGCTGGTCATCTGGGGAATCAGCTCAATCCAGCCTCTGGCACGCACTTTGCAGGCTGGTGGTCCGCCTTACCGCTTCTGGCCCCCGTGTCCCTCCCAAGACCCCGGTGCCCTTATCTTGGGTGTTGCCACTCTGGCAATACCCCATCAGTACTAGGGTCTCCCTTCCCCAGAGAACCCCCACCCACTATCCCTACCTCACCTCAGGATAAGGCCACTGCCAGTCACCAACTAGCTCCTGCTCCCTGGGGCAGACTGCAGTATAGGCCACTCATCATCGGCAAGTTTGGGTTTGGACCTGCTGCCTTGGCCTAGCCCTGGGCTGCCCTCTGAACCCCCAGTACCCCTTGGCCTTTTCCTAAGCCGCAGCCTGGGGCTTTCCAGGCTGGAGCACCCCAGCCTTTCCCCAGCCCTGCTCCACTCAGGTACGCTGTCTCAGCCCCCTGCAGCCAGCCCTTTCTCTCTCTAAGTGCAGAAAGAGACTGTTTGGCCTCTGGCTCCCAGCCTTTTTATACAGGCCAGCTGTGGCCTGATTGGGGCGTGGCCCAGCTGCGGCCGCTTCCCCAATCAGCCCAGTTTTTAGAGCTGCAGCCCTCTGCAGGGCTACTTTTAACCCTTCAGGGCAGGAGCGGGGGTAACCACCCCGCTACAGGCCTACTCAAGTGTTTAATGTTAAGAATGTGCTGAAGCAGCTTGTGGAATCAGGGCCTTTGTACAGAATATTCAAAGGAAGTGAGTTTTGTTCAGTGCAGTTCCTCAGCTGATGTAAATTCTCAGATTTCTATTGACTTCAGTAGAGCTAGAACCATGTATACCTGCTGAGGACTAACTCCATTTATTCACAGAAGCGAAAGAGATCATGTTAAAAATGTATACAATCAAAACTGCTAAAAGTTCAAACAATGAGTACTTCTGATAAGTTGTTTGTAAATGAGCGATGGTGTAAGATATAGTCATTAAAATCTTTACTAAATAACATTTAATGAGGACGACTTATAGGACAATCATGCTCTCGACACAGACAATCTTTAACAGGAAAAAAACACAATAATGTTCATAAATTGGCTCTTTGTTCCCCAACACATCATTAATAATACGATAATACCCCAACAGTATAAACATAATCATTTCAGCAGGAATTCAACCATGCAGAAACCTCTTTTGCACCCTTTTATCATTGTGGGGAGGAAACCTTCAGCGCGCTCAGAAAAACCCCATCAAAGAGATGACATATGGGCACTCCTGAGAGAGGATAAACATTGAAAATCCTGTCAAACCAAACACTCACTGTCTCCTTGGGCCGTTCCACCTCCAAAACCACCTGGAACAAAGAAACAAATCAAACCACC
>NW_020664394.1:0-3367 GCF_002925995.2 Terrapene triunguis | reverse complement strand
TGGACTGGTGAGTCTGGAGAAGAAGGCCCAGAGATTCTGGGTTTGAGATTAACTTGTTATTTTACGTTAATACTCCAGACTCCAGAAGAGGAGAATAATTTCAATGCATCAATTGTAGGGCTTTGTTTGACTGAGAAAGGATAGAAACTGGGGAAGTGTCCGAGTCTGACACCCGTTTGGTATTAGCCTTAAATCCTATCCATAATCCTAGCCCATATACAACAGGGACTTAAACATGGCTTTATCTTTAAATCTTCAGTGGGCCTACTCATGTGTTTAATGTTATGAATGTGCTGAAGCGGCTTGTGGAATCAAGGCCTTTGTATAGAATATTCAAAGGAAGTGAGTTTTGTTCAGTGCAGATCCTTAGCTGATGTAAATTCTCAGATTTCTATTGACTTCAGTGGAGCTAGAACCATGTATACCTGCAGAGGACTGATTCCTTGATTTTTAAGGATCCCAAGGGTGATACTTCCATTTATTCAGAGAAGCGAAAGAGATCACGTTTAAAATGTATCCAATCAAAACTGCTAAAAGTTTAAACAAGTACTTCTGATAAATTGTTTGTAAATGAGCGATGGTGTAAGATATAGTCATAAAAATATTTACTAAATAACATTTAATAAGGACTACTTATAGGACAATCATACTCTGGACACAGACAATCATTAACAGGAAAAGAAACACAATAATGTTCATAAATTATCTATCTAGCTATCTAGCTAGCTAACATAATTCACAATCAAATAAAAATCCATCTTTATGACAAAAGGAGGTTGTGTGTTAGGACCGGGAATGGTCCCTAGGGAACGTGAGGGAGATTCCCAAACCTGAGCCATTCTTTTTGGGTGACAGATCTGAGGAACTGTCCCAAATCGAAGAGTCACTAGAGGAGGTTTGGGAACAAATTGATAAACTAAACAGTAATAAGTCTCCTGATGGTATTCACCCAAGAGTTCTGAAGGCACTCAAATGTGAAATTGCAGGACTTCTAACTGTCATCTGTAACCTATCATTTAAATCAGCTTCTATACCAAATGACTGCAGGATAGCTAATGTAACACCAATTTTTAAAAAGGGCTCCAGAGGTGACCCTGGCAACTACAGGCTGGTAAGCCTCACTTCAGTACCGGGCAAATTGGTTGAAACTATCGTAAAGAACAAAATTGTCAGACACATAGATGAACAAAATTTTTTGGGAAATAGTCAACATGTTTTGTAAAGGGAAACCATGCCTCACCAATCCACTAGAATTATTTGAGTGGGTTAACAAGCATGCAAACAAAGGATATCCAGTGGATATAGTGTATTTTGATTTTCAGAAAGCCTTTGACAAGGTCCCTCACCAAAGGCTCTTAAGCAAAATAAGCAGTCATGGGATAAGAGGGAAGGTTCTCTCATGGATTGGTAACTGGTTAAAAGATAGGAAACAAAGGGTAGGAATAAATGGTCATTTTTCAGAATGGAGAGAGGTAAATAGTGGTGTCCCCAGGGATCTGTACTGAGCCCAGTCCTATTTAACATATTCATAAACAATTTGGAAAAACGGGTAAACAGTGAGGTGGCAACATTTTCAGCTGATACAAAACTACTCAAGATAATTAAGTGGGGGGAGGGATAGCTCAGTGGTTTGAGCATTCACCTGCTAAACCCAGGGTTGTGAGTTCAATCCTTGAGGGGGCCACTTGGGGATCTGGGGCAAAATCAGTACTTGGTCCTGCTAGTGAAAGCAGGGGGCTAGACTCAATGACCTTTCAAGGTCCCTTCCAGTTCTAGGAGATGGGATATCTCCATTTATTATTTTAAGTCCCTGGCAGACTATGAAGAGCTACAAAAGGATTATCACAAAACTTGGTGACAGGGCAACAAAATGGCAGATGAAATTTAATGCTGATAAATGCGAAGAATTCATTGGGAAACATAATCCTAACTATATATATATATATACAATGATGGGGTCTAAATTAGCTGTTACCATTCAAGAAAGAGATCTTGGAGTCATTGTGGATAGTTCTCTGAAATCATCCACTCAATGTGCAGCGGCAGTCAAAAAAGTGAAGAGAATGTTGGGAATCATCAAGAAAGGGATAGATAATAAGACAGAAAATATCATATTGCCTCTATATAAATCCATGGTACAACCACACCTTGAATACTGAGTGCAGATGTGGTCACACCATCTCAAAAAAGATATATTGGAATTGGAAAATGTTCAGAAAAGGGCAACAAAAATGATTAGGGGTATGGAACAGCTGCCATATGAGGAGAGATTAATAAGACTAGGACTTTTCAGCTTGGAAAAGAGGCGACTAAGGGGAGATATGATAGATGTCTATAAAATCATGAATGCTATAGCGAAAGTAAATAAGGAAGTGATATTTACTCCTTCTCATAATACAAGAACATGGGGCCACCAAATGAAATTAATAGGTAGCAGGTTTAAAACAAACACAAGAAAGTATTTTTTCACGCAACGCACTGTCAACCTCTGCCTTTGACTATCATATATGTAGTGTTCACAGCCATGCACAAAGATGGTATTCTAAAACTAATAACTTCTGAAATCCTTTCTCAGCTTGGATGTGAGTAGATCTAAACTGGATAGCATATGGAACACCAGATGTGTGCATGTGATGGCACTTTTCCACTTACACCAAGGTTAGAAAAAATGACCCCAGACAAGTAACTTACACTAGTGTTTATATTACTATTGAGTGTAGCCCAGACACTTTGGGCCAGAACATCATCAGTATTATATTGGTGATGTCAGTGGATCTAATTTGCATTGGTGCTGGTCTAGCTGAGTTGGAAAACGTGACTCTTACATCTCTGTCACCCTCACTTTTTCCAGGGTGCTATCAGCCAAATCTGGATCCTTGTGTTTACTGGCCATTGGCCAAATCCTGATCTCTTTGAAGTGAGGGCTAGACCCCAGTGACTTGAATGGGATCCAATTTTGGCCTCATTATCCCGAGTGAGATTCTCTTTAGGAGACACTGGAAAAAGTTTGTCTTCAGAAGAGCCTTTCCACCACAGCACCAATGACACAGCATTTACATAATCATTTAAGTTAAAATGATAAAAAACATGCCTCCCCGAGGCTCTTTGTTCCCCAACACATCATTAATAATACAATAATACCCCAACAGTATAAACATAATCATTTCAGCAGGAGCTCCACCATGCAGAAACCTCTTTTGCACCCTTTTATCATTGTGGGAAGCAAACCTTCAGCGCGCTCAGAAAAACCCCATCAAAGAGATGACACATGGGCACTCCTGAGAGAGGACAAATATTGAAAAATCTGTCAAACCAAACACTTACTGTGTCCCTGGGCTGTTCCACCTCCAAAACCACCTGGAACAAA
>NW_020664393.1:75610632-75615494 GCF_002925995.2 Terrapene triunguis | reverse complement strand
ACCTCTCGAGGTCCCTTCCAGTCCTAGAATCTATGAATCTATGAATGAAAAACCCTGAGTCCCTCTCTCCTGTTTCTTCTCAGCAGGCCTTTTACATCCCCTGGTCCAGCTCTAGCTGGGCTGGCCCAAAACGTCTTTCAAAATAAAGTTTCTCAAACCCCAAACCTTCATAGCAAAAGTCCCTCCCCCCAGTTTTCCTGTGCAGGGTGGGCTGGGAGTGTTCATCCCTCTTCCACAGCCTGGAAAGGAGACTCTTAGTCACCCTATTTCCTATAGAGTGACCAGGTGAGAGGAAGAAAATATCAGGACACTCGGGGAGGGGGGGTCTGCCGGCAGAGCAAAAAAAAAAAGACGACCCTGGTCTGCTAGTGTAGTCCTATTGGGACGTCTGGTCACCCTAATTTCCTATAGGAGGGTTGCCAGGCCATTGGCAATAGACCTTCTCTCTTTCTTCACCCCATCCCAGTGACAGCAGGGAGCGTTTGTGCTGGTCTTCCCTCCCCAGGGTGTGTCTTGATTTGTTAGACATACCTGAGTTAGCTTTATCTAGCTCGCTGGAATAACAATAGCAGTGAATCCATGGCTGCTTGGGTAGCAGCAAGGGCTGTACAAATGACTCGGAACTCTGGGTATGTACCGGAGTTGCTAGCCTGTGCTTTCATGGCATTGCTGCTACTGGACCTCAGGTGGCTAGATCAAAGCTAGTACCGGTGTGTGTCCGTGTGCTGCAGTCACACCTCCGATTGCAGGGCAGACATATCCTGAGAGTGGGAGACTTGTGAAATTCCACCCCAGGACAGGTCAGTGCCCAAGGCCTAATGCCTGAGTGGGACATTCAGAGACTATCAAGGGGACAGAAATGCAAGCAGCTGACATCCATCACAGAACCCTTCATATTTTTCTTACATCAACAATTTGTGTCTTTACTTTTGACTATTGTTGTTAAGACTGAAGGTTTGACATGGAGTCATGTCAAGTTGGCCAAGCAGCACAATGCAGGGCAGCCACCATGAAGTGGCCTGCAGAAGTAAGTTGCTGATCTGAGCTAAACCGGTGTTTTGCACAAAGGCCTAATGTGTCTTACACAATCTGGGAGGGCACAAGATGTTTTGCACAAAGACCATGGAATTTTCCACAGAGTTGCAAGAATTCCAACGTTCAAATCGTGGTTGGATATTTCAAATCTGCTCCAGAAGCAGGGGTCACCTTCTGATTGGTTGACAACAGCCTTGCCAGGAAGAAACCAAGCCTTTAGAAACTGTATAAAACAGGCAGTTTTGGTCAAAGTGTCACTCCCTGAAGCTAAAATATCTGAGCAAGAGAGACAATCATCACCTGGCTACTGAGAGTGCCCCTGTCTGGTAACTATTATAGTCTCCTCTTTTGTAATCATCCTGTTAACTCTTCCTTTAAAATCCTGTCTAGGGAGGTGGCTGCTAGATACAGAAAGAGAAGAAGAACACAGTTGTCACAACTCCTTGAGTGAGTGAACTACCTGAATGAACATTCTAGGTATCTTGAGAAACCACCTGGGGTTGAGCTGGAGAACATGCCTTCATGCCTGTTTGAATGAAAAAGTAGTCAAGCTACACATGCTAAGTTTATCCCAATGACACGTTAGTTATTTTAAAGTGACCTGAGTTAAAATCATCTACAGGATAATTCCAGTTATCTAAATTCCCTTTATCTGGAAATCCTAGTTATCCAAAGACACAGTGTGTCCCCCCTGTAGCCCTGTGGTAATTAATCACCACTGATTTACGAACATGAAGGCGGTGGGAGGATTTCCGGGTTTAGGAATGAGGACAGTCAAAAAAGGGGAAAGAATGAGAGAGAAGCTAGAGGAGGAGAGAAAAAATGGGGGAGACTGAGAAAGAGCCGACATAAAAGAAAGAAAACAAATGAAGTTGAAGACTGAAAGGAGAAGGTTTCAGGGAGAAAAAGGACAGGCAGAGACAGAGGAGGAGTTAAGGAAAATAGAATGGGGGCAGAAGGGCAGGGAATGAAGGGAGGCAGAGACAAGGGTGGAGGTGAGAAAAGGGGAAGGAAAGAAGGAGAGATACAGGAAGAGAGGGAGTAGCCACAAGAGACAGGAGCCTGGTTGGTGATGCTTGAGCACTTCCAAGCACTGTCAGCAATGGGCTCCGCAAGCACCAGCACAAATAGCGAGGGGTGGGACCAGATCCATCTTCCAGCGCTGTCACTGCTGGGAAATTTCTTAAACAAGATCAACTAATGACCTTTATTCTTCTTTCTGTGATTTATTTGCTTTAAGTGCTGTCTCAAAGCATATAAAATATGTAAATGTGCAAAAAATTCCCCACTCTACACTTTGAATTTGCTGGTAAGTGAAAAATTATTTCCACTATTTGAATATTTTCTGAACTTTGAATATTTTGTGAAAGTGGCCTCAGACTGAAGGATACAGGTAAAATCCAGAGAAATTGGAATAGTTGCATTGAGAGGTTCTCAGCCAGGGGAAGGGACATGTCAGACTTTCTAGGGGGTAGAGTTGAGCCTTCTAGGAATCCAGTAATTATACAGTGTCACAATGCCACTCACTCAAATTTAGCACCGCTGCCCTTCCCCCATCAGGATGGAGGGCATCTGGGCCAAATTTCAGTGGCACTGAGGGTGGCCAGGCCAAATTTGAGTGAGTGGTGTTGCATCCCCGTGTGCCTGGTAACTAGACCACTAGTTCAATGTTAGTAGGAAAGTCACCTCCCCAGTGTAGTACAGAACCAGTAAAAAGCTTTCCTCAATAAGACTATGATTAGACCTTAAATGAATTGATGTGATTTACTATTTCTTAGTAAATTGTAGCATCACATGAATTTATTTTTAGAAATGTCATAAACATGAGCATCCAACCACTTTTTTTTTGCTTTCTGTAATTTCTTAATTTCTTTCCATTATATTTGGGGTAAGAAAATACATAAATATGCAATAATTCTCCAGTCTAAACTTTGGTGAAGGAAAAAGAGATTTCCATGAGAAATCTAATGTAAGTAATCAGTTAATTAAAATTATTTACCAAACATCTGTTTTTAAAAGATATCTTGTCTCAGACAATTGTATTTATCTGCAATCCTTCAAGGACATCTATGGTGCTGTGTGGATAATAATTCTTCTTCTTAAGAGATTGCAGAACACATATTAGAAATGTCATTTGTATTAAGGCAATATTTCTACAGCTCAGCATGTCACAATTCCTAGTGTCCTCTGTCTACTCTGTCTCAGTGTTTCTTCTCTCCAGTGACGCTAAGTTCCTGGCCAACCTTCAGCCATGAAGATCCTTTTCCTGCTGTTTGCTGTGGTCTTCTTGGTGCTCATGGATGCCCCAGGTAAGATGTAAATGACAATGTGTGACGATGTAGAGGAATATCTGGGAGCCTATACTAAGGCTGTCAAACAGTTTCCATTAGAAAAAAAAATCTAACATTTTCTTAGGACCTCCAGTGCCTACTCCCATGAAAAACCATAGAGATTTGACTGAACTATGACCAGTCAAAAAAAAAATATCCATGCCCCCTCAGCGTTTTCCTCAGAGCTTGCTGAGGCTTCCTGCTTAAGCCACACCACATTCTATCTGCTCAGCACATACTCTTCTTATAACGAGCAATCACAAAACTGAACATCTGGATTGGATGCTGACCCAATGAAGTCTAGCCAAGCCCTTTCAGTATACCCCTGGGATTGTGAGAAGGTGTATGGGGCTGGGACTGGGCAGAAGACCATGACTTAAAATAGAACTTCTCCTGCTGACTAGGGTTAATAATTCTGTGCCTTTCACAGCCTGACTTATTATAAAGTCAGGCCTCAGATTCCACCGAAAGGTTACACCTGCTCTGCAGAATGATGATTAAGACTCTTTTTCCTTCTCAGGGTTCTCCCGGGCTCAGCTGACCCGAAAGGAATGTTCGCGCCGTGCGGGATCCTGTTACCTTGGACGATGTCCCACCAAATCTCTATACCTTGCAAGATGCCATCCTCGTGGTATTTGCTGTCGAAAGTAAGTTCAATGTTCCACAAGGGAGACCCTGCAGTGTGAACAGAACTGTTCATTACACTCTTTCCATTTAAGAGCTGATGAATCTTCCATCCTTAAAACAGCTCAGCACTTAGCCCTTTATTTTTCCCCTTTTAAAAACCAGGGGAGGTAACACTGTTCAAAATCAATGTTAATGTTTTAAGCATGCTCTGTACATTTGAGTTGGCCACATTGCAAATCTGCAGCCCTTTCTATTCCTGTTCGGCTTCTTTGTGACTGTATGTGTCATAAATTATACAGGCCACTCAGCTGGTCATATTAATGTTGCAGCGGGAACAGGTCCTAGAGAAACAGTTGGGAGTGTGAGAGACTTCCCCACCCACTAAAACACCAGAGAGACAGATTGGGGGCATGAGATGTGAAGCTCTGAGCTCCCTGAGCCTGGAGAGTGGGAGCCAGGGCCCTAGGCTGGAGTGGCCATGCTACCAACTGCAGGGCGATTTGCCTGGCCACATCACTGAGCCCAGAGATCCATGTTCTCAGCAGACAGGGCTGCTAGCATTGAACTGCCACCAGATCAGAGGCTTCAGGCAGAATTAGCATTTCCCTGCATTCTTTCAGAGTTAGTGATTTATCTTCTAAGTAAGTATGTCTCGTTTTAGCTTCAGCGATAGAAAAAGTGTGTTTGATAGAACAACTGTACATGCTTTTCTAAAGTATACTTGTTGTAGACAGCCAGTTTTCCAGTTTAGATAATATAACTATCCCCTTTGAAACTCTGTGACAGAATGTTACAGTAGGGACAATGGATTCCCTGTGATGGAGTCAAGTATCAGGGGGTAGCCGTGTTAGTCTGTATCTACAAAAACAA
>NW_020664393.1:75428790-75610622 GCF_002925995.2 Terrapene triunguis | reverse complement strand
CTGTATCTACAAAAACAACAAGGAGTCTGGTGGCACCTTAAAGACTACTATCATTGAACAAAAAAACTTCAGAAACAGACTTCAAAGAGAAACAGCAGAACTAAAATTCATTTGCAAATTCAACACCATTAATCTGGGCTTGAATAGGGACTGGGAGTGGCTGGCTCATTACAGAAGCAGCTTTTAATTTTAATTTTTTAATTTTAATTTAAAATTTAAATTTCCTCTCCTGGAATTGACACCTCCTCATCTATTATTGGGAGTGGATCACATCCACCCTGACTGAATTGGCCCTGTCAACACTGGTTCTCCACATGCGAAGTAATTCCCTGCTCTCCATGTGTCAGTATATAATGCCTGCATCTGTAACTTTCACTCTATGCATCCGAAGAAGTGAGGTTTTTACTCACGAAAGCTTATGCCCAAATAAATCTGTTAGTCTTTAAGGTGCCACCAGACTCCTTGTTGTTCCTGTGATGGAGTTAACCAAGAACCTCTTCACCCACCATTCAGTGAATGGGCAATTCCTCCTGTGCCTTTTGATTTGAAATCAAACATCATCTTGGCCCTGTTTTAATGGAAATCAACAAGAAATCTGAGTCTCTTTTCTTTGTACTTGTATAGATGGTATGACTGATTGTCGAGGCAGGATCTCTGGGAATCTGGCACACAGCCACTTGCTTCTAAAATCTTCAGATCCTGCTTCAATGGAACCCTGAAATGCTGTTCATTTGGGCTGTAAGGAACCTCTTGAGGTGGAGAAATTCCAGAAGGGAACCCTTGAATCTTCCATATAAGATTTGTTACTCTCCTTTCAGTAAAAGCAAACTGGTGTGAGATCATCATGCTGAAGTGTGTGTGTGTGTTGGTGGGAGGCAAAGGGGCTGTTTCTATCATTCTTCTCCTTTAGAAATCCATCTCATTTATCTTTTTAAATTAAACATATAATAAAATACCCTTAAAAAGTCCCTATTGCATGTTAATACCATACAAGAGTATTTATAATCCATGGTCCACCCATCTCTGTAGGTTTCAATTAACTTCTATGGGTAGATCTTTATTTCTTACAATTGATACAAATCCTATTAGTTTGTGGTGCAGAGGAGCTGTGTTCAGTCCCAGATTGACTGTACAGTGCGTGGGTAACCCTCACCACGGCACTCCATTGCCCCTAGACCTTCCCTCTGCTCTGAATCCCCATTTTCCACAATGAGGAGAACAGAGGAAATCAGGCTAAGCTGCTTTATGGTCTGAGCCCTGATTCTGTTCCCTGTTACACTGCTGTAAATCAGGAAGAACTCCACTGAAGTCATTGTAGCTATGCCGGTGTAAAGTGGTGTAAGTGAGTTCAGACTCGAGTACATGATCGTTCATAAAAAGACGAGTACAATTTACAAAAGAAAAAGTTTCCAGCTATTTCAATTGGTCACTCACAAGATATCCTAACGGCCATATCTGATCCCACTCCAAAAGTTCCCTGAAACTAATCTTAGCCATTGGACCATGCAACAAACATTTCAGGAAGATCTTTTTTTTTTAACCCCTTCAATGTGGTGGATCTACATTTGTAAATTGATCACAGCCTTACGCAGAAGCTTTTGTCTTTCCATGATTGTCTCCATTATATGTCACAAAAATCTAGCAGGCTCCTTGGTGAGACTACTTCAAGGCTGATGCTCAATAGGAAGGAGCATTTATCTGCTGCTACTGTCATCTAGTGGTTGAGACCCAGGTGTGCCAGTGAAAGACTTTAAGAATAAATTAATGGAGATATCCTATCTCCTAGAACTGGAAGGGACCTTGAAAGGTCATCAAGTCCAGCCCCCTGCTTTCACTAGCAGGACCAAGTACTGATTTTGCCCTAGATGGCCCCCTCAAGGATTAAACTCACACCCCTGGGTTTAGCAGGCCAATGCTCAAACCACTGAGCTAGAAACATAGGCAGGTGTGTGTTAACACAGCAATAAGACCCTGGCATGGGTCTGTGCCAGCTGACAGTCTCAGACTGAGGAACTGTTTAATTGCGGTGTAGAGGTTTGGGCTTCGACTGGAACCCAGGCTCTAGGACGCTTCAAGGTGGGAGTGTCCCACAGCTTGGGCTGCAGCCCAAGTCTGGACGTCTACATCGCAGTTAAACAGCCCCTTAGCCTGCGCCCCAGGAGCCTGAGTCAGCTGACATGGGCCAGCCACTGCTGTCTAATTGCAGTGTAGACATTCCCTTAGACATAACAGCCCACAGCAAGGTCTCTAGTATCACCCAAACCAGTGCCTGCCACAGAGACAATGGAGACCAACTATCTCAGTTGTATCCCCTCTCATGCTTTGGGAGAATTCTTCCCCAGCCCCTTGTGGTGTGATATCTCCCATACCCTGCTAGAGCAGCACATTCAAGCTTTGGGGCTGGAAACAACCCTGTTTTCATTTTAGCATAGAAAAAAACCACCATGAAAAACAAAAGAAAAGTCTCTAGGATAGAATGTAGGGTGTTTGTCTCCCCTATAGCTGTGTGTATGAGAAATCAAGGGAACAATTAAAAATTATATATATATTATGACAGACCCAGACCAGTTGGGTGCAGGAGTCTGATAGAAGGAAAACACGCTGGACACTGGATGAATAGTTTTCCGTTTCCTGAGTGACCAGGGCAGGGACTACCCCCAGAGCAGTCAGGAAGGTGCTACAAGCAATTAAGTCAGGCAGACTCCATAAGACACCTGGAACCAATTAAGAACTGATTAGAAGCAATCAAGGGAAACAGGCTAATCAGATCACCTGAAGCCCATTTGGAACCAGCTGGGACTAGTTTAAAAGGAAGCCCCTTCAGCAAGGCTGGCTGGTAGGAGCTGGGAGCAAGATGGTGTGTTGTGGGAAGACTGGGAGAAAGAAGGTGCACAGTAAAAGGGGTGGGAGAATAGGCATGGTCAGGTACCAAGGAGGGTACTAGGAGGGGCTGTCCAGGGAAGGGCTATAGCTCCAGTAGTATAGGAAAACTACCTGTTGCCACTGCCACTTAGGGGCCCTGGGCTAGAACCCAGAGAAGAGGGTGGGCCTGGGTTCCCCCAACCTCTACACAAACGCTCCTTGAGAAGGAAGACAGGGACTAAAAAGGGTTCTTACACCAAACCCGTTGACTAGCCAGTGATGAAGGTGGCTCAGTAAAGTAACCCTTGCCTGTAGGAGGGAAGAGAGGCTACATTGAGGGTCACAGCAAACCTCTGAGGCAATCCCTAACTGCCTAGAAGTGCAGGACCCCCCCCACACACACACACACACCCTGAGGCAAAGCTGGTGCTCTGCCACTACACACACCCAAAAAACACTGGGGAAATAGATTGTAGTCAATACAGATTAGAAGTAATGAAGAGCAGAAATATGGTAAAAGAAACTAAGGCCATCGGAGAAAACTCCATGGCTGGCAGGGCCAAGATAACAAAGGTTTTTTTAATTACTCCAGGGAGAAAAGAGTCTAAAAATGGTATAGGACCATTACTCCCTGGAGAGGGAAAAACAAATTCATAATGATGCAGAAAAAGCCAGAAGTGTTCAATACATGTTTCTTTTCTGTGTCTGGAAAGAAGAAGGTTGGTGTATGCATATCACATGACAAATGAGGCAATGCATTAGTAACTAAGGAAGATGTTAAAAACATCTACTAGAGAAATATATTTAACTGTGGATAAAATTGATGGATGACACAAAATTTGGTGCAGTGGTAAATAATGTTGAGGACAGATCCTGAGTGATCTGGTTTGGTTGGTAAACTGAGCCCAATAAAAAATGCATTTTAATACAGACAAATGCGAGGTTATACATGTAGCAAGAAGTAATGCAGTCCATACCTACAGAATGGGGGACTGTATCCTGGAAAGCAGTGACTCTAAAAAGGATTTGGGATCACAATAGAGAAGCTATGGTAAATGAGCTCCCAGTGTGATGCTATGGCGGAAAGTAATCATGTGATCCTGAGACATATGAACAGATGAGTAGGGTGTTGGAGCAAGGAAGTGAAATTGTTCTGTATAGCACACTGGTGAGATTGATACCGGAATACTTTGTCTAGTTCTGTTGTCCACAATTCAGGAATGATATTGATAAACTGGAGAATGTGCAGTGAAGACCCACAAGAATGATTAAAGAATTGGAAAACGTGCCTTAAAGTGATAGACTTAAGGAGCTCAATCTAGTTAGCTTAAGAAGGAGAAGGTTAAGGGGTCAGTTAATCGCAGTTTTAAAGTTCCTTTATGGGTAAGAAAAAAATCATAATGTGCTCTTCATTCTAGCAGACACATGTTTGACAAGTTCCAATGTCTTGAACTTGACAGTAGATAAACTCAGACTGGAAACATGGTGTAAATTTTTAACAGTGAGGGTAATTAACTGTTAGCACCACATTTGGTACATTGTTCTGAATTCTTCATCACTCAGTCTCAGCAGTGACTGCTGTAAATCAGGAGGGACTCCACTGAAGCCATCCTAGTTACACAGGTGTAAAACTGGCACATGGGAGATCAGAATCAGACCCATGATTTCCCATAGAAGACTAGAATAATTTTACAAAATGGAAATATCTCCGCTATTTCAATCAATTGCCTGATCTCCCAAAAGCCTGTCCGATGTGGGCCTGTTCCAAGTGTCTTCCAGTGTGCCCCTGGGATCACTTGAGTGAGCTGAGCAGGATTTGGCCTTTCAGGGTGAGAGTTCACAAGATGCTGTAGTAAGTGATTTGCTGAAATCCCAACACGTTACATCAATGACGTGCTGCTCAGCCACTCATTTGGTAACTCCATCACACAAAGCCGTCAGATGTCTGACAAGTCCTGTTCTCTCCAAACCCACATCCTGCTCCTGTCCATGGTTCCAGTATCCCCTCCATAGAGACTCTCTTCTTTTACCCTTTGATCTACCAGGGTAAAAGTGACTTCTGGGATAGTAATTCCCAGGATCACTCTCCTTCCCTTTGTTAAAACGCTAGCCAGGAAGGTTGGTTTATGGATCAGTCACTAGAGGAGAATGAGAAAGTCAGGGCTCAGATCCTAGCTCAACCACAGACTCCATGTGTGACTTTGGGCAAGTCACTCTGGGCCAGATTTGTAAAGGGCCAAAGGAGAAATCTGGGCTTTTTGTCTCTCTGGGCTGCAGCTCTTCCAGTGTCAAATAGGCTTAATAATACTTCATCTATCTCGTCTATTTTGATTGTAAGCCGTTTGGAGCAGAGACCATCTTTTCCTAGGTTTCAGAGTAGCAGCCGTGTTAGTCTGTATCCGCAAAAAGAACAGGAGTACTTGTGGCACCTTAGAGACTAACAAATTTATTAGAGCATAAGCTTTCGTTAGAGCATAAGCTTTCGTGGGCTACAGCCCACTTCTTCGGATGCATATAGAGTGAAACATATATTGAGGAGATATATATACACACATACAGAGAGCATGAACAGGTGGGAGTTGTCTTACCAACTCTAAGAGGCCATCTTTTCCTAGGTACATGTACAGTGCCCAGCACAATGGGGCTCTGATCCAGGTTGAGACCTCTTCAGCATGACGACACCAATAATAGTTGAAAATAAAATGTGAGCAAAAAGTAACCCAGCGCTGGATAACAACAATCAGTCATTGACCACATCCACC
Organism: Terrapene triunguis; assembly: GCF_002925995.2. Classification (NCBI taxonomy): domain Eukaryota; kingdom Metazoa; phylum Chordata; order Testudines; family Emydidae; genus Terrapene; species Terrapene triunguis. The sequence continues at coordinate 75,604,998 of NW_020664393.1, read as the reverse complement.
TGCATCATGGCAGACCCTTGGGACAGGCCCACAGAACAAGCTCACAGAGGAAAACTTATCAGATAATGTACCCATTGTGTTTGGCACAGGGACGAATTCATAGAAGTTGCTCCAAAGCCCTCAAGCCAGCATGAGACACCCAACATGTAACCTATGGAAGAAGTCAATTCTATCAGTTCCACTTGACATGCCCACAGCCTCAAAGCACCCTCCAGAGTCTTCACTGAATGGACAAACCCTCACCCCTACTTCCCCAGCTACCAACTTCTGCCTGCACCCGAACAGCCTCACCACCCCCAGGTGCCCAAACCATCTTAACCCCACCCCCACCTCCTCCTAATGCCAAGTGTCCCTAAAGCTACGTCTACACTGGAGGTAGAGCTGTAATTTCAGCTAGCCACCAGAAGGAGGCATATAGGGTTTCAGACGGGATCATACTTGGGTTGCTAGCCTGTTCCGCCACTTGCACTGCCATGGCTACACTTCTATTTTTGGTGCACGAGCTCAATCAGAGCTTGTGAGAGTATGTCTCCCTGAGCTGGAAATGCCACCTGCACCTCCCAGTGTAGATACACCCTTCGAGGATATGAAAGCTGATAAACTGTGTACAGCTGGGAAAGGGAGAGGTCATGGACTCATAATCCATCATCTATCTACATTTCTAAAGCTTGGCCTGATTTCCTCTGTTCTCCTGCTTGTGGACAATGAGGTTTCAGAGCAAAAGGAAGGTCTAGGTACAATGGAGCACCAGGAGTGGGTTACCCACACATTGTACAGTCAAGATGGGACTGAACCCAGTTCCTGTGATACCAGAAACAGATCATATTTGCAACAACTGCAAGAAATAAAAATCTACCCATAAGAGCACATTGAAATCTACTGAGATATGCGAATCATGGTTTATCAATACCCTTGAGTGGTATTAACATATGATTGGGGAGTTTTAGGATATTTCATTTTATTTTATGTTTATGTAGCGCCCCTCTCCACCTGGTTACCTCCTTTAATGCCAATCCGCTTACAGGTTTTGATGGACAGGTCTGGGTTCTTTTGGATCTCACCACCCACTCAGCAGGGTGTATCTTCTTTCTTTTTTTTTCTATGAAATTATTTGGCAGTGCCTCCACCCCCCTCGCTCCTTCCTGGCAGGGTCACCAGGACAGCTTGGGTGGAAAATTCTAACTACAGAGTAATCCCCACTTACTTGCCAGATAGTTGGAGACTTCCAAGAAATAACACAAACACATAAAAATATATTCAACACAATAATTATATTAAACAGGAGACAAATACAACATAACAGGGTGAAACACTATTTTTAGGGTCACCAGTGCCCACACTGAAAATACCCGTGACTTGATGTAGCAAATGTAAAATTAGTGTCCTGTTGGTACATATACTTTGCTGGGGCCCTTGATGACCTATAACCACAAAATTCTTCTCTGCAGTGGTTTAGCAGTGTGGCTGACTGGGTTCAGTACAGCCAAAAGGAGTCACAAGTGGGAGGAGGTGGTAAATCCCCCCTCAGGTGTAATATGCAGCAGGTTATAAAATCCTCAAACCCTCACTCTCTGGCTTGAGGACACGTTCAGAGAGTAGGGGGTCCCCCAAACAAATTCCCTGACTAACTAACTAAAAGATGGTGCACTCGCAAACTCCGTGAATGATCCCCAAGTTTGAAGATGACGCTGGACTCCTCAGTCACTGCAGAGGGGCTACTGTCTGCTGGCAGGGATCCTCCTCAGGCAGGAATCAGGCTGCGTCGGTCGCAGGATTTCCCCTCACCACAAAGGGGTGGGGGGCTCAAGGTGTAGGTTATACAATTACACTAACATCCAAACTGTAGCCTCCTAGCCCAGCCTCTAGTCACACACTCAGCAGGCAGCTTCCCTGGACTAGCAGCCAGAGCAGAGCTGACCATGTGGTGACTGGTCTCACCTAGGGAGCTGGAGGGCGAACTCAGCCTGGCTGGGGAAATTTCCCAGCAAACGCTACAAATTGGGAATCATCAGTGGGGAAGGAAAAACCCAGCTGAGGGATCTGCTGTCAGGTCCCTAGAGGCCTGTTCTCAAGGGGAACCCTGCATGCAAGCCTGGGACTCACTAGCTCCCCACACAGCTAGTCCTGCCCTTGCCCCGGCTGGCTCCAGACTGACTCCAAAATGGCTTCGCCCCTTTCCTGAACTCCATGGGAGTGGCATATCACTCCCTATTGGTTGCCGGGCAGACTCTGAGTTTGCCTCGGCTCCCCCTTCCTGAGCTGCCAGCAGACAGAACTCCAGGAATCTAGGTAATCCCCTTGGGGGTTACATTTAATTTTAGAAAGATAAATAAGATGGATTTCAAAAGGACAAGAATGATAGAAATAGCCCCCTTGCCTCCCACCAACACACACACACACATTTCAGCATGTTGCTCTCACACCAGCTTGCTTTTATTAAAAGGACAGTAACAAATCTTATATGGGTGCTAAAAGGGCTCCCTTCTAAATTTCTCCAGCTCACAAGGTTCTTTACAGCCCAAATGAACAGCAGCACTTCACGGTTCCATGGAAGCAGGATCTGATGATTTTAGAAGCAAGTGGCTGTCTCCCCAATTCCCTGAGATCCTGCTTAGACAATCAGTCAGAAAATCTCCTGTACAGAGAAAAGAGAATCAGATTTTTTGATGTTTTCCTACAGAATAAGGACAATATGTTTCATTTCAAACCAAATGGCATGGGAGCAATTACCCATTCACTGAATGGTGAATGAAGAGGTTCTTGGTTAACGCAAGCACAGGGAATCCACAGTCCCTACTGCAATGCTCTGTTACAGCCGTGGTTCTCAACCAAGGGGTCAGGGCCCCCTACAGGGGCCACGAGCAGGTTTTAGGGGGTCCACCAAAATAAACAGGGCTTCAGCCCCAGGTGGCAGGCCTTTGGGAAAGAATGCCACCTCCACTCCCTGACTCACCTCAGAGGGCCTCCGAGCCTGCGGGTTATCACCAGCAAGAAATCTCCCACTGAGTCAGTAAAAGAAAAATAATATTCAGTTTTTCATTGTTGTACCTATATTATCCTTTTTTTAATATTATATGTTTGTGTGTGTGTTTAACTATATAACTATCAATTTAATACAGCTTTTAATCTACTGAAGATGCAGAAAACCACTTGTGGCACAGGTGGGTGGTGGAGTTTTAATAGCATGTTTGGAGGGGGTTGGGGGGCTTCACACATATCGGTGAAAACCCTGTGTTACAGAGTTTCTAAGTGGATAGTTATATGTATCCAAATGGGAGAACTAACTGCCTATACAGACCACACTGTAGAAAAGCACAATTCACACTCATATAAACAGTTATTCTATCGAACATACCTTGTCTATAACTGAAAATAAAATGAGACATACTTACTTAGGTGACAGAAAATTAACTCTGCACAAAATGCAGGAAACTCCAATTCCACCTGAAGTCTGACTCTGTTCTGCAACAGTTCAATGCTAGCAGCGCTGCCTGGTGAGATCATGGATCTCTGGGAATGCTCAGTGAATTGGCCAAGAGATCAGCACTGCAGTTGGTAGCATGGCCACTCCAGCCTAGGTCCCTGGCTCCCACTCCGCAGGCCCAAGTTGCTGCCAGTATCACATCTCTTGCCCTCAATCTGGTATTTTAGTAGGCTGGAAAGACTCCCACCCTTCCAATTGTTTCTCTATGATCTGTTCGTGCTGCAGCATTAATTTGACCAGCTGAACAGCCTCTATAACTTATGGCACATACAGTCAGCAACAAACAGAACAGGAATCAGACCGGCTGCAGATCTGCAAGGTGGCCGAATTAACTTTACAGAAGAACCTTCATGCTTAAAACATTCACATTCATTCTGAACAACGCTAACATCGTCATCACCAAGATTTTTATAATGACCTCCCCTGGTTTGCAAAAGGGGGAAAATAAAGGGCTAAGAGCTGAGCTGCTTTAAGGACGGAAGGATTCATCAGCTCCTAACTGAAAAGAGAGAACTGAGCAGTTCTGCTCACACTGCAGGGTCCCCCTTATGGAACGCTGAGCTTACCTTTGACAGCAATGGCCAAAAAAGCATTTGTCAAGGTATCTAGCATTGGTGGGACACCGCCAAAAGTGACATTCACCCCCACGGCGTCTACACCCTTTTCGGGTCACCAGAGCATGGGAGAAACCTGGCAAAGAAAAAGAGCCTTAATCATCATTCTGCAATGCAGGGTAAATTACAGTTGTGATTCCAAGATGACAGGCATTTCTCATTCACTGAGACCCAACCAAGTCTGCCCAATTATCTTCCAGTGCAAAAGTTTATCACAGCTTCAGTACAATTTCAGTGGTTGTTCAATGTTCAATGGCAGCCTCTAAAAAGAGAATGGAGTGATTTAATTAAACATTGGCATTGACTTTCCAGCTGCCGATTTTAGAACCACAGCTCTGAGCACGGGCAGCCTTCATTGCCCCATGCCTTTAAGGGATGGAAAGCAAGGGGCTGCCTGCATTGCTTACTTCCCTTTGTGGCTGGGGTGTGGTTTGGATTCCCTCAGGCTCTGACAGTGATGTGCCAGGCAGTATCATCAATGAAATTTGGCTAAGTGGGGTTGAACTGCCTCACTGCTGGGTTGCATGACTACAAAGATTTGAAAGAGATTGGCTTGAGAGAGTCCTTTCCAGGTTTGAACGCCTGCCCGTCTCTGCGATTCTGCTCAGATTTTCTTCACAAGATGCACGCAGGAATTGTTCTTTCATGACCAATTGCCAGTGTTTGTTTATACCCAACTGACCTGCTATTTTGAAAAGGCAGCCCCAATGTGCACAGACAAATCTTTTAGAATATTTAGCTTAGACCATTTGTTGTGTTTTTACAAAACTATCTACAGCCAATGGATAGAAACTGCATTCCTACATGATGCATTGTCATGGCTGCAACCACTGTCCCAAACCCAGATGACATCATTTCTCAAAACAAAGCCAAGCATGTTGTTGTGGAAGGTTTTGAGACCCAGTCGGGCTAAGACACTGAGATGAATGACTGCCATTTTGGAGATCTGGGTTCTGTGCCCATCAGCATAACCTCTGAGTAGGACATGAGACCTGATTCATAAGAAGTCAGGTGGTGAAAATCACAGAATTTTTAACACAAGTCAGCAGCAGAAGTTATATTTCAATTCATGGTCTCCTGTTTCCTAGCCCTGTGCACCTTCTCCCAAACCCAAGGGTATATTGAAAGGAGTTGGCCAGACTTTGTGTGTCTGTATCACATCTAGATTCTGTGATTGCCCGTTATAAGAAGGGCACATGGTGTGCAGATAGAATGGGGAGTGGCTCAAGCAGGAAGCCTCAGCAAGATCTGAGGAAAACACTGAGGGGAACGTGGATTTTTTTTTTTAACTGGTCATAATTCAGTCAAATCTGAATGTTTTTTCTTGGTGGCAGGTGCGAGAGTTCCTAAGAAAAGGAAGACTTTTTTTTCTACTTGAAAGTGCTAGGCAACATTAGTACAGGCTCCACCATATCCCTTTCTATCATTGCTTGTTTTCTTTTACATCTTACCTGGGGCATCCATGAGCACCAAGAAGACAATAGCAGAGAGCAGGTAAAGGAACTTCATGGCTGAAGGTCGGCCAGGAACTGAGCGTCACTGGAGAGAAGAGACACCAAGATAGAGAGGTGACAGAGGACACTGGGGAATGTGACATGCTGAGCTATACAAATATTGCTTTAATCCAAATAATATTTTAATGTGTGTTCTGATTATTATCTACACAGAACAATAGATGTCCTAGGAGGATTTCAAAGAAATATAATTCTATGAAGCAAGGTATCTTTTAAAAATAGATGTTTGGTAAATAATTTTAATTTACCAATTACTTGCATTGCTCATTGAAATCTCTTTTTTCCTTAGCCAAAGTACAGAGTGGAGAATTTTGCACATTTACGTGTTTTATTGCCCAAAATAGAATTGAAAACAATTAAGAAATTACAGAGAGCAAAATAAAGGTGGTCGGATGCTCATGTTTATGAAATTTCTATTAATTAATTCATCATGTGATGTTGCAATTTACCAAAAAAATAATAAATCACATCAATTCATTTCAGGTGTTATCTCAATCTTATTACCTAGGAAAACTTTATCCTAGTTCTTTACTATACTGGGGAGGTGACTTTGCTACCAGCATTGAAGTAGGAATGCTTAAATGCAGATTCTTATTCATTTCAGATCAGTCTGTTTGACAATGGAATCATGGGAGTGCCTGTGCCACTCCAACCAAAGAACTCTAAGGTTAAAATTGAGAAAATCAGACAGGTTACTTAAGTACTAAGACTGACAATTCAATTAGTTCTCACACATTAAGCCCTAGACATATAATGCCGATAATGGTTTAAATCAGCTAACATCAATGTAACTCAAATTTGGCCCAGATGTTCCTCCATCATGATGGGGAAGGGCAGGTGGGCCAAATATGAGTGAGTGGCGTTGTGACACTGTATAATTACTGAATTCCTAGAAGGCTCAACACTCCCACCTAGAAAGTGTGACATGCCCCTCCCCCTCTGAGAACCTCTCATTTTGCAACTATTCCAATTTCTCTGGAATTTTACCAGTAACCTTCGGGCTTAGGCCACTTTTACTAAACATTCAAAGGTAACTAAATATTCAAATAGTGGAAACAATATTTCCCTTACCAGCCAATTCAAAGCTTCTTCCTCTTTCTGTCAGTGTAGAGTGGAGAATTATTGCACAATTACATACTTTATATGATTAACACAGCACTTAAAGGCAATAAGAAATTACAGAAAGAAGAAGAAAGGTGGTTAGATGATCATCTTTATGCTATATTCCAGCACTCACAGAGATGGAGGAGGGAACCGGCCCCACCGCTCACTATCTGTACCTGCGCTTACAGAGCCCAGGGCTGACAGTGCTTGGTAGCACTGAAGCAGCAAAAAAAAGGCTTCTGTCTTATGCGGATACAGTCCCTCTTTCTGCATCTCTCCTTCCTTCCTTCCCCTTTTCTCTCCTCCACCCTGCTGTCTGCCTCCCTTCATTCCCTGCCCTCCTGCCAGCTCTCTTTCGCTGAACTCCTCTTCTGTCTCCAGTGTCCTTTCTTTCCCTCAACCCTTCTCCTTTCAGTCTTCACCTTAACCTTCTTATTTGTTTCTTTCTTGCCTGTTCTCTCTCTCTCTCACCCCCACCTTTTCTCTTCTCCAATACCTTCTCTATCATCTCTCTACACTCCCTTGTTCTTTGTCCTTATCCTTAACTCCAGAAATATTCCCAAATTGTAGGTCCCAGAGGCTTAAGGTTAGTTCATCAATGGGTGATTAACTAACACAGGGCTGCACGGGACACACACTGTGAATTTGGAAACTAGGATTTCCCAATAAAAGGAACTTGGATAACTGGAATTATTCTGTAGATGGTTTTAACTGAGGTAGCTTTTAAATAACCAACTTTTCATTGTGAATAAACATAACACTTGTAGCTTTTTACTTCTCCATTCAAAGTGGCATGAAGGCGTGTCCTCCAGATCAGCCTCTCAGAACACTAACTGGTTTCTCAAAATACTTAGAAAGTTCACTGAGGTAGTTCACTCACTCAAGGGGTAATGACAACTATGTTCTTCTCTTTCTGGATCTCACAGCCATCTTCCTAGCCAGGACTTTAAAGGAAGAATTAAAAGGGTGATTATGAGAGAAGTTACTATAATACTTACCAGACAGGGGGTGCTCTCGGTGGCCAGGTGATGACAGTCCTGCTCACTGTCTCTCTCGTCCAGATATTTCAGCTTCAGGGAGTGACACTTTGACCAAACCAGCCTGTTTTATACAGTTACTGAAGGCTTGTTTTCTTGGCAAAGCCATTGACAGCCAATCAGAAAATGACCCCTGCTTCTGGGGGAGATTTGAACTGTCCAGCCACAATTCGGACGTTGGAATTCTTGCAGCTCTGTCTGTGGAAAATTCCCTGGTCTTTGTGCAAAACATCTTGTGCCATCCCAGATTTTGTAAGACACGTGAGGCCGCTGTGGTTTATGCAAAATGTCTTGGGACATATAACGGACTCCTGCTGGTTTAGCTCTGATCAGCAAATTACTTCTGCAGGCCACTTCCCGGGGGCCTCCCTGCAGTTTGGTGCTTGGCCAACTTGACACAATTTCATGTCAAACCCTCAGTTTCAACAATAATAGTCTAAAGTACAGACACAAATTGTGCCTACTGGTGCTAAGCACCTCACAGGGTTCATCTCATTCACATGATTCAGTTAGGAGAGAAGAAGACGTTATTGGGCTTCACACTCTGCCTAGGAAAATGTAAGAAAAATTGAAAAGTTTCTATGACGGATAGGATATCAAAAGTACAGGGCTGCTTGCACCTCTGTGCTCTCACTGGTCTCTGAATGTCCCCCTCAGGCATTGGGCCTCGGGCACTGTCCTGTCCTAGAATGGAAATTTACAAGTCTCCCACTCTCAGGATATGTCTACCCTGCAGTAGGAGATCTGATTGCAGCACACGGACACACACCAGAACTAGCTTTGGTCTAGCTACCTGAGGTAACAATAGCAGTGATGACACAGAAGCTGAAGCTTGTAATTCAAATATGTATCCAGGGCCCTGGAAAGACTTTTGCAGCCCATGCTGCTGTCCAAGCTGCCGTGGCTTCACTGCTATTGTTATAGTTTATTCAGCTAGGTAGATAAAGCTAACTCAGTACATCTAAATGGGCTGCAGACACACCTCTGACTGTAGTGCAGACATACCCTGTAACCAGGGTTTATGTACAACACCCCGTCTACACCAACCACTTATTGCCATGCAGGTCTGGCTCACTAGTGCCACTTGCCTTTGGGAGCTTGTCACAAGAGCTATACAGTGGCAAACAACCATCTGAGAACAAGTGGATTTATTTAGCAAGTGTAAGAAAGAATTACAGAAAACGATCTTAAGACAACAAAGAGCCAACACACATGTTTAAACTCATCTAACCTTATGCTTCACCACATGTAATGTTAAACGGGCTTCTCCCCTGAGTGCCTTGTCCAGGTTTATATGTCTCTTTGGAAGGGGTTTGGAGCAGGGGTGACCTGTCCATCTAATCCCTCAGTCATTACACCCTACTGCAATTGTCTGCGGTGGGTGGAGGAAGGTAGCAGTCCCCTCTTTCTCCACAGAGACATGACGGGGACACTGGACGATTCTGTGCCCAATGGGGACACAAGCTCAGTCCTCTTCTTTCCACACAGGTGCTGGTTTCCCTCCAGCTGCTGACTGGAACCCAAGCATGTGCCTTTAATTACAGCCTGGCTGTAGCACTGATGACCACACCTGGGTTTGGGAGGGGATGAAGAATGAGGGTGTCACAGTTCAGGATGGACGAACAGCTCCAGATAAATAACAATCACCCTCTGCACAAACAATAAGAAATGCCTCCTCTTCACCTTCCTCTGACAACAAACCTCATCTTGGCCTCCTTTCAGAACTGACTGGACGCTGGAGTGAACCTTTACTGAAGTTTGAGGAAGATTCACCTACCCTCTTAATGCCTTATCAATATTTAATCCAGGTCACTGCAGGTTAATTGGAAAGGAGAAAATTACATTGGGCCTGTGCCCCATTTTGCCTCTTTATAAGGCATCAGTGAACCTGAAGGTCTTTGTTTTTGAGAGTGGTTTTTTTTCTGCTTGTGATTTAACTTAAAAATATCAGGAAAGTCAAGTCTAGTCTTCACTCTTTTGCTGGAGGTCTCTTTGGAGAGCACAGAGAAATGTCTGTCAGGTTCCTCTGCCCTGGAATGAAAGGGTCAGTCTGTGGAATCTTCAACCACAATTTTCTCCTAACTACTGTCTATCTGGTCCCACAGCATACACCTGGCTATTTACCTAAAGATATCAGAAAGGCTAGAAGCCCAGTACAGCATATCACAACAGGAAGTATTTGGAAGAAAGTGAAGTCATAGGTTGGAATGAGCTCTCTTCTATCCTGCATAGATGAACTGTAGGAACAAACCTCCTGAGCAGATCTTATTTGCATGGACACACCTGATTTGCCACAGTGATACATTTTGGTTGGTTTTGATTAAAATTCATTTACACTTAGATGCTGGGGTTATGAAATCACAATGGTCCCTTCTGGTCTGGGAATTTATGAATCTGTGAAATGTTATTTTTATTGTGTGACTGAAGGGCAGGAGAATTGGATTTAATATGCCCTAATGGAGGGGTCACCAAAACTGTGAACTCACTCACTGTGTATGGGGTAGTGAGCCAACACCAACTAAAGAATAAAATTAAGGGGAGAAATGTTTATATTTGGTGAGGAGTCTGTCTAAGGGTTTTAGGGGCTATTTGACCTTTCTCTTCCAGTGTTTAAAGAAGGAGCCAACTACACTCAATTACAAGCCTTTGTCACTTCTTACTAATCAGTAGCAGTGAAAATGTTGATAAAGGGGTTTAGGGTCTCTTGCTATTATACAGTTTTAGACTGTCTCCTGAGTTCTATTAAATCTGGAAGTTGCTTTCTAGCGGACGTTGGCTGTTTCAGGTAAGCTCAGTATTCCACAAGGGAGAGAGAGCCACATGAATAGGAATATTTGCTCCTCTCCTTCTTACATCCAATCTGTTGTTTAATGCTCTTGGAGGCTCAGCACATATAACTCAGCCCAGGAACGGGCAGGAAAAGAGGCTTTTAACTACTTCAATATGTCTCGGATTCTGGGGTCCGTGGGGGCTGCAGTAGCCCCAGAATATAGTAGAACCACCGAAGTGGCTGCTCTTCCTTAACAACAGCTTAACTGTTGCTGCTTGTGGTAGGCCTGTGCCAGCTGACTCAAGATCAGGCTGAGGGACTGTTTAATTGCAGTGTAGATGTTCAGGGTTTTTTGGAGCCCAGGCTCTAGGTCCCCTCAAGCTGGGAGGGTCCCACAGCTCCGGCTGTAGCCCAAGCCTGGAAGTCTACACCCCAATTAAACAGCTCCTTAGCCTGACTCCCGGGAGCCCGAGTCTGTTGACACAAGCCAGCAACTGGTGTCTAATTGCAGTGTAGACATACCTTAGATGTAACAACCCACAGCAATATCTTGAGTACCACCCCAAACCAGTGCCTGGCACAGGGACAATAGAGATCAGTTATGGCAGCTGTATCCCCCTCATGCTTTGGGAGACTTCTTCCCCAGCCCCTTGTGGTGTGGTATCTCCCATAGAATGTCAGAGCAGCACACTGGGGCAGGCTTTGGGGCTGGAAACCACCAGCTGTCTACCCTATGTTTTCATTTTACCATAGGATAATCCACCAGGGAAAACAAAAGTAAAATCTCTCGGGTAGACGCTAGGGTGTTTGTCTCCCCTATAGCTGTGAGTATGAGATATCAAAACAACAATTAGAAATTAAAAAATAAAATAGAAAACAAATGGAAATGGGGAAGTAGATAGTCATCACTATCAATTAGAAATAATGAAGAGCACAAATATGCTCAAGGAAGCTAAGGCCATCTGGGAACACTCCATGTCCGGCAGGGCCAAAGATGACAATGACAAGGAATTTTTTTTTTTAGTGTTTCAGCAACAAAAGAGATTCTAACAATGGTACAGGTCCATTTCTCCCTGGAAATGGAAAAATCATTTTAAATGATGTAGAAAAAGGCAGACGTGTTCAATACATATTTCTTTTCTAGAAAAAACAAGGAGGGTGCCTGCATATCACATGGGGATGAGGTAGTACATTAGTAGCTAAGGAACATGTTAAAAGAAGGAGAGATGCAAACAGAGGCTAGGGACACCATTCCTGCCCATCCTGAATAATAGCCATTGATGGACCTATCCTCCTTGAATTTATCTAGTTCTTTTATTACTGTTATGGTCTTGGCCTTCACGACATCCTCTGGCAAGGAGTTCCACAGGTTGACTGTGCATTGTGTGAAGAAATACATCCTTTTATTTGTTTTAAACCTGCTGCCTATTAATTTCATTTGGTGACCCCTAGTTCTTGTGTTATGAGAAGTAGTAAACAACACTTCCTCATCTACTTTCTCTATACCAGTCATGATTTTATGGCTGTGGATGTGCAGTGCCTGTCAGAGGCTTAGAACTTGACCTCAGCATTCTAGTGTGACAGACAGCCCAGGTTGGTGCATTTGGAGGGTTCCGCAGTCCCACAGCCCAGGTTGCACCCCAGGGACTCCGTCATAGCGGGTATGTTTACCTGAGCTGGAAATGACACTTCAACCTCCAGTGTAGACACACCCTTAGAGGATGAGAGAGCTGATAAACTCTGTGCAGCTGGTGAAGGGAGAGGGCTCATAATCCATGATCTATCTACATTTCTAAAGTCTGTCACTGGCACACCTGGCTCTCAGCCACTAGATGACAGAGACAACAGAAAGATGCTCCTACTAACTGAGCATCACCCTTAAAGTAGGAACCTACTGTCTCACAGTGCAGCCTGCTGGAGTTTTGTGACATATAATGTAGATAATCATGGAGAGACGACAGCCTCTGAGTAAGGCTGTGATCGATTTTCAAATGCTGATCCTCCACATCGAAAAAATTAAAAATAATCTGCCTGAAATGTTGGATTCCTGGTCCAATAGCTGAGGTTAATTTCCAGGAACTTTTGTTGTAGGATCAGTTACGGGTGTTGGGAGATCTTGGGACTAAATGAAATGGCAGAAATCTTTTTCTTTTGTAAAATTGTTCTTGTCTTTTATGAACAATCACAAGCTTGATTCTGATCTTACTTACTCCAGTATAACTACGATGATTTCAATAGAGTTACTCCTGGTTTACAGAAGTCAGTGTAACGCAGTCAGGGCTTAGTCAGCTTGGCCTGATTTTTTCTTTTTCTCACTGTGGACAATGACGCTTTAGAGCAGAGGAATGGTCTAGGTGAATGGAGCACCGTGGTGAGGGTTATACACTGTACAATCAAGCTGTGACTGACCCCAGCTCCTCTGACTCTACAACCTGGAAGGTTATGTAATAACTGTATGAAAGAAAGATCTAGTCAAAAGAGCTAACTGAAAAACATGCAGAGATGTGTGGATCATGGTCTATCAATTCCCCGGTGTGGTATTAACATGTGAAAGGGACTTTTTAATTTAATTTACTTCAATTTTATTTTATTTTTAATTTAAAAAAAAATGAGATGGATTTCTAAAGGAGAAGAATGATAGAACCAGCCCCTTGCCTCCCACCAACACACACACACACACACACACACACACACACACACACACTTCAGCATGATGATCTCATACCAGTTTGCTTTTATTGAAAGGAGAGTAACAAATCTTATATGGGGGATACAAGGGATCCCTTCTGGAATTTTTCCAGCCTTCCAGTTCTTTCAAGCCCAGATGATCAGCAATTCAGGATTCCACTGAAGCAATATCCAATGATTTTAGAAGTAAGTGGCTGTCTCCCAGAATCCCAGAGATCCTGCCTAGACAATTAGTCACTCCATATAAACCTGCATGAAGAATGGAGACTCCGATTTTTTAATGTTTCCCATAGAACAAGAATAATATGATGTTGGATTTCAAATCAAATGTCACGGGACGAATTGCCCATTCACTGAATGGTGTGTGACATAGGTTTGGGTTAACTCCAGCACAGGGAATCCATTGTCCCTTCTGTAACATTCTTTTATAGTGTTTTAACAGACATAGTATTTAAACTGGCCATCTACAAAAAAGCTATAGTTTAGAAAAGCACAACTCACACCCTTGTACAATTGTTCTATCAAACACACCTTGTCTACAGCTAAATGTAAAATGGCAAATCGGTATTTAGATGATAGATAAGTAACTCTTAAAGAATGCAGGGAAATTCCAATTCTACCTGAAGCGTGACTGTCCTGGTGGCAGTTCAGTGCTAGCAGCCCTGCCTGGTGATAGCACAGATCTCTGGATATGCTCAGTGAATTGGCCAAGAGAGCAGGGCCAAGAGACCCTAGCCTAGGTCTTTGGCTCCCATTCAGCAGGTCCAAGGAGCTCACAGCTTCACATCTCTTGCCCCCAATCTGCCTCTCTGGTGTTTTAGTGGGTGTGAAAGTCTCTCGCCCTCCCATCTCTTTCTCTAGGACTTGTTTCTGCTGCAACATTAATGTGACCAGCTGAGGGGTCTGTATAATTTATGGCACGTACAGTCAGAAAGAAGCAGTTCAGGAATAGGATGGACTGCAGATTTGCAATGTGGCTGAGTTAACTTTACAGAAGGACCTTCATGCTTAAACCAGTTCAAATTCATTCAGAGTAATGTCATCACTGATGTCACCCAGATTTTTAAAATTACCTGCCCTGGTTTGCAAAAGGGGGGAAATAAAGGCCTAAGAGCTGAGCAGCTGTAAGGATTCATCAGCTCTTAAATGAGAGGAGCATAATAAATATTTCTGTTCATGCCGGAGTGTTGCCCTTTTGGAATGTTGAACCTACCTTCGACAGCAAACGCCACTTGGAGAGCACCTGCCAAGGTATTTAGTACTGAAGGGGCATTGCCTCGGGAAACAGTAACCCACAATTTGACTTTCTCCACAGAGACAGGACAGGGACACTGGACACTTCCCTGCCCAGAGGGGACACAAGAAACAGACATATCAGCCTGGCTGGCCAGCTCAGTCCTTTTCTTTCCCCACAGGTTCTGATGCTCCAGCTGGGTCTCCTACAGCTTCAGACAGGAACCCAAGCATCTCCCCTTAATTGGCACGTGGCTGTAGCTCTGATGACCACACCTGGGTTTGGGAGGGGCTGGGGAATGAGGGTGTCACAGTTCAGGATAGACGAACTTCTCCAGATAAAATAACAATCACCCCCTGCACAAACAATAAGAAACGCCTCCTCTTCCACTTCCTCTGGCAATAAACTTCACCTTAGTCTCCTTTCAGAACCAACTGGATGTTGCAGTGAAACCTGACTGAAATTTGAGGAAGATTCACCTGCTCTTCTAATGCTCTAATGCCCTGCAGTTATTTAACCCAGGTTAAATTCTTGCATCGACCTAGATGCGGATACACCAGGGTCAGTCAGCATAACTACAGTGCTCACGGTTGTGTGTTTTTCACACCCCAGAGCTCTGTAGCTATGTCAACCTACATTTTCAGTGTAGACAAGGCCTATAGTGGGATAATTACACTGGTATAGATATGCCAGTAAATCTTGTATGTACAAAAGCCCTTAGTTCAGTGTGTTCTTCTCCTGTACATGTTGAAGCATTGTGTAATTCCACCTCTGGACAGGTCAGAGCCTGAGGCCTAATGCCTGAGGGGGGACCAAAACACCAGTGAGAGGACAGAGGTGCCAGCAGCCCCAGAACTCTGACATCCATCATAGAACTTTTTGAATTTTTCTTACATTTTTCTAGCTGGACTGTGAGCTCCATCACTTCAGATTCTTTCCTCCCTCAATCATGTGAATGAGACGAACCTTGAGAGGTGATTTCAGCAGCATCCCCCATTGGCTTTGCCAGGCATGACACATCAACAGGTCGTGTCTTTATCTTTGACTGTTATAGATAAGGTGAGGATTTGCATGGTAAAAAAGAATGGAAAACATCACAGCTTGGCTCTAGTGAAATCTGTTCTATTTATCACATTAGTTTTACAACGCCCATAGGTTCATGGCACTCAGGATTATCTATGGTATTAACTTTATTTTCGGTTTTTAAAAGAATATGAAAACTCCATGTTATTATAGAAAAACAGCAGAGAAAAAAACCCAAAACCAATCAACAAACAAACATATAGCCCTCCACACCTTGTACACACATAGAATATTGATAAAAATGCTACAAAATAGATACACACAACCCCGTTTTTGCCTAGTCACTTTCCAGGCAGTGCTGTTTGCTGCAATTTCTATCTGCACTAGACACCTCTCCAAAGTCCATTGAAGCCACTGGGAGACTTTCCATTGACTACAAACAACTTTGGACCAAGCTGTAGATGTTTGCCAGGTGGAAATATTCATATTGTAACTTCTTCAAGCCAGCAGGGACCTGTAAATTTCATTTTCATGTCACATTCTCTGGTGCTGGATAGATAATAATCATAATTATAAAAAGAATGCAGCTGACATGTTTTAAATATCACTTGAATCAAAATAAGATTTCCTCAGCTCAGTACTTCATCATCTTTGTGCCCTAAATACAGGTGCTCTCTGGCTCCTCTGTATCTTTATTTTTGTCATTTTAAATTTGCACAATGTTAATAGGAAGGATGGAAAAGAAGGGAGAGAGAGAGAGAGAGAGAGAGAGAGAAAATCTGATTTTCAGAGCAGATAGTCAGGGAGCAGGGGAGACCCATTTTCAGAAGTCTGGCATTTACCCAGTGAGCTGGGTAGGCAGCCAGTTTACCTGTTTAGTTAGATATTATTATCCCTATTAAACCTCTGTAGCCGGCTGTTGCAATAGGGAAAAGGAATTCTCTATGCAGGAGGTAACAGGGACTGTCAGCACTCACCATTCAGTGATTGGCCAATTCCTGTTGTGCCTTTTGATCAGAAATCAACTGTCCTATCTACCCTCTTCTTATGGCTCTCAACCAACAATCTGAGGCCTGGTCTACACTACTGTACAATGTTAGGTTGAAGTTGGCTGATTTGAATGGACCTGGTTCTCCATGTGTCTACACCAGGGGTGGACAAACCTTTTGGCCTGAGGGCCACATCAGGGTTGCAAAATTGTATGGGGGGCTGGGTAGGGAAGGCTGTGCCTCCCAAAACAGCCTGTCCCCGCCCCCTATCCGACCCCCACCCACTTCCTGCCCCCGACTGCCCCCCTCAGAACCCGCAACCCATCAACCCCCCCTGCTCCTTGTCCCCTGACCACCCCAAGACCCCCCACGCTACCTTCCCCCCCAGTACCCCACCCCCTACCAAACTCGCCCTGCTCCCCTGACAGCCCCGACCCCATCCACCACCACCCCGACAGACCCCCGGAACTCCCCGCCTACCCAACCCCCCCCCCGTTCTCCATCCCCTGACTGCCCCCCCCAGAACATCCGCCCCCTCCAACCACTCCCTGCCCCTTATCCAACCCCTCCTCCCAGCCCCAGCCCGGCCCCCTTACCATGCTGCTCAAAACGGCAGGAGCTGCCGAGCTGCACAGGAGTGGTCCAGAGCGCGGGCGCTGGCGCCGGCAGAGCGAGTGAGCTGAGGCTCCATGAGAGGGGGGAAGGTGGGGGAGGGGTCGGGGGAGCCTTCCCAGCCGGGAGCTCAGGCGGGCCAGACAGGACGTTCCCGCGGGCTGGATGTGGCCCACGGGCCGGAGTTTGCCCACCCCTGGTCTACACCTAAATTTGTCTCCCACTGATGTAAGCGCTCTGAAGCACTGATATAGTAACTCCACCTCCTTGAGAGACTCTGAGCCACAGTTGAGGTGCAGAAGTAAACACAGAACAAGTGTAGACACTACATTACCTAATATCAGAGGGGTAGCCGTGTTAGTCTGAATCTGTAAAAAGCAACAGAGGGTCCTGTGGCACCTTTAAGACTAACAGAAGTATTGGAGCATAAGCTTTCGTGTCTGATGAAGTGGGCATTCACCCACGAAAGCTCATGCTCCAATACTTCTGTTAGTCTTAAAGGTGCCACAGGACCCTCTGTTGCTTTTTATATTACCTAAGTTTACCCTAAAAGTCCTCCAGCAGCTGTCCCTCAATAGCTGACACTGATAGCACTGGTCACAACTATTAACTCCACTGCCTAGGGTCACAGAGATTGGAAGCCCCCGTCCCCTTTAAACCACCCCATAAATTTTTGAAATGGTTGTGCATTTCCTGGTTTCCTGGTTGTGCATCTTGATGAGCACATCTCTATCTGCTCCCCGTTGCTATGCACAACTGCCCAGCTGACCATGCCAGCTACACACTCCAGACATGTTCTTGCCTGGACTGCACAGGTGATATTGAGTCTCCTGGGCATGTCAGCAGAAGATGCTGTGATAGCACAGCTACGGACCAGTGATAGAAACATGGACATCTATGAGCAGATTGCTCAGGGGATGCAGAAGAAGGGGTACACCAGGGACCAGCAGAAATGCTGCATGAAAGCCAAGGAGCTGCATCAGGCATACCAGAAGGCCAGGGAGACCAACAATAGATCTATCGCTGAGTCGCAGACCTGCCACTTTTCTAAAAAGCTGCACACCATCCTTGGGGGATAACCTACCACCATCCCACAGACCACTGGGGATACTTCCAAGGAACCCGAATCACTTGCCCCTGGTGTGAACAGCGAGGAGGAGGAAGATGGAGGACATGCGACAGGGCAGTCCAGCTGTGCCACCAGCCAAGATCTGTTTGAGACACCACTGCAGTCTAGCCAGTCCTAGCAGTTGAGCATGTGTGAGCCCCATGCAAGGGAAGAAGGTCTAGGTGCAATGGAGCACTAGGAGTGGGTTACTCACACATTGTACAGGCGAGATGGGACTGAACCCAGTTTGTATGATACCAGAAACAGCTAGTATTTGCAACAACTGCAAGAAATAAAAATCTACCCATAAGAGCACATTGAAATCTACCGAGATATGAGAATCGTGGTTTATAAATACCCTTGAGTGGTATTAACATATCATTGGGAATTTTTAGGGTATGTAATTTTATTTTATGTTTAAATTTAGAAAGATAAATAAGATGGATTTGAAAAGGACAAGAATGATAGAAACAGCCCCCTTGCCTCCCACCAACTCACACACACTTCAGCATAATGCGCTCACACCAGTTTGCTTTTATTTAAAAGAGAGTTACAAATCTTATATGGGTGCTGTAAGGGCTCTATTTTAAATTTCTCCAGCTCACAATGTTCTTTATGGCCCAAATGAACAGCAGCACTTCACGGTTCCATGGAAGCAGGATCTGATGATTTTAGAAGCAAGTGGCTGTCTCCCCAATTCCCTGAGATCCTGCTTAGACAATCAGTCAAAAAATCTCCTGTACAAAGAAAAGAGAATCAGATTTTTTTGCGGATACAGACTAACACGGCTGCTACTCTGAAAGGACAAGATGATGTTTCATTTCAAATCAAATGGCATGGGAGCAATTACCCTTTCGCTGCATGGTGAATGAAGAGGTTCTTGGTTAACCCAAGCACAGGGAATCCATTGTCCCTACTGCAACACTCCTTTACAGCCGTGGTTCTCAACCAGGGGGTCAGGGCCCCCTAGGGGGGCCACGAGCAGGTTTCAAGGGGTCCACCAAAATAAACAGGGCTTCAGCCCCAGGTGGCAGGCCTCAGGGAGGGAATGCCACCTCCACTCCCTGACTCACCTCAGAGGGCCACCCAGCCAGTGGGTTATCACCAGCAACAAATTTCCCACTGAGTCAGTAAAACAAAAATAATATTCAGTTTTTTATTGTTGTACCTATATTATCCTTTTCTTTTTTATATTACAGTATATACTGTATGTGTGTGTCTTTAACTGTATAACTATCAATTTAATACAGCTTTTAATCTATTGAAGATGCAGAAAACCACTTGTGGCACAGGTGGGTGGTGGAGTTTTTATAGCATGTTTGGGAGACGAGGGGGGGCTTCACAAAAATCGGTGAAAACCCTGTGTTACAGAGTTTCTAAGTGGATAGTTATATGTATCCAAATGGGAGAACTAGCTGCCTATACAGACCACACTATAGAAAAGCACAATTCACACCCATGTAAACACTTGTTCTATCGAACACACCTTGTCTACAGCTGAAGCTAAAATGAGACAGACTTACTTAGGTGATAGAAAATTAACTCTGGAAAAAAAAACAGGAAACTCCAATCCTACTTGAAGTCTGACTCTGTTTTGCAGCAGTTCAATGCTAGCAGAGCTGCCTAGTGAGAACATGGATCTCTGGGAATGCTCAGTGAATTGGCCAAGAGATCAGCACTGCAGTTGGTAGCATGGCCACTCCAGCCTAGGTCCCTACGACCTGTTCCTGCTGCAGCATTAATTTGACCAGCTGAACAGCCTCTATAACATATGGCACAAACAGTCAGCAACGAACAGAACAGGAATAAGACCGGCTGCAGATCTGCAAGGTGGCCGAATTAACTTTACAGAAGAACCTTCATGCTTAAAACATTCACATTCATTCTGAACAATGTTAACATCGTCATCACCAAGATTTTTATAATTACCTATCCTGGTTTGCAAAAAGGGGAAAATAAAGGGCTAAGAGCTGAGCTGCTTTAAGGACAGAAGGATTCATCAGCTCCTAACTGAAAAGAGAGAACTGAGCAGTTCTGCTCACACTGCAGGGTCTCCTTTATGGAACACTGAGCTTACCTTTGACAGCAATGGCCAATAATGCATTTGTCAATGTATATAGTATTGCTGGGACATTGCCAAAAGTGACATTCACCCCTACGGCGTCTACACCCTTTTCGGGTCAGCAGAGCATGGGAGAAACCTGACAAAGAAAAAGAGCCTTAATCATCATTCTGCAATGCAGGGTAAATTACAGTTGTGATTCCAAGATGACAGGCATTTCTTATTCACTGAGACCCGACCAAGTCTGCCCAATTATCTTCCAGTGCAAAAGTTTATCACAGCTTCAGTACAATTTCAATGGTTGTAGTTCTAGCCATGTTCAATGGCAGCCTCTAAAAAGAGAATGGAGTGATTTAATTAAACATTGGCATTGACTTTCCAGCTGCCGATTTTAGAACCACAGCTCTGAGCACGGGCATCCTTCATTGCCCCATGCCTTTAAGGGATGGAAAGCAAGGGGCTGCCTGCATTGCTTACTTCCCTTTGTGGCTGGGTTGTGGTTTGGATTCCCTCAGGCTCTGACAGTGATGTGCCAGGCAGTATCATCAATGTAATTTGGCTAAGTAGGGTTGAACTGCCTCACTGCTGGGTTGGATGACTACAAAGATTTGAAAGACATTGGCTTGAGAGAGTCCCTTCCAGGTTTGAACGCCTGCCCGTCTCTGCGATTCTGCTCAGATTTTCTTCACAAGACACACTCAGTAATAGTTCCTTCATGACCAATTACCAGTGTTTGGTTATACCCGACTGACCTGTTATTTTGAAAAGGCAGCCCCAATGTGCACAGCCAAATCTTTTAGAATATTTAGTTTAGAGCATTTGTTGTGTTTTCACAAAACTATCTACAGCCAACAGATAGCAACTGAACCCCTACATGATGCATTGTCATGGTTAACATAAGAACATAAGAACGGCCATACTGGGTCAGACCAAAGGTCCATCTAGCCCAGTATCCTGTCTACCGACAGTGGCCAATGCCAGGTGCCCCAGAGGGAGTGGACCTAACAGGCAATGATCAAGTGATCTCTCTCCTGCCATCCATCTCCATCCTCTGACAAACAGAGGCTAGGGACACCATTCCTTACCCATCCTGGCTAATAGCCATTAATGGACTTAACCACCATGAATTTATCCAGTTCTCTTTTAAACGCTGTTATAGTCCTAGCCTTCACAACCTCCTCAGGTAAGGAGTTCCACAAGTTGACTGTGCACTGCGTGAAGAAGAATTTCCTTGTATTTGTTTTAAACCTGCTGCCTATTAATTTCATTTGGTGACCCCTAGTTCTTGTATTATGGGAATAAGTAAATAACTTTTCCTTATCCACTTTCTCCACATCACTCATGATTTTATATACCTCTATCATATCCCCCCTTAGTCTCCTCTTTTCCAAGCTGAAGAGTCCTAGCCTCTTTAATCTCTCCTCATATGGGACCCGTTCCAAACCCCTAATCATTTTAGTTGCCCTTTTCTGAACCTTTTCTAGTGCCAGTATATCTTTTTTGAGATGAGGAGACCACATCTGTACGCACTATTCGAGATGTGGGCATACCATCGATTTATATAAGGGCAATAATATATTCTCTGTCTTATTCTCTATCCCCTTTTTAATGATTCCTAACATCCTGTTTGCTTTTTTGACTGCCTCTGCACACTGCGTGGACATCTTCAGAGAACTATCCACGATGACTCCAAGATCTTTTTCCTGATTTGTTGTAGCTAAATTAGCCCCCATCATATTGTATGTATAGTTGGGGTTATTTTTTCCAATGTGCATTACTTTACATTTATCCACATTAAATTTCATTTGCCATTTTGTTGCCCAATCACTTAGTTTTGTGAGATCTTTTTGAAGTTCTTCACAGTCTGCTTTGGTCTTAACTATCTTGAGCAGTTTAGTATCATCTGAAAACTTTGCCACCTCACTGTTTACCCCTTTCTCCAGATCATTTATGAATAAGTTGAATAGGATTGGTCCGAGGACTGATCCTTGGGGAACACCACTAGTTACAACCACTGTCCCAAACCCAGATGACATCATTTCTCAAAACAAAGCCAAGCATTTTGTTGTGGAAGGTTTTGAGACCCAGTGGGGCTAAGACACTGAGATGAACGGCTGCCATTTTAGAGATCTGGGTTCTGTGCCCAGCAGCATAACCTCTGAGTAGGACGTGAGACCTGATTCATAAGAAGTCAGATGGTGAAAAGCTCAGAATTATTAACACAAGTCAGCAGCAGAAGTTATATTTCAATTCATGGTCTCCTGTTCCCTAGCCCTGTGCATCTTCTCCCAAACCCAAGGGTATATTGAAAGGAGTTGGCCAGACTTTGTGTGTCAGTATCACATCCAGATTCTGTGATTGCCCGTTATAAGAAGGGCACATGGTGTGCAGATAGAATGGGGAGTGGCTCAAGCAGGAATCCTCAGCAAGATCTGAGGAAAACACTGAGGGGAACGTGGATTTTTTTTTTTGACTGGTCATAATTCAGCCAAATCTGAATGTTTTTTCTTGGTGGCAGGTGCGAGAGTTCCTAAGAAAAGGTAAGACATTTTTTTTCTACTTGAAAGTGTTAGACAATGTTAGTACAGGCTCCCCAATATCCTTTTTTATCATTGCTTGTTTTCATTGACATCTTACCTGGGGCATCCATGAGCACCAAGAAGACAACAGCAAAGAGCAGGTGAAGGATCTTCATGGCTGAAGGTCGGCCGGGAACTGAGCGTCACTGGAAAGAAGAGACACCAAGATAGAGAGGTGACAGAGGACACTGGGACACTGGGGAATGTGACATGCTGAGCTGTACAAATATTGCTTTAATCAATCAAGATAATATTTTTAATATATGTGTTCTGATTATTATCCACACAGCACCATAGATGTCCTAGGAGGATTTCAGAGAAATACAATTTTATGAGGCAATATATCTTTTAAAAATAGATGTTTTGTAAATAATTTTAATTCACTGATTACTTGCATTGCATTTCTCCTTGAAATCTCTTTTTCCTTAGCCAAAGTACAGAGTGGAGGATTATTGCACATTTAAGTGTTTTATTGCCCAAAATAGTATTGAAAACAATTAAGAAATTACAAAGGCAAAATAAAGGTGGTTGGATGCTCATGTTTATGAAATTTCTAATAATTAATTCATCATGTGATGTTACAATTAACCAAAAAATAATAAATCACATCAATTCATTTCAGGTGTTATCTCAATCTTATTACCTAGGAAAACCTTATCCTGGTTCTTTACTATACTGGGGAGGTGACTTTGCTACCAATATTGAAGTAGGAATGTTTAAATGCAGATACTTATTCATTTCGGATCAGTCTGTTTGACAATGGAATCATGGGAGTGCCGGTGCCACACCAACCAAAGAAATCAGACAGATTACATAAGTACTAAGACTGACAATTCAATTAGTTCTCACACATTAAGCCCTAGACATATCAGGCAGATAATGGTTTAAATCAGCCAACATCAATTTAACTCAAATTTGGCCCATATGCTCATCCGTCATGATGAGGAAGGGCAGCCGGGCCAAATTTGAGTGAGTGGCGTTGTGACACTGTATAATTACTGAATTCCTAGAAGGCTCAACATTATGCCCTAGAAAGTGTGACATGCCCCTCCCCCTCTGAGAACCTCTCATTTTGCAACTATTCCAGTTTCTCTGGAATTTTACCAGTAACCTTCGGGCTTAGGCCACTTTTACTAAACATTCAAAGGTAACTAAATATTCAAATAGTGGAAACAATGTTTCCCTTTCCAGCCAATTCAAAGCTTCTTCCTCTTTCTGTCAAAGTGCAGAGTGGAGAATTATTGCACATTTACGTACTTTATATGATTAACACAGCACTTAAAGGCAATGAGAAATTACAGAAAGAAGAAGAAAGGTGGTTAGATGATCATCTTTATGCTATATTCCAGCACTCACAGAGATGGTGGAGGGAACCGGCTCCACCCCTCACTATCTGTACTGCGCTTACAGAGCCCAGGGCTGACAGTGCTTGGTAGCACTTAAGCAGCACAAATGAGGTTTCTGTCTCATGCGGATACAGTCCCTGTTCCTGCATCTCTCCTTCCTTCCTTCCCCTTTTCTCTCCTCCACCCTGCTGTCTGCCTCCCTTCATTCCCTGCCCTCCTGCCAGCTCTCTTTCGCTGAACTCCTCTTCTGTCTCCACTGTCCTTTCTTTCCCTCAACCCTTCTCCTTTCAGTTTTCACCTTAACCTTCTTATCTGTTTCTTTCTTGCCTGTTATCTCTCTCTCTCACCCCCACCTTTTCTCTTCTCCAATACCTTCTCCATCATCCCCCTCCACTCCCTTGTTCTTTGTCCTTATCCTTAACTCCAGAAATATTCCCAAATTGTAGGTCCCAGAGGCTTAAGGTTAGTTCATCAATGGGTGATTAACTAACACAGGGCTGCAGGGGACACACTGTGAATTTGGATAACTAGGATTTCCCAATAAAAGGAATTTGGATAACTGGAATTATTCTGTAGATGGTTTTAACTCAGGTAGCTTTTAAATAGAATAATAGAATCATGGAATATTAGGATTGGAAGAGACCTCAGCAGATCATTTAGTCCAACCCCCTGCTCAAAGCAGGACCAACACAAACTAAATCATCCCAGCCAGGGCTTTGTCAAGCCAGGCCTTAAAAACCTCTAAGGATGGAGATTCCACCACCTCCCTAGGTACCCCATTCCAGTGCTTCACCACCCTCCTAGTGAAATAGTGTTTCCTAATATCCAACCAAACCTCCCCCACTGCAACTTGAGACCATTGCTCTTTGTTCGGTCATCTGCCACCACTGAGAACAGCCTAGCTCCATCCTCTTTGGAACCCTCTTTCAGGTAGTTGAAGGCTGCTATCAAATCCCCCCTCATTCTTCTCTTCTGCAGACTAAATAAGCCCAGTTCCCTCAGCCTCTCCTCATAAGTCATGTGCCCCAGCCCCCTAATAATTTTCGCTGCCCTCCACTGGACTTTCTGCAATTTGTCCACATCCCTTCTATAGTGGGGGGACCAAACTGGACGCAATACTCCAGGTGTGGCCTTTACAGTGCCGAATAGAGGGGAATAATCTCTTCCCTCGATCTGCTGGCAATGATCCTACTAATACAGCCCAACAGGGCACACTGCTGACTCATATCCAGCTTCTCGTCCACTGTAATCCCCACATCCTTTTCTGCAGAACTGCTGCTTAGCCAGTCGGTCCCCAGCCTGTAGTGGTGGAACTTTTCCATTGAGAGTAAACATAATATGTGTAGCTTTTTACTTCTCCATTCAAAATGGTATGAAGGCATGTTCTCCAGCTCAGCCTCTCAGAACACTAAGTGGTTTCTCAAAATACCTAGAAAGTTCACTCAGGTAGTTCACTCACTCCAGGGGTAATGACAACTATGTTCTTCTCTTTCTGGATCTCACAGCCATCTTCCTAGACAGGACTTTAAAGGAAGAATTAAAAGGCTGATTATGAGAGAAGTTACTATAATACTTACCAGACAGAGGGTGCTCTCGGTGGCCAGGTGATGACAGTCCTGCTCACTGTCTCTCTCGTCCAGATATTTCAGCTTCAGGGAGTGACACTTTGACCAAACCAGCCTGTTTTATACAATTACTGAAGGCTTGTTCTCTTCTTGGCAAAGCTGCTGTCAGCCAATCAGAAAGTGACCCCTGCATCTGGGGAAGATTAGAACTGTCCAGCCACAGTTTGGACGTTGGAATTCTTGCTGCTCTGTCTGTGGAAAATTCCATGGTCTTTGTGCAAAACCTCTTGTGCCATCCCAGATTTTGTAAGACACGTGAGGCCGCTGTGGTTTGTGCAAAATGTCTTGGGACATATAACGGACTCCTGCTGGTTTAGCTCTGATCAGCAACTTACTTCTGCAGGCCACTTCCCGGGGGCCTCCCTGCAGTGTGGTGCTTGGCCTGCTTGACATGATTTCATGTCAAACCCTCAGTTTCAACACTAATAGTCAAAAGTACAGACACAAATTCTGCCTACTGGTGCTAAGCACCTCAGGGTTCATCTCATTCACATGATTCAGGTAGGAGAGAAGAAGACGTGATTGGGATTCACACTCTGCCTAGGAAAATGTAAGAAAATTGAAAAGATTCTATGACGGATAGGATATCAAAAGTACGGGGCTGCTTGCACCTCTGTGCTCTCACTGGTCTCTGAATGTCCCCCTCAGGCATTAGGTCTCGGGCACTGTCCTGTCCTAGAATGGAAATTTACAAGTCTCCCACTCTCAGGATATGTCTACCCTGCAATCGGAGGTCTGATTGCAGCACACATACACACACCTGAACTAGCTTTGGTTTAGCAACTTGAAGTACCAATAGCAGCGATGCTATGGAAGCCGAAGCTTGCAACTCAAATATGTATCCAGGGCCCTGGATAGACTTTTGCAGCCCATCTGCTGTCCAAGCTGCCGTGGCTTCACTGCTCTTATTATAGTTTATCAAGCTAGCTCTGTACATCTAAATGGGCTGCAGACACACCTCTAACTGTAGTGCAGACATACCCTGTGACCAGGGCTTATGTACAACACCCCGTCTACACCAACCACTTATTACCATGCAGGTCTGGCTCACTAGTGCCACTTCCCTTTGGGAGCTTGTCACAAGAGCTATACAGTGGGAAACAACCTTCTAAGAACAAGTGGTAGCGGGGTAGCGGCGACAGGGCTCCCGCAGTGATTTAAAGGGCCCGGAGCTCCGCAGCGGCCAGAGCCTTGGGCCCTTTAATTCACCCCTGAGCCCCGGGGCTCCCAGCCACCTCTGCAACTGGTAGCTCCGGGGTGATTTAAAGGCTCTGGGGCTCCCAGCCACAGCCGGAGCCCCAGGGCCTTTAAATCTTGAAAGGCCCCGCCTCTTCCGGTTGAGGCCACACCCTGCTCACGACTCTGGCGTCCTTTAAGTTACTTTTATTCCTGGCTGAGGGACTGTTTAATTGCGGTGTAGAGGTTTGGGCTTCGACTGGAGCCCAGGCTCTAGGTCCCTTCAATGTGGGAGGGTCCCACAGCTCCGGCTGCAGCCCAAGCCTGGAAGTCTACACCCCAATTAAACAGCTCCTTAGCCTGACTCCCGGGAGCCCGAGTCTGTTGACATGGGCCAGCACCTGGTGTCTAATTGCAGTGTAGACATACCTTAGACGTAACAGCCCACAGCAATATCTCGAGTACCACCCCAAACCAGTGCCTGGCACAGGGACAATAGAGACTAGTTATTTCAGCTGTATCCCCCTCATGCTTTGGGAGACTTCTTCCCCAGCCCCTTGTGGTGTGGTATCTCCCATAGAATGCCGGAGCAGCACCCTGGGGCAGGGTTTGGGGCTGGAAACCACCAGCTGTCTACACTATGTTTTCATTTTGGCATAGGATAATCCACCAGGGAAAACAAAAGTAAAATCTCTAGGGTAGACGCTAGGGTGTTTGTCTCCCCTATAGCTGTGAGTATGAGATATCAAAACAACAATTAGAAATTAAAAAATAAAATAGAAAACAAATGGAAATGGGGAAGTAGATAGTCATCACTATCAATTAGAAATAATGAAGAGCACAAATATGCTCAAGGAAGCTAAGGCCATCTGGGAACACTCCATGTCCGGCAGGGCCAAAGATGACAATGACAAGGAATTTTTTTTTTTTTTAGTGTTTCAGCAACAAAAGAAATTCTAACAATGGTACAGGTCCATTTCTCCCTGGAGATGGAAAAATCATTTTAAATGATGCAGAAAAAGGCAGAAGTGTTCAATACATATTTCTTTTCTAGAAAAAACAAGGAGGGTGCCTGCATATCACATGGGGATGAGGTAGTACATTAGTAGCTAAGGAACATGTTAAAAGAAGGAGAGATGCAACAGAGGCTAGGGACACCATTCCTGCCCATCCTGAATAATAGCCATTGATGGACCTATCCTCCTTGAATTTATCTAGTTCTTTTATTACTGTTATGGTCTTGGCCTTCACGACATCCTCTGGCAAGGAGTTCCACAGGTTGACTGTGCGTTGTGTGAAGAAATACATCCTTTTATTTGTTTTAAACCTGCTGTCTATTAATTTCATTTGGTGACCCCTAGTTCTTGTGTTATGAGAAGTAGTAAACAACACTTCCTCATCTACTTTCTCTATACCAGTCATGATTTTATGGCTGTGGATGTGCAGTGCCTGTCAGAGGCTTAGAGCTTGACTTCAGCATTCTAGTGTGACAGACAGCCCAGGTTGGTGCATTTGGAGGGTTCAGCGATCCCACAGCCCAGGTTGCACCCCAGAGACCCCGTCATAGCAGGTATGTTTAGCTGAGCTGGAAATAACACTTCAACCTCCAGTGTAGACACACCCTTAGAAGATAAGCTCTGTGCAGCTGGTGAAGGGAGAGGGCTCATAATCCATGATCTATCTACATTTCTAAAGTCTGTCATTGGCACACCTGTCTCTCAGCCACTAGATGACAGAGACAACAGAAAGATGCTCCTACTAATTGAACATCAGCCTTAAAGTAGGAACCTGCTATCTCACAGTGCAGCCTGCTGGAGTTTTGTGACATATAATGAAGATAATCATGGAGAGACAACAGCCTCTGAGTAAGGCTGTGATCGATTTTCAAATGCTGATCTTCCACATCGAAAGGATTAAAAATAATCCGCCTGAAATTTTGGATGCACGGTCCAATAGCTGAGGTTAATTTCCGGGAACTTTTGTTGTGGGATCAGTTACGGCTGTTGGGAGATCATGTGACTAAATGAAATGGTAGAAAACTTTTTCTTTTGAAAAATTGTTCTTGTCTTTTATGAACAATCATGAGCTTGATTCTGAGCTCACTTACTCCAGTTTACACTAGTAGAACTATGATGACTTCAATAGAGTTACTCCTGGTTTACAGAAGTCACTGTAACACAGTCAGGGCTTAGAGTCACCTTGGCCTGATTTTTTTCTTTTTCTTTTTGTCATTGTGGACAATGATGATTTAGAGCAGAAGAAAGGTCTAGGTGAATGGAGCACCGTGGTGAGGGTTATAGACCGTACAATCAAGCTGTGAATGAACCCATCTCCTCTGACACCACAAACTGGTAGGTTATTTAATAACGGTATGAAATAAAGATCTACTCAAAAGAGCTAACTGAAAAACATGCAGAGATGTGTGGCCATGGTCTAGCAATACCCTCATGTAGTATTAATATGTGAAAGGGACTTTTTAATTTAATTTACTTCAATTTTATTTTATTTTTAATTTTTTTTAAACAAACAAGATGGATTTCTAAAGGAGAAGAATGATAGAAACAGCCCCTTGCCTCCCACCAACACACACACACACTTCAGCATGATGCTGTCACACCAGCTTGCTTTTATTAAAAGGAGAGTAACAAATCTTATATGGTGATACAAGGGCTCCCTTCTGGAATTTTTCCAGCTCAAATGTTCTTTCAAGTCCAGATGATCAGCACTTCAGGATTCCACTGAAGCAGGATCCAGTGATTTTAGAAGCAAGTGGCTGTCTCCCAGAATCCCAGAGATCCTGCCTAGACAATTAGATACTCCATATACGCCTGCATGAAGAATGGAGACTCCGATTTTTTAATGTTTCCCATAGGACAAGAATAATATGATGTTGGATTTCAAATCAAATGTCAGGGGACGAACTGCCCATTCACTGAATGGTGCATGAAGTTTGGGTTAACTCCAGCACAGGGAATCCATCACCCCTCCTGCAACATTCTTTTATAGTGTTTTAACAGACATAGTATCTAAACTGCTGAACTGGCTGTCTACAAAAAAGCTATAGTTTAGAAAAGCACAACTCACACCCTTGTACAGTTGTTCTATCAAACACACCTTGTCTACTGCTAAATGTAAAATGGCAAATTGGTATTTAGATGATAGATAACTAACTCTTAAAGAATGCAGGGAAATTCTAATTCTACCTGAAGCGTGACTCTGTCCTGGTGGCAGTTCAGTGCTAGCAGCCCTGCCTGGTGATAGCACAGATCTCTGGATATGCTCAGTGAATTGGCCAAGAGAGCAGGGCACCCTAGCCTAGGTCCCTGGCTCCCACTCTGCAGGCCCAAGGAGCTCACAGCTTCACATCTCTTGCCCCCAATCTGCCTCTCTGGTGTTTTCATGGGTAGGAAATTCTCTCACCCTCCCATCTCTTTCTCTAGGACTTGTTCCTGCTGCAACATTAATGTGACCAGCTTAGCGGGCTCTATAATTTATGGCACGTACAGTCAGAAAGAAGCAGATCAGGAATAGGGCGGGCTGCAGATCTGCAATGTGGCCGAGTTAACTTTACAGAGGGACCTTCATGCTTAAACCAATTCAAATTCATTCAGAACAATAAGAACAGGAGTACTTGTGGCACCTTAGAGACTAACAAATTTATATCAGCATAAGCTTTCGTGGGCTCCAGCTCACTTCTTCAGATGGATAGAGTGAAACACACAGACAGAAGATATTTGTACATACAGAGAACATGAAAAGGTGGAAGTATGCATACCAATTGTAAGAGGCCAATCAATTGAGATGAGCTATCAGTAGCAGCAGAAGAAAAAACTTTGAAGTGATAATCGAGATGACCCATAGAAGGTGTGAGGAGAACTTAACATGGGGGGGAAAAAATTCAATTAGTGTAATGACCCAACCATTCCCAGTCTCTGTTTAGACCTAAGTTAATTGTGACTAATTTGCATATTAATTCGAGTTCAGCAGTCTCTCTTTGGAGTCTGTTTTTGAAGTTTTTTTGTTGCAAAACTGACACCTTCAAGTCTGTCACTGAGTGATTAGAGAGGTTGAAGTGTTTTCCCACTGGTTTTTGAATGTTATGATTCCTGATGTCAGATTCGTGTCCATTTATTCTTTTGCGTAGAGACTGTCCAGTTTGGCCAATGTACATGGCAGAGGGGCATTGCTGGCACATGATGGCATATATCACGTTGATAGATGTGCAGGTGAACGAGCCCCTGATGGTGTGGCTGATGTGGTTAGGTCCTATGATGGTGTCACTTGAATAGATATGTGGACAGAGCTGGCATCGGGCTTTACTTACCTACATGCCTCCAGCTTCCATCCAGGACACACCACACGATCCATTGTCTACAGCCAAGCTCTAAGATACAACTGCATTTGCTCCAATCCCTCAGACAGAGATAAACACCTACAAGATCTCTATCAAGCATTCTTAAAACTACAATACCCACCTGCTGAAGTGAAAAAACAGATTTACAGAGCCAGAAGAGTACCCAGAAGCCACCTACTACAGGACAGGGCCAACAAAGAAAATAACAGAACGCCACTAGCCGCCACCTTCAGCCCCCAACTGAAACCTCTCCAGCGCATCATCAAAGATCTACAACCTATCCTGAAAGATGATCCCTCACTCTCACAGATCTTGGGAGACAGACCAGTCCTCACTTACAGACAGCCTCCCAACCTTAAGCAAATACTCACCAGCAACCGCACACCATACAACAAAAACACTAACCCAGGAACCTATCCTTGCAACAAAGCATGATGCCAGCTCTGTCCACATATCTATTCAAGTGACGCCATCATAGGACCTAACCACATCAGCCACACCATCAGGGGCTCGTTCACCTGCACATCTACCAACGTGATATATGCCATCATGTGCCAATGTGGACATTGTTGTGTTTTCACAAAACTGTCTAGGACCAACAGATAGAAACTGAAACCAACATGATTCGTTGTCATGTCTGCCAACACTGTCCCACCCCCAGATGATATCATTTATTGAAACAAAGCCAAGCACGCTGTGTCAGGTTTTGATACATGGTGGGGCTAAGACTCTGAGAGGAGGGGCTCTTCCCAGCTGTGTAACTTCTCAGTGGGACATGAGGCCTGAATTTATAAGTGAGTTTGTGAAAGGCACAACATTATTAACACTAGTCAGCAGCAGACATTACATTTTAAATCATGGTCTCCAGATGCACCTTCTGCCAAACTCAAGGGTGTATTTAAAGGGATTGGTTGACTTCATTTGGTCAGCATCCCATCCAGATGTTCAGTTCTGTGATTGCCCGTTATAAGAAGAGTATGTGCTATGCAGATAGAATGGGGAGTGGTTTAAGCAGCAAACCTCAGCAAGATCTGAGGAGAACACACAGGGGATGTGGATTTTACTTTTTTGGCCTGGTCATAATAGCAAAACAAAAAAATTAAGTACATCAAAAGCAGGAAGCCTGCTAAACAATCAATGGGACCACTGGATGGTCGAGATGCTAATGGAGCACTCAAGGACGATAAGGCCATTGGGAAGAAGCTAAATGAGTTCTTTGCATCGGTCTTCATGGCTGAGGATGTAAGGGAGATTCCCAAACCTGAGCCATTCTTTTTAGGTGACATATCTGAGGAACTGTCCCAGATTGAGGTGTCATTAGAGGAGGTTTTTGGAACAAATTGATAAACTAAATAGTAATAAGTCACCGGGACCAGATGGTATTCACCCAAGAGTTCTGAAGGAACTCAAATGTGAAATTGCAGAGCTACTAACTGTGGTATGTAACCTATCATTTAAATTAGCTTCTGTACCAGAAGACTGGAAGATACCTAACGTAACGTGAATTTTTTAAAAAGGCTCCAGAGGTGATCCCAGCAATTACAGGCTGGTAAGCCTAACTTTAGTACCAGGCAAACTAGTTGAAACTACGGTAAAGAATCGAATTATCAGACACATAGATGACCATGATTTGTTGGGGAAGAGTCAACATGGTTTTTTTGAGAGCATCGAGAAGTATGTGGACACGGGTGATCCAGTGGATATAGTGTACACACAAGAGCCCCAAAACAGAGAGAGAGAAAGCAGGCTGCTCCCTAAAACAGAGGGGCTCAACTCACCTCACCTTGTTCCAGGCTGGCTCTCTGAAAGCTCAGACTGATGGCTGAGGACACAGATTTCAAGCTTCCCTCCGAGCCCTCTAACCTGCAAGCAGGACCAGGATTCCCCATGCAAACTTCAAGTGATAGCTTGTAATTTTAATCCAGTTTTCAATGCACCCCACATGGCACCCAGATTTCCAGTCTTATTATTTTCATGAAGAACTACAGGAAAACACCACGGGGCGTCTGTGCTGGGCCCTCTGTGCTATATGACAGCCCCTGCTCAGTGCAGCCCAGACTGTCCCTCTCCATGCTGCCAGCTGCTTCACTGTCAGCTCCTCCACCATGTGGCCCTCCCCCTTTGCTTCCACACAGGTACCTGTACGGCTCTGAAGGAGTCATTCTCTGTAGAGTGGCTCCATCCACGCTGCTCTTCAACAACATATGAACAGTTATTAGGGTTATTTTGCTATTTTGCCACCATTTGTAACCTCTCTGTATAGGGTGGGTGCATAAAATCGGAAAATAAACTAAATACACTAGATATTGGTTAATGGTGTATAAAAGATACACAACCTGCACACACACAGTCTGGTGAGAAGCCACTTCTCCGGGGAGCTGTTTTCTGAATTCCTCTGTGCACCACGGGCCTTTTCCAACGCCCACTGGAGACAATGGGACTCTTTCCCTTCACTTCAGTCAGTTTTGTGCCAGATTGATGATGTTTAATGGGTGTAGATATTAAAGGTGTAATCCTGGCTCCACAGAAGTCATTGATAAAACTCCCATTGACTTCGATGGGGCCAACATATCACCCTAGATGGTAATTTCCTCCATACAAGGATTTGTCAACTGTAATGATGACAGAAAATATGGAATTTATAATTGATAATTATGTCATAGACATGCAGGCATAGGCCAGAATCCTTGGCATAATTTAGGTGTAACCCCTTAAAACATCTCAAATAGCAGATGCTTCGTCTGCAGTTCATAGAGGAGTTAGACTGTGAAACAACAGTTGCTGACTAAGCTAACCACAAATTCATACTAAATTGTGAAGTAACTTCAGCTTTTAATCAAGTTTTTTTTATATATATATTATGTACTTTAGGCCTAGAAAATCATAATAGAGACACTGTAGGTCAAACACGTACCTGATATGGCAGTATAATGGATAACTTTAGAAACTATATAGAAAATTTAAATCTATCTTGAGCATTCTGAGACAGAGCCCAGCAGATCGAGGACATTTCATTGCCAAGGTGATTTTACTAAAAAGAATATTATAAGCATTTTAGACCATGCTGTGTGTATCACATAGAAATATTTGAAAAGATCCTATGGGAAGAGGCCTGCAGAAGTACAGGGCTGCTGTTTAGTGTGTGTCACAACAAGTTTTGCACAAACCTCTGTGTCCTAATGTGTCTTACACAATGGGAATGGCACATGATCATGGAATTTTGCGGAGACAAAGTTGGAACAACTCATTTTGTCATTGGACGATGAGAAGGGACAACTTGTATGCTGGCTGGACATTTCCAATCTTTGCCAGAAGCACCGGTCACTTTTTGATTGGCCCAGAGCAACTTTGTCAAGAAGAAAAGCCAAGCCATGCCGCCTCTCAGAAATTGTATAGACAGGCTGTTTGGCTGAAAATGTTGCTTCTTAAAACTAAAATATCTGCATGAAAAAGACAGAGCACCTGATGTCACTTGCGTGCTGAAAGCACCCCCCTCCCCAATCTGGTAACAGCTCAACTCTCATCCCCGACAAGCATCTTAGTACACCGCTACCTCAATATAACGTGACCCGATATAACACGAATTCGGCTATAACGTGGTAAAGCAGTGCTCTGGGTGGGCGGGGCTGCACACTCTGGTGGATCAAAGCAAGTTCAATATAACGCGGTTTCACCTATAACGTGGTAAGATTTTTTGGCTCCCGAGGACAGCGTTATATCGAGGTAGAGGTGTAACTCCTTTAAAGTTCTTTAAAGTCCTACCTAAGGGGACAGCTGCAAAATCCAGAAAGAGGCACAGCTCCCATAGCCCCCTGAGTCAATGAACTGCTGAATAAATGTTCCATCTATATCAAGAAACCTGTCAGTGCTACTGTGAGGCTGACCTGGAGAATTTGCATTCATGCCATTTCCAATGGATAAGTAGCAAAAAAATATGTATTTTGTTTCCCAAATTAAAACTTGGTTAGTTTAAAGCTAAATACTTTTCTGAAAGTATGTAGCTAAATTACAACCATGTAAATGACTAAAATGTGTGATATATACTTGTCTTTTTCAAAGAAATTGAATCTTAGTTATTTAGAAATTGCAGTAACTCAGTATATGGTTAGGATTGCTGAAGTCTAGAAATAACTGTAACAGGAAACTTCATTAATCAACAACAAAAGAGAGCTGAGAAAAAACCTGCATGTTTCAGAGTTTAGCCTAGAAATCGTACAGATATTGTGGTCAAGAGAAATTGACAGCTTTTGACACAAGAAAAGGAAGAAACTCTCAATTGGCTTGTAAGCTAAAGATCTTTACCACCATTTGATTATATAGTTAAAGTTGCCTAAAAGCAGATAATACTGTTAAAATTCCAGAGAAACTGGACTAGTTTAAATCATTGTCTGTATGCTATACTGATGTAACAAGAGTGCGATAAGACCTTGAATGACCCGATTTGATTTATTACTTCTTGGGAAACTGTAACTTTGTCAGATGAATTTGTTCTTATCAATTTCAAATACTTGAGCATCAAACCACCTTTGTGTTCCTTTCTGTAATCTCTTAATTGCTTTCAGTTCTATTTTGGCTAATCAAAGTCATAATTGTCCAATAATTTCTCCAGTCTGTCCTTTCACTGAGGCACAGAGATCCAAAGAACTCTGTTTTCTTCTTAGAGGCAGCCACTGAGCATACACAGAACTACAACCATGTAAGGTAACTGAGCTGACTTGGCTGGGTCTCAGCACATGGGAAATCCCCGTCATGATGGAATAACAACTCTTCTTTACCCTGCCCAGCTAAATGCTAATTACGATTTTCTCTGTGCAGGATTCTCCCAGGCTCAGGGTAACAGAGCACAATATATACATCTTGGAGGTATCTGCTATACCAGGCTGTTTCCTGAATTATACAAAATCTGGAAGATACTTTCTAGAGGATCTTGGCTGTTTCAGGTAAGCTCAGCATTCCAGAAGGGAGACACTGACGCCTGAACAGAAATATTTGTTCCTCTCCTTCTTACATCCAAGCTGTTGTTTAATGATCTTGGAGGTTTAGTGCACATGGCCCAGCCCAGGAACAGGCAGGAAACAAGGCTTTTAGCTACTTCGGTGCTTCTGGGCCCCCTGGGGGCTGGAGTAGCCCCAGCATATATGTCAACCACCCAAGTGGTTGGTCTTCCTTAACAACAGCTTTACCCAGGCTGCCGATGGGGAAATCCACA
Organism: Terrapene triunguis; assembly: GCF_002925995.2. NCBI lineage: Eukaryota > Metazoa > Chordata > Testudines > Emydidae > Terrapene > Terrapene triunguis. The sequence continues at coordinate 75,568,470 of NW_020664393.1, read as the reverse complement.
GCCTGGAGCAGTGCAAAACTTCAACAACGCTCAGACCTACTCGACTTCTCTCTTTCCCAGCTGTACACAGTTTATCAGCTTTCACAGCCTCTAAGGCTGTGTCTACACTGAAGGTGGAGGTGTCATTTCCAGCTCGGGGAGACATACCCGCACAAGTTCTGAGTGAGCTCGTGTATTAAAAATAGAAGTGCAGCCATGGCATCTCTAGTGGTGGAATTGGCTAGCCTCCCCGAGTATGATCCCATCTGAAACCGTGGACACATATTTAGAGTGGCAAGCCGAACTTTCACCTCTTCCTCCAGTGTAGACATATCTTTAGGAACACTGGGCATTAGGAGGAGATTGACATGGTGGGGTTAACTGTGTTTGGGCAACTGGGGGTGGTGTAAGGCCTGATTCGGCTCTCTGTGACACTGACAAGTGCAAATCAGGAGTAATGCCACTGAAACCGTCATAGTTACAGTGGTGTAAAACTGGTGTAAAGGAGATCAGAATCAGATCCAAGATTTTCCATAAAAAGACTAGAACAAGTTTACCAAAGGGAAATGCTTCAGCTATTTCAATTGGTCACATCTCCCAAAAGCCTTATCTGATCCCACCCCAAGTATTCCCTGGAACTAGCCTCTGCCACTGGACCACAAAATAGAAATTTCAGGCCAATGGTTTTTTGTGAAAACTTTTCAGAGTTGGGGGATCTAAAGTTGACAACTTCGCTCAGTCTTACTTCACATGCACAGTCCTCATCACACCCCCTTGTATCAGGCTCCATAATTCCTCTCCCTACTTGGTGTTCACATCCTCTAAATATCTGTAGGCCCTCCTCATTGTCCTACCCTGCTTTGGTAGTTCACTTGCCCAGGCATACATGTGTCTTATTTAAAGCCCAGTTCAGCCCCTTCCCTGAACCCTGCTCATTTCTCATTCATCTCTAACCTCCTGCCAGTTTCCACATATCTGTCAGCTAAGGCACACTTCAGAACTGAATTCAGTATTGTAGAAGGAGAGACACCAGAGCCATGTGGAGAGGGACTATAATCTCCTGGTCCATGATGTTATGCCCCTTTGTAGGGAGCCGAAACACTACAGTGGCCTTTTTTGCTGCCATATTGCATTGCAAACTCAGGTCAGTGTGATGGCTGCGTGGCAATTAAATGTTTTTGCCACACAGAGGCGTCAGCGTCCTTCTGGATTATCTCCAGCTCACGAGGTTCCCAAATGAACATTCCTACACATTTCTGTCAATTTTACAAGCAAGGGACAACTCAGATTCTCAGCAATCCTGCTCAGACATTCAGTCACACCATCGCCTTGTCTACACTACAAACTTTTGCCAAGCAAAGATAGGTCGACATATAGCCGCCACAGTTAGTATATCGATTGTGCGTGTATATCCGGCTCCTTGCATTAGTACGGCACATTCTCCCCAGGGGTGCTTGAGTTGATGCCCAATGGTCCCTGCCAAAGTTATTGCCAAGTGGACTGGGCAAGTGTCCTACCATTTAGGAAGACATAAGGCTGCCACCCCTAGAAAACTTCAGGCAGGCCCACTGACCGGGGTGGGGGGAAACGGGTCAATTGCCTAGGGGCTCAGTGATTTTAAATGGTCCAGGCGGATGAAATAGATACATATTTTTTTAATAAAAATTAAGATGAAAAAGAGAAATCAGTTTCCTACTGCAGCTGCTCTGTACACAGTGCCGTCCCTCATTGTGCCAGTAACAGTTTGCCAGAGCGCTGCTGGTCTGGCAGTCTGGCAGAGCGTCAGCAACAGCAGCCTGGGAACTGCAGAGCTTGCTGCCTCCTCTGGCTGCTCCAACGAGTTGTCCCTTCTTATCATCGAATGACAAACGAGGCATCTCGTATGAGTCCTTCCAGCTTTCTCTCTGCAAAATTCCATGATCTTTATGCAAAACATCTTGTGCTATCCCAGTCTTCTTGTTAGCATATGTGCCTCAGGCGCCAAGTGACCAGGATTCATCACGGAATTTGGTCCGCTGGTTGGATCATTAGCTTCCCCAGGTTGGGCCGGATACTGATGGGGAATGGGTCATGAATGCAGATCCACGCCCCCAGCCGTCCCAGTTTCTGTAAGACGCATTAGGCCACAGCATTTCTCTGAAACAAATTGTGACATACACTGAACACCTGCTGATTTAGCTCTGATCTGCAGCGTGCTTCTGCAGGGCTCTTCCAATAGACCTCCCTGTGGCATGGTCCTTGGCCAATTCAGCACAAGTCTGTAATCTTCCCCAAGTAGCTGTTTCTCTGTCAGTACTTAGAGCTGTCTGCACAGATGTTTATTTTGAAGTCCCAGGAGAGATGCTTTATGGAAAGTCTCTTTACATTCATTGAGGATTCTGTACTAGTTTCTCAGATCATCTTGCCGCAATAGAAAGTGATTTGACTCATTTTTTTAATTCACTAATATTATTGACAATTAGTGGAGTAGTGAGACAAAACACCTGTACCCTCTGTACCCAGACCTGGTTATGCTCTACATTTTATATGATGATTAGAAGGATGGGTACATTTGTTAAGAGATCTCTTTGGAACTGGCAGTCAAACAGATGATCCCGTCAAGTGTCATACAGTCCTGATAGTATTTTTTCAGAGATTCACTTTTCAGATTTTCACTTTTCATTGGTTTCACAATATATCAACTGAGCGTATCACTTTATTGATGTAAGAAGGGTCTGAATGCACTCTCCCTTGACATCTAGTTATGAGCTGTGAGGAAAAGATTTCAGGAACAGACGGCATTTGCATAAACACACCTCCTCTGCCTGGATGCATAGCATGATGGAATGATTTGCCAAAGTGATCACTTTTGGCTGGTGTAGAGTTACAAATCACTTTAGTATTTAGTGCAGGGGTAATAGAATGTTGTTATCCTTATTGTATGAGCAAAGTGCAGCAAAACTATACTCAGCCTACCCTGCTTGAGGGGGGTCACCCTAAACTGAATCTAACTCACTAAACTGGGGGTAGGGATGCCAAATCCCAGTGAAGAAGGGGATACTGAAATAGATCTTTTTATGTGGGTGCTGTGTAAGCAGTTCTAGGTATATTTGATCTTTCTTTTCACTGTTTTAAGATAAAGCTGGTTAGACTTAATTAAAAGTTCTTGTTTTATTCAGTGATGATCATAGCTGCGATTATGGTAACCAGGTGTTGAGCTTCAAAACTGCTGAGAGAGTATTGTAGAGAAAAAAATTATCAAGCTTGCACTAGCAATGAGGTTCCCCACTGCCTACTGAACTCTGTGAGAGCTAGTTAACTAATAGAACTTCAGAATGTGACATTACAGCAGAGAGACAACTGTAGCAAAGGAGGGTGCTAGTGGAGGCTGCAGCAGCCAATCGTGTTGCTCAACACCTCCCCCGCACCCCAGGATTGGAGGTGAACTCACATGAATGTACCTTTCAACTCTGGGTCTTTGCTGACAAAGGAAGCAACTATGAAAGGGATGCAGTGTAGGGAGAGAGTGGTGTGTTAGACAAACATTTGTTTGTTCACACCACAAGGTAAGGAACGGAGACAAAAGACTGCCCAATGTACTCTGGTGTGTGTGGTTGCTCCTGGCCATATGCTTTCAAATTGTGGTTGTGGTGTTTTCCCAAAATAATGCTGGGTTCCTTTTCCCTTTGTATTAAAAATTGTCTTTGCTATACACAGACTCAGTGCTTGCAAGTGGGAAAGTATTGCCTCTTAATGGCACCCAGGAGTGGTGTTTAATTTTCCCAGATTATTGGGTGGGGGCTTGAGACAATGCTGTTGACTCCACTGGCAGAATGCTTACATTTATTAAAAAAGAAAGCCTTGTTATACCTTTGTTAAAGATTAGATAGATAGATATCTAAAACACACAACATAGTCTAAAATGCTTGCAATATTCCTTTTACAATACACACGTTGGCAATTAAACTTGCTCAAACTGCAGGGCTCTGTTGAAGAATGATCAAGGTAGATTTTAATTTCCAATCTAGTTTCTAAAGTTATACATTTATACTGCCATATCAACCAAGAGCTTGAGCTACTATATCTCTATTGTGAATTTTGAAGCATACAGCATATAATATAGAAGGAACTGATAAAAGATGAAGTTACTTCACAGTTTAGGAAGAATTTGCAGTTAGCTTAGTTAGCAACTGTTGCTTACTCAAATTAACTCCTCTGTGTACCACAGATGCAGCATCTGCTATCTGAGATGTTTTAGGGGCTTTGGCCTAAGTTACATCAAGGATTCTGGCCTATGCCTGGATGTCTATGACATAATTATTAATAATAAATTCCATATTTTCTGTGATATCATTACACTTGACAAATCCTTACCTGGAGGAAATTACAACCTAGGGTGAAATACTAACCCTGTGGAAGTCAAGGGGAGTTTTCTCATTGATTTCCATGTGGCCAGGAGTACATCCTGAACATCTATACCAATTAAACAGCCTTGGCCTGGTATAAACCTGCTTGAAGAGAATGGAAAGCATCTCATTGACGAGAGTGGGCTTTTGACAAGGCCCCATGGTGCAGAGAAGAATTCAGGAAACCACTTCCCCTGAGAAGTGGCTTGGCACCAAACTCTGTGTGGGTAGGTTGTATATCTCTTTTATCCACTATTGATCAATATTCTCTGTTTATTTTCCTATTTTTATGCATCCACCCCCTTACAGAGAGGTTTTAAATCCTTGAAAAATTGCAAAATACCTTAATAACATTGAGGATCCTGTGAGCCTTGAATGTATGTGGGGTGGGGGAGGAGTGTTATGTGTGTGTAGGAATAGGGAGGTATCTCTTTATACAGTTGGGAGCCCTCTAGTGGGCCTCCATGTCTCCTGTTGCTGTAGCCACCAGAACTCTGCTGGAGCAGATATGTTCATGGGTAGCCAGGCCTAGTATTATTTTACACAGTAATGAACACTGGTCTGTGGATTCCAGCAAAGCTTTTGTGGTTTTCCCATATTCTTAATGGTGTGTACAGATCAACAGGGCCGCCGAGAACAGGTTCGGGCCCCGGTGAAAAAAAATTCTCGGGCCCCCCCAGCAAGGGCGGACCGGCTAAATAGGGCCGACGAGAGGGGGTGGGAAGCCGGGCCCCGGACCCCCTTCTGGACTGCCGGGCCCCAGTAAAGAGACGAGAGGGGGGGGAAGCCGGGCCCTGGGCCCCCTTCCAGACCGCTGGGCCCCAGTAATTTGTACCGGCTTGCCCCCCACCCCTCGTCGGCCCTGCAGATCAAAGGCAGAACAGGTCCCTCTAAAATGATTTTGACAGTCTTTGTCATGACCAACTCCCAACCTTAGCAAAGAGAGTAAAAGTTCAAATGCTGCTGGATCAGACACGTGGGAGCCAATGGTGCCTGCAGGTGACAAGCAGTGCTCAGGGTTAGTCTCACTTATTCACACTGGTCAGATTTGCTTGTGACAGGAGATTTCCCCATCACATGGGCAGGGTAGCCCTCGCCACAGTTGGTGGAGCTATCGTGGGAAGTAGGTGGCTCTATCCTGGAAGCCATGACTCTGAAAAAGATTAGGAGGTAATGGGGGTCATCAATTGATCATGAGCTTTCAGTGCCACGCTGTGGCCAAAAGGGCTATTACAGTCCCTGGATGCATAACCAAGGGAATCCTAAATAGGAGCAGAGAGATTATTTTTCCTCTGTATTTGGCACTGGTGTGACTGCTGCAGGAATACTGTGTCCAGCTCTGGTGTCCACAATTCAAGAAGGATGTTGATAAATTGGAGAGGGTTGAGAATAGAGCCACAAGAACGATTAAAGGGTTAGAAAACCTGTCTTATAATGATAAATTCAAAGAGCTTAATCTATTTATTTTAATAAAGAAGAGGTTAAGGGGTGACTAGATTACAGTCCATAAGGACCTACAGCAGGAACAAATATTTATTAATGGGCTCTTCAATCTAACAGAGAAAGGTGTAACATGATCCAGTGGCTGAAAGTTGAAGCTAGACACATTCAGACTGGAAACAGGCATAAATTCTTAACAGTGAGAGTAATTAACCATTGGAACAACTGACAGAGGGTTGTGGTGGATTCTCCATCATGGACAATTTTTTTAAAACAAGACCTAAGTTCCCTCTAAACTGCGTGGCCATGCAGGTGCCTATTAAGCCCGGCTCCAGCGTGGAGCTACTGCGGCCGGGGGAGAGGCGCCTCTCCCTGCCAGGCCCAGTATGGACCTGCCCTGGACTTGCCGCGGCTGGGTAGAGGATCCCTGTCCCTCAGCCCGACCCAGGACTCCTGGAGCTGTCACAGCTTGGAGAGGTACCCCTCCCCACTGGCCCCAGCGTGGAGCTGCTGCGGTGGGGAAAAGCGCCCCTCCCCCGGCCCCAAGCTGCTGCAGTGAGAGAGGGCTGGGGGGAGTCCTCTCTCCCCACTGCAGCCCCTGGGCAGCCTGCACCCCAAACCCCTCATCTCCAGCCCCACCCCAGAGCCTTCACCCCTAGCCGGAGCCCTCAGCTCCTGCACCCAACCCTATGCCCCAGCCCTGATCCTCCTCCCACACCCCGAACCCCTTGTTCCCAACCCCATCCCAGAGCCTGCATCCCCAGCCAGAGCCCTCACTCCCACACACACCCCAACCCTCTGCCCCAGCCCTGAGTCCCCTCCCACACTCCGAACCCCTCGGCCCCACCCCCACCACATGAATTTTGTTATGTGCACCAATAGGGAGGTGATGTGTGACACATCACCTCCCTATTGGTGCACATAACAAACTTCATTCCACACAGGAATATCAAAAATTTGAGGGAACACTGATCAAGACTGGATGTTTTTATAAAAGATCTGTTCTGGAAATCATTTTTGGTAGATTCTATGGCCTGTCCTATACAGGAGCTCAGACGAGATGGCCTTGGAATCTACAAAAACTACACACAGGCCAGCAGCAGGGCCGAGGGATGGCGAACCACGGCCAGTGGGAGCTGGGATCAGCCGAACCTGCAGACGCTGCAGGTAAACAAACCGTCCCGGCCCACCAGTGGATTTCCCTGATGGGCCGCATGCCAAAGGCTGCCAAACGCTGCACTAAACTATCACAGAGCGAGGAACCTAGTTAGCCTTGAGATCCCCGACTGCAGCCGGGTCTTCCAGAACTATTTTCATGCCTGTTGCAGAGCACAGAGCCTAGCAGCCCCAAAAGGCCACGTTTTAGCTAGAGCTCCTGCTATCAGGTGGGGAAACAGCAGCAAAAAGAACTCCCTGCCCCAGAGCTGTGGACCCCAGAGCGCCAGCAGTTTGCCAGAAAACATTTGTGTATTTTGAAAAAGGTTTTTCACATGTGTAATAGCAGAGCCCCTAGATTAGTTTACCAAGAATTGCACTACTACTTTTTATTAAGACGTGACAGTGACTTTCAACTTGGTGTGGTTAGTTCTATCTTTAAACACTGCAAAACACAGACTCCTCACCAAACACAAACTCCGATCCACCACACACTCTCCTTTTCTTGGCATTGGCTCGCTACACCATGCATAGAGATTGAGTTCACACTTTTGGTGATCCCTACATTAGGTCATATTAAATATAATTCTCCTGCCCTTCAATCACACAATAACAATAACATTTCATAGATTCATAGATACCTAGGCCAGAAGGGACCATTGTGATTTCATCACCCCTGCATCCAAGATGTAAGTGAATTTTAATCAAAACCTGCCAAAATTGATCACCTTGGCAAAGTAGGTGTGTCTATGCAAATAAGGTCTTCTCAGGAGGTCTGTTCCCACAGTTCATCAATGCAGGATAGACGAGAGTCATTCCCACAAATGGCTTCACTTTCTTCCAAATACTTTCTGCTGTAATATACTCCACTGGGCTTCTAGCCTTTCTGATATCTTCAGGTAAATGGCCAGGCTTATACTGTAGGACCAGATAGACAAACACAGGTACAGAGAAAAAAAACTGGTAAGGTTAGGACACCACAGGTACCAAGGAAGTGTTTAAAATTCTTTGTTTATGGTAGTTATTATTAACAACTGTTTCCTTCAAATGGTTTTAGAGTAGTTAGGAGTAAATCTTGGTTAAAGATTCCAAAAACAGACTCTTTCAGTTCATGGCTGAAGACTCTGGCAGACATTTCTTTGTGGTTTCCAAAGAGACTTCCAGCAAAAGAGGGATGACCAGACTGGGCTTTCCTGATATTTCTATGGCAAATCACATGCAGAAAAAAATACTCAAAAAAAAAACAAAACCCTTCAGGTTCACTGATGCCTTATACAGAGGGAAAATGGAGCACAGGCCCAATGTAATTTTCTCCTTTTCAATTAACCTACAATAACCTGGGTTAAATATATATGGGACATTAGAGCATTAGGAGGGTAGGTGAATCTTCCTCAAACTTCAATAAAGTTTCACCTCCATGTTAATTTTCCTTGACAGAGTATCAGCTCAACTACTTCTCTTCTCTCTTGCCTGAATTATGTGGATAAGACAAACCCTGAGTGGTGCTTAGCACCAGCAGGCACCATTGGCTTCACCAGGCTTGGCACATGGAAACTTTGTGTCCTTACTTTTGACTATTATTGTTAAGACTATGTGTTTGACATGGAGTCACGTCAAGTTGGCCAAGCACCATAGTGCAGGGCACCCCCAGCACGTGGCCTGCAGCAGTAAGTTGCTGGTCAGAGCTAAACCACCAGGTGTTCGTTATATGTCCCAAGACATTTTGCACAAACCACGGCAGCCTAACGTGTTTTACACAATCTGGGAGGGCACAAGATGTTTTGCACAAAGACCATGGAATTTTCCACAGACAGAGCTGCAAGAATTCCAACGTCCAAACTGTGGCTGGACAGTTCAAATCTTTCCCAGAAGCAGGGGTCACTTTCTGATTGGCCGACAGCAGCTTTGCCAAGAAGAAAACAAGCCTTCAGTATCTGTATAAAATAGGCTGGTTTGGTCAAAGTGTCACTCTCTGAAGCTGAAATATCTGGACGAGAGAGACGGTGAGCAGGACTGTCGTCACCTGGCTACTGAGCACCCCTGACTGATAACTACTAAAGTTGCTTCTCTGATAATCACCCTATTCATTCTTCCTTTAAAGTTCTGACTAGGGAAGTGACTGTGAAGAACACAGAAAAAGAAGAACACAGTTGTCAGAACCCCTTGAATGACTAAATTACCCAAGAAAGCTTATGCCCAAATAAATCTGTTAGTCTTTAAGGTGCCACCAGACTCCTTGTTGCTTTTGAAAAATACTATTTCTTTTGTTTATCATTTTTATAGTGCAAATATTTGTAATAAAAAATAATATAAAGTGAGCAGTGTACAATTTGTATTCTGTGTTGTAATTGAAATCAGTATATTTGAAAATGTAGAAAACCATCAAAAAAATTAATAAATTTCAATAGAATACCAATTGTTTAACAGTACAATTACAACTGTGATTAATCAAGATTAATATTTTTGGTAATCGCGTGAGTTAACTGCGATTAATCAACAGCCCTAATTATTAACCGTGTTTGACAGTTGAGAAACTGCCGCTCAGAGACACAAAAGGCCCAAATTTCTCCTTTGGCCCTTTACAGATCTGGCCCAGAGTGACTTGCCAAAGGTCACACATGGCGTTTGTGGCAGAGCTAGGAACTGAGGCCGGATTTTCTCAGTCCCCTCTAGTGACTGATCCATAAACCATCCTTCCTGGCTAACCCTGCAACAAAGGGCAACAGAGTGATCCTGGAAATTATTATCCCATAAGTCACTTTTACTCTGGTAGATCAAAGTATAAAAGAAAAGAGTCCCGAGGGAGGGAATAATGGAACCCTGGGCAGGAGCAGGACATGGCTTTGGAGAGGACAAGCCTTGCCAGACACCCCTTGATAATGCAGAAAAACACCCAAAAATATTTAATACATTTCAATTGGCATTCTATTGTTTAACAGCGCGATTATTTGCGATTAATTTTTTTAATCATAGTTAATTTTTTTGAGTTAATTGCGTGAGTTAACGGCGATTAATCAACAGCCCTAGTTTCTATCTGTTGGTTGTAGATAGTTTTGTGAACACAACAAATGTTCTAAACTCAATACTCTACAAGATTTGGCTGTGCACATTTGGGCTGCAATTTCAAAATAACAGTCCCCTCGGGTATTACCAAAAACTGTCAATTGACCATGAAGAAACTATTCTTGAGTGAATCTTCCAAAGAAAATCTGAGCAGAGTCTCTCAGACAGGCAGGAATGCAAATCAGAAGTGGCTTTTTCAAGCCCTTCTCTTTCAAAAAGTTGTAGTCATACAACCCAACGTTGAGCAGGTGCACCCTACTTAGCCAAATTACATTACTGATGCTACCTGGCACATCACTGTCAGGGCCAGAGGGAATCAAAATCACCCCCCAGCCACAAAGGGAAGTTAGCAACGCAGGCAGCCATTTGTTTTCATAGATTCTAAGACTGGAAGGGACCTTGAGTCCAGTCCCCTGCCCTCATGGCAGGACCAAATACTGTCTAGACCATCCCTGATAGACATTTATCTAACCTACTCTTAAATATCTCCAGAGATGGAGATTTCACAGCCTCCCTAGGCAATTTATACCTATCTCATAGAGCTAGAAGGGACCCTGAAAAGTCATCAAGTCCAGCCCCCTGCCTTCACTAGCAGGACCAAGTACTGATTTTGCCCTAGATCCCTAAGTGGCCCCCTCAAGGATTGAACTCACAACCCTGAGTTTAGCAGGCCAATGCACAAACCACTGAGCTATCCCTCCCCCGTGTTTAACCACCTTGACAGTTAGGAACTTTTTCCTAATGTCCAACCTAAACCTCCCTTGCTTTCCATCGGTGTTGAGCAGTGAAGGACACCCAGGCTCAGAGCTACTGTTCTAAACTCTGCAGCTGGAGAGTCAGTGCCTCTCTTTAATTAAATTGCTCCATTGTCTTCTTAGAGGCTACCACTGAATGTGCACTGAACTACAACCATTTAAACAGCACTAAAGCTGCAATAAACTTTTGCACTGGAAGATAATGGGGCTGACTTGGGCAGGTCTCAGTGAATGGGAAATGCCCGGCATGCTGAAATCACAGCCCTTATTTACTCTGCACTGTAGAATGATTAAGGCTCTTTTTCCTTATCAGGATTCTCCCAAGCTCAGCTGACCCGATGGCAATGCAGGCGGCGTGGGGGTGACTGTTACAATCCGGTATGTCCCTACATTTCTAGACGCATTGGAAGATGCATTCCAGTTGGCCACTGCTGTCAAACGTAAGTTCAATATTCCACAAGGGAGCCCTGCAGTTTGAACACAAATGTTCATTACTCTCTTTCCATTTAAGAGCTGATGAATCCTTCCGTCCTTAAAGCAGATCAGCTCTTAGCCCTTTATTTTCCCCCTTTTGCAAACCAGGGGAGGTCATTATAAAAATCTTGGCGATGTCAGTGTGAACGTTGTTCAGAATTAATTTGAATGGTTTAAGCACGAAGAAGGTTCCCCCATAAAGTTAATTCAGCCACATTGCAAATCCGCAGCTCTTTCTATTCCTGTTCTGCTTCTTTCTGACTGTATGTGCCATAAAATGTACAAGAAGTCCAGCGTGGTCACATTAATGTAGCAGCAGAAACAGGACCCAGAGAAGCAGTTGGGAGGGTGAGAGACTCCCCCACCCACTAAAACACCAGAGAGGCAGACTGGGGGTAAGACATGATTCTGAGAGTTCCTTGCTCCTGCAGAGCGGAAGCCAGGGACCTGGAGTGGCCATGCTACCAACTGCTGGGCTGCTCTCCTGGCCAATTCACTGAGCATGCCCAGAGATCCATGTTCTCCCCAGGCAGGGCTGCTAGCATGGAACTGTCACCAGAACAAAGTCAGGCTTGAGGTGGAATTAGAGGTCTCCTGCATTCTTTAAGAGTTAGTTATAACTAAATAACTATCTGTCAGTTTAGCTTCAGCTGTAGACAAGGTGTGTTTGATACATGGATGTGAGTTGTGCTTTTCTAAAGTATAGATTTTTTTATAGGCAGCCAGTCCAGCAGTTTAGATACATATAACTATTCCCATTAAAACTCTGTAACCGAATGCTGCGGTAGGGACAATGGATTCCCAGGAACCTCTTCACTCACCATTCAATGACTAGGCAGTCTTCTTGTTCCATTTGATTTGAAATCAAACATGGTATTATTCTTGTTCCATGGGAAAACATCAAAAGATCTGATTCTCTTTTCTTTGTACAGGAGACTGCGTGTCTGAAAGGCAGCCACTTACTTCTAAAGTCATTGGATCCTGCTTCAATGGAACCCTGAAATGCAGTTTATTTCAGCTGGAAAGAACCTTGTGAGCTGGAGAAGTTCCAGAAGGGAGCCTTGTATCACCCATATAAGATTTGTTACTGTCCTTTTAATAAAAGCAAGCTGGTGTGAGATCATATTGCTGAAGTGTGTGTTGGTGGGAGGCAAAGGGGCTGTTTCTATTATTCTTCAACTTTAGAAATCCATCTGGTTTTTTTTTTTTTTATTTTAAAATAAAACAGTCCCTATCACATTTTAATACCATACAAGGGTATTTTTAGACCGTAGTCCACACATCTCTGTATGTTTTTCAATTAGCTTTTTTGAGTAGATCTTTATTTCATACAGTTGTTACATATCCTATGAGTTAGTGGTGTCAGAGGAGCTGGGTTCAGTCCAATAGTGTAGCTAGCGGGGTGCAGGGGAAGCAGCCCCTTCCCCCGCCTTTCCGAAAGTGGCCGGAGGAGCGGGGTGGGGCGCGGCATGCGGCCCGCAGCACGGCCCGGCAGCCGCGGCCGGAGGAGCGGGGGGGGGGGCGCAGCCTGGCGGCCCGCAGCATGGCCAGCAGCCATGGGGGGGCGGCGGGCATGGCCGGAAGAGCGGGGGGCGCAGCATGGTGGCCGGCAGCTGCGGCCGGAGGAGCGGGGGGGGCCACGGGGGTGGCACGGCAGGGCCGGAGGAGCCATGGGGGGGAGGGGCAGTGCGGCCAGAGGACGAGTCAAGGGGGCATGGCCTGAGGAGGAGCCAAGGGGGGGGGCGCCTTTTTTATATTTGCTCCCCCTCCTCTTAGAAGCTGGCTACGCCACTGGTTCAGTCCCAGGTTGACTGTATGGTGTGTAACCCTCACCATGGTTTTCCATTGCACCTAGACCTTCCTCTGCTCTGATACCTCATTGTCCACAATGAGGAAAAGAGAAAATCAGGCCAAGCTGCGTCTAAGCCCTGGTTCTGTGCCCTGTTACACCGACGGCTGTAAATCAGGAGTAACTCTATTGAAGACATCATAGTTATACTGGTGTAAACTGGAATAAGCGAGATCAGAATCAAGCTCCTGACTGTTCATAAAAGATTAAAACAATTTTACAAAAGAAAAAGATTTCTGCTATTTCATTTAGTCACATGATTTCCCAACAGCCATATCTGATCCCACCCCAAAAGTTCCCTGAAATTTCAGTCATTGGACCATGCATCAAAAATTTCAAGCAGATTATTTTTAATCCTTTCGATGTGAGGAATCTACATTTGAAAACTAATCACAGCTTTAGGCAAAGGCTGTTGTTTCATCATGATTATCTGCATTATATGTCACAAAAATCCAGCAGGCTGCACTGTGAGAGACCAGGTTCCTATTTTAAGGCTGATGTTCAATTAGTAGGAGCATCTTTCTGCTGTCGCTGTCATCTAGTGGTTGAGAGGCAGAAGTACCAGTGAAAGGCACTAGAAATGTAGATAGATCATGGATTATGAGCCCTCTCCCCTCCCTAGCTGCACAGGGCTTGTCAGCTCTGACATCCTCTAAGGCTGTGTCTACACTGGAGGTGGAGGTGTCATTTCCAGCTTGGGGAGATGTACCCACACAAGTGCAGATTGAGCTTGTGCACTAAAAATAGAAGTGCAGACATGACAGCTCTAGTGGTGGAACTGGCTAGCTGCCCCGAGTATGATCCCATCTGAAACCCTAGGCACGTACTCAGAGTGGCTAGCCAAACTTACACCTCCATCTCCAGTGCGGACATAGCCTTAGGTATGAGGAGAATTGGGGGTGGGGTTAAGATGGTTTGGGCAGCTGTGGGTGCTTGAGGCTGTTCTTAAGGTGCAGGCAGAGTTTGGTTGCTGGACAGGTGGGGGACAGAGTTTGTTCACTCAGGGAAGACTCCTGAGGGTGCTTTGAGGCTGTGGGTGTGTCAAGTGGAAATCACAGAATCAATTTTCTCTGTAGGTTACATCTCAGGTGTCTCATGCTGGCTTGAGGGCTTTGGAACAACACCCATGAATTCCACCCTGTGCCAAACACAGAGGGTACATGATCTGATATGTTTTTTGTGTGTGCTTGTTATGTGAGTCCAAAGGGTCTGTCATTATGCAGGTTGGCGTGATCAATGGCTGGTGGTTATTATGCAGCACCAGAGAACATTTTGCTAAAAATGTATTTTCATCTATTATAATTAATAATTATTAGTATCACTGTGCTTAGAGGCCTCAATCTGGATCAGAGCCCTATTGCTCTATGCACTGTACATGTGCCTAGAAAAAGATGGTCTCTTTTCCAAATGGCTTAATCAGGCTCTTAAACAATAATAAAATACCATTTATTTAAATATTTTTGGATGTTTTCTACATTTTCAAATATATTGATTTCAATTATAACACAGAATACAAAGTGTACAGTGCTCACTTTATATTTATTTTTATTACAAGTATTTGCACTGTAAAAAACAAAATAAATCCTATTTTTCAAGTCACCTACTACAAGTACTGTAGTGCAATCCCTTTATCATGAACATACAACTTACAAATGTAGAATTATGTACAAAAAATAACTGCTTTCAAAAATTTAACAATATAAAACTTTAGAGTCTACAAGTCAATTCAGTCCTACTTATTGTTCAGCCAATCGCTGAGACAAACATGTTTGGTTACAATTTGCAGGAGATAATGCTGCCTGTTTCTTGTTTACCATATCACCTGAAATTGAAAATAGGCATTCACATGGCACTGTTGTAGCCGATGTCACAAGATATTTACATGACAGATGCGCTAAAGAATCATATGTCCCTTCATGCTTCAACCACCATTCCAGAGGACATGCATCATACTGATGGGTTCTGCTCAATAATGATCCAAAACAGTGAGGACTGATGCATGTTCATTTTCATCATCTGAGTCAGATACCACCAACAGAAGGTTGATTTCCTTTTTTGGTGGTTTGGATTCTGTGGTTTCCGCATCTGAGTATTGTTCTTTTAAGACTTCTGAAAGCATGCTCTACACCTCGTCCCTATCAGATTTTGGAACGCACTTCACATTCTTAAACCTTGGGTTGAGTGCTGTAGCTATCTTTAGAAATCTCACATCTTTAGAAATATTTGTGTTTTGTCAAATCTGCAGTGAAAGTGTTCTTAAAACGAACAACATGTGCTGGGTCATCATTCCAGATTGTTATAACATGAAATATATGGCAGAATGCAGGTAAAACATAGCAGGGGACATACAATTCTCCCCCAAGGTGTTCAGTCACAATTTTAATTAACGCACTATTTTTTTAACGAGCCCGTCATGAGCATGTAAGCATGTCCTCCGGAATGGTGTCTGAAGCATGAATGGGCATACGAATGCCAAGCATATCTGGCATGTAAATATATTGCAATGCTGGCTACAAAAGTGCCAGGCAAAAGCCTGTTCTCACTTTCAGGTGACATTGTAAATAAGAAGCAGGCAGCATTATCTCCTGCACATGTAAACAAACTTGTTTTGTCTGAGCGATTGGCTGAACAAGAAGTAGGACTGAGTGGACTTGTAGGCTCTAAAGTTTTACATTGTTTATTTTTGAGTATGGTTATGTAACAAAAAAAATCTACATTTGTAAGTTGAGCTTTCACGATGAAGAGATTGTGCTATGGTACTTGTCTGAGGTGAATTGAAAAATACTATTTATCATTTTACCAGTACAAATATTTGTAATCAAAAATTATATAAAGTGAGCAATGTTTACCATATTCTGTCTTGTAATTGAAATCAATATATTTCAAAATGTAGAAAAACATTGAAAAATATTTAATAAATTTCACTTGGTATTCTATTGTTTAACAGTGCGATTAAAACTGTGATTAATCACGATAAATTTTTTTGTTAATCGCATGAGTTAATTGTGATTAATCAACAGCCCTAATTATTAACCCTATTTGACAGTTGAGAATCTGCCGCCCAGAGACACAAAAGGCCCAAATTTCTCCTTTGGCCCTTTACAAATCTGGCCCAGAGTGACTTGCCCAAGGTTCACACGTGGTGTTTGTGGCAGAGCTTGGAACTGCGCCCTGACATTCTCAGTCCCCTCTAGTCACTGACCCAGAAACCGTCCTTCCTGGCTAACACTGTAACAAAGGGAAGCAGAGAGATCCTGGGAATTACTATCCCAGAAGTCACTTTTACCCTGGTAGATCAAAGTGTAAAAGACAAGCGTCCCTAGGGAGGGTATAATGGAACCCTGGACAGGAGCAGGATGAGCGTTTGGAGAGAACAAGCCTTGCCAGACACACCTGACGGCTTTGTGTGATGGAGTTATCAAATGAGTGGCTGAGCAGCACGTCATTGATGTAACATGTTGGGATTTCAGCAAATCACTTACTGCAGCATCTTGTGAACTCTCACCCTGAAAGGGCCGAATCCTGCTCAGCTCACTCACGTGATCCCAGGGGCACACTGGAAGACACTTGGAACAGGCCCACATCGCACAGGCTTTTGGGAGATCCGATGATTGAGTGAAATAGCTGAGATATTTCCAGTTTGTAAACTTAATCTAGTCTTCTATGGAAAATCATTCACCAGCTTACCCCAATATAGCTATGCTGGCTTCAGTGATGTTACTCCTGATTTACCGCAGTCGCTGGAACAGAGAGCAGACTCAGAGATGAAGAATCCACCATTAGATTTGTTACATTGGTTAATTACCCTCACTGTTAAAAATTTCACCGTGTTTCCAGTCTGAATTTGTCTAGTGTCAACTTCAAGACATTGGATCTTGTCATACCTTTGCCTGTTAGCTTGAAGAGCCCTTTATGAAATTTTTCTTCCCCATGTCGGTACTTAAAAACTGTGATCAACTCACCCCTTAACCTTCTCCTGGTTGAGCTAACTAGATAGAACTCCTACAGTCTATCACTTTGAGGCCTGGTTTCCAATTCTTTAATCATTCTCATGGCTCTTCTCTACCCCCTCTCTGGTTTATCAATATGCTTCCTGAATTGTGGACAACAGAACTGGACACAGTATTCCAGTATCAGTCTCACCAGGGCACTGTACAGAAGAATTTCGCCTCCCAACTTCAACTCCCTACTCCTCTGTTCATACATCAAAGGATCACATTAATCCTTCTGCCAAAAAATTGGACTGGGAGCTCATGTACCATTGTTTGTCTATTGTGACCCTTAATCCTTTTTAGAGTCACTGCTTTCCAGTTATACAGTCCCCCATTCTGTAGGTCTGGACTGCATTCCTTCTTGCTAGATGTATGACCTTGCATTTGACTGTATTAAAATGCTTTTTTTTTTTTTAATTGGGCTCAGTTTACCAAGCAAACCAGATCACTCAGGATGACAACCCTGTCCTCAACATTATTTATCAATGCACTAAACGTTGTGTCATTCACCAATTTTGTCAGCAGTTAAATAGATTTCTCTAGTAGATGATTTTAAACATCCTCATTAGTTACTTATACACTGTCTCATCCTCATGTGATATGCAAACACCATGCTTCTTCTTTCCAGATACAGAAAAATATTTATTGAACATTTCTGCCTTTTTCTGCATCAGTCTGAATTATTTTTCTGTCTCCAAGGAGTAATGGGCCTGTTCCATTGTTAGAATCTCTTTTGTTCCTGAAATACTTAAAAGAACTCCTTGTCATCCTTGGCCCTGCCAGCTATGGAGTTTCCCCCAGTGTCTTAGCTTCCATTTTCATAGTTCTGCACTTTATTACTTCTAATTTATATTGATTACTGTCTACTCACCCCATTTCCCATTTGTTTTCCACTTTTTTCTTAATTTCTAACTACATGCAACCAGATACAAGGGAGACACCCACTATCACAGAGACTTTACGTTTGTTCTCCCTGGTGGATTTTCTTGTGCTAAAATGAAAACACAGTATGGACAACAGATTGTTTCCAGCCTCAAACCCTGCTCCAGTGTGCTGCTCTGGCAGTGTGTGGGAGATTCCACACAAGGGGCTGGGGAAGAATTCTCCCACATGAGGAGGATACAACTACCAGAACTGGTCTCCATTTTCTCTGAGGCCGGCACTGGCTTGGGGTGGTACTAGAGAAATTGCTGTGGGCTGATATGTCTAAGGGTATGTCGACACTGCAATGAGACAACCATGGCTGGCCCATGTCATTGACTCGGGCCTCTAGGGCTCAGGTTAAGGGCCTGTTTAATTGTGGTGTAGACTTCTGGGCTCAGGCTGAAGCCCGAACTCTGGGACCCTCCCACCTTGAAGGGTCCTAGAGCCCAGGCTCCAGCCCCCTGCCTCAATGTCTACACTACAATTAAACAGCCCCTCAGCCCAAGCCTGAGTCCACTGGCATGGGCCTGCTACAGGGTTTGATTGCAATACAGACACAACCTAAGAGGCAATCCCTGGAGGTCTGAGCACTATTGAAGTTTTGCACTGCTACCGGCTGTGGATTTACCCACAGGCAGCCTAAGGTAAAGCTGCTGTTAAGGAAGAGCAGCCACTTGGGTGGTTCTAATATATGCTGGGGCTCCCCAGGATCTGAGAAGCACAGAAGTAGCTAAAAGCCTCTTTTCCTGCCTGTTCCTGGGCTGGGCCATGTGTGCTGAGCTTCCAAGAGCATTAAACAACAGCTTGGGTGCAAGAAGAAGAGGAGGAAATATTTCTGTTCGCACTGCAATGTCTCCCGTGTGGAATGCTGAGCTTACTTGAAACAGCCAACATCCGCTAGAAAGCTTCTTCCAGATTGTATATTATTCAGGGGACAGCCTAGTGTAGCAGGTACCCTCAAAGCATATACATTGTGCTCTGTTGTCATGAGTCCAGGAGAATCCTGCACAAAGAAAACCTGAATTATCATTCAGCTGGGCAGAGTAAAAGGGAGTTGTGATTCCATCACGAAGGGCATTTCCCATGCACTGAATTGCCCATTCACTGAGACCCTGCCACATCAGCCCAATTACCTTGCAGGGCACAAAGTTATCACAGCTAGAGAACTGTTTTACATGGCTGTAGTTCTCTACACATTCAATGGTTCCCTCTGAAAAGTAAACAGAGTTCTGACACATGGAGATATACCTATCTCATAGAGCTGGAAGGGACCCTGAAGGGTCATCGAGTCCAGCCCCCTGCCTTCACTAGCAGGACCAAGTACTGATTTCTGCCCCAGATCCCTAAGTGGCCCCCTCAAAGATTGAACTCATAACCCTGGGTTTAAGCAGGCCAATAGCTCAAACCACTGAGCTATCCCTCCCTTCTTTGTGTTTCTCTGTTCCTCAGTCACAGAACAGACTGGAGAATTATTGCACACACATTACTTTTATTAGCCAAAATAGAATTGAAAGCAATTAAGAAATTACAGGAAGGAAAACAAAGGTGGTTCGATGCTCAGGTATATGAAATTTAGAACAACAAATTTATCAGGCGAAGTAACAATTTCCTAAGAAATAATTAATAAAATCCATCCATTCAAAGTCTTATCACAGTCTTGTTATGTCAGCAATCTTAGTGATCAAATCATTATCATAGATTAATTCCCAAACATAGTATACAAAGAATGATTTAAACTATTCCAGCTTCTCTTTATTTTTCAACAGTACTGTCTGCTTTTAGGCAAATTTCACTATATAATGAAATGGTGGTAAAGATCTTTAGCTTACAAGCCAATTGAGAGTTTCGTCCCCTTCTTCTGCCAGAATCTCTCCATTTCTCTTGACCACAGCATCTGTACGATTTCTGGGCTAAACTCTGAAACATGCAGGTTTTTTCTCAGCTCTCTTTTGTTGTTGGGAAGTGCAGTTTCCTGTTACAGATATTTCTAGACTTCAGCAATCTTTATCATAGATTGAGTTACTGCAGTTTCTAATTCAATTTTTGAGTGAAATGCAAGTATATATCACACATTTTAGTCATTTATATGGTTGTAATTCAGGTACATACTTTCAGAGAAGCTTTAAACTAACCAAGTTTTCATTTGGGAAACAAAATACATGTATTTTGGCCACTTATCTATTGAAAGTGGCATGAAAGCATATTCTCCAGCTCAGCCTCACAGTAGCCCCGACTGGTTTCTTGATATAGATAGAATGTTCATTCAGTAGTTCATTCACTTAGAGGGTTATGACATTTGTGTGCTCTTTCTGGATTTTGCACTTATGCGACTTGAGCTGTTACCAGATGGGGGGTGCTCTCAGTGGCCAAGTGACATCAGGTGCTTTCTGTCTCTTTCATGCAGAAATTTTAGTTTTTAGAAGCAACATTTCCATCCAAACAGCCTGTCTATACAGTTTCTGAAGGGTGGCATGGCTTGCCTTCTCTTCTTGTCAAAGTTGCTCTGGACCAATCAGAAAGTGACCCGTGCTTCTGGCAAAGATTGGAAATGTCCTGCCAGAACACAAGTTGTCCTTTCTCATCATCCAGTGACAACATAAGACATCTCTTATGAGTTCTTCCAATTTTCCTTCTGCATAATTCCATGGTCTTTGTTCAAGACATCACGTGTTATCCCCATTTGTGTAAGACACATTAGGCTGCAGCGGTTTGTGCAAAATGTGTTGTGACACACACCGAACACCTACTGGTTTAGGTCTATTCAGCAGTGTGCTTCTGCGGACCTCTTCCCATTGGAATCTTTCCCATGATTTCTATTTAAAGCATCGTCTAAAATGCTTGCAATATTCTTTTTAGTGAGATCACCTTGGCAATGAAACTTCCTCAGTCTCCAGAGCTCTGTGTCAGAAAGCTCAAGCTAGATTTTAATTTTCTACATAGTTTATAAAGTTATCCATTATACTGCCATATCAGGTAAGTGCTTGATCTACTATGTCTCTATTATGAAATTCTAGGAATAAAGCTTATAATGTAAAAGAAACTGATAAAAGAGGAAGTTACTTCACAATTTAGGGTGACTTTGTGGTTAGCTTAGTCAGTGACTGTTGCTTACACAATCCAAATCCTCTATGAACCACAGCTAGCTGAGATGTATTAAGATGTTTGGCCCAAGCTGTTAGAAGGATTCTGGCCTATGCCTGGATATCTATGACATAATTAATAATAATAAATTCCATATTTTCTGTGTCATCATTATAGTTGATAAATCCTTGCCGGGAGGAAGTTACAATCTAGGGTGATATGTTGGCCCCATGGAAGTCAATGGGAGATTTGTCAATGACTTCCCTGGAGCCAGGATTGCAGCCTGAACATCTACACCCATTAAACATCATCAGTCTGGTACAAAACTGACTGAAGTGAAGGGAAAGAGTCCCATTGTCTTCAGTGGGCTTTGGAAAAGGCCTGTGGTGCACAGAGGAATTCAGAAAACAGCTCCCCGGAGAAGTGGCTTCTCATCAGACTGTGTGTGTGTAGGTAGTGTATCTTTTATACACCATTAACCAATATCTAGTGTATTTAGTTTATTTTCCGATTTTATGCACCCACTCTATACAGAGAGGTTACAAATGGTGGTAAAATAGCAAAATAACCATAATAACTGTTCATACGTTGCTGAAGGGCAACATGGATGTAGCCACTGTACAGAGAATGACTCCCTCAGAGCGGTGCAGAGACCCGTACGGAAGTTAATGGGAAGGGCTGTGTGGCAGAGGTGGTGGCAGTGAAGCCACTGGCAGCATGGAGAGGGGCAGTCTGAGCTGCCCTGAGCAGGGCCTGGCATACAGCACAGAGGGCCCAGCACAGACGCCCCGTGGTGTTTTCCTGTAGTTCTTCATTACAGTAATGAAATCTACCTGCCACGTGTGGTGTATTTAAAACTGGGTTAAAATTACAAGCTATCTAATGAAGTTTGTATGAGGTATCCTGCTGCTGCTTGCAGGCTAGGGGTTTTGGAGGGAAGTGTGCAAGCTGTGTGTTTAGCACTCAGTCTGCAGATAGCCTGCCTAGAATGAGGTGGGATGCGTTGCCCCCTCTTTTTTAGGGAGCAGCCTGCTTTGTCTCTCTCTGTTTGGGGTTCTTATGTGTCAAATCCCCGGTGTTTTCCTGTAGTTCTTCCTTACAGTAATGAGACTGGAAATCTGGCTGCCATGTATGGTGTCTTGAAAACTGGGTTAAAATTACAAGCTGTACTTAAAGTTTGTCTGACATATCCTGATCCTGCTTTCAGGCTGGCAGGCTTGGAAGGAAGCGTGCAATCTGTGTCCTCATCCATCAGTCTGCAGAGAACCAGCTCACAGTAAGGTGGGGTGAGTTGACCCCTCTGTTTTTGGAAACAGCTTGCTTTCTCTCTCTCAGTTTTGGGGTTCTTGTGTGTTATCGTTCTGAATTCTAAGAAATGAAATAGGGGTACGTTGCAACCTTCCAGCCAAAGTATTTTATGTTTTTTTAATCTCACTTCTCCATTTCTGTGCCATGAACACAATCCCATGGAGCAATGACATGGGAGGTCCTAGACCATACAGACAAGCTGTGCCAGAACCAACTCCTCTTGAAACCAAGAAATGAAAAGGATTTTTAGCACGTACAAGAAATAGATTCAGATCAATTGATGAACCCTGAGAGGTGTTTAGCACCAGCAGGCACCATTGGCTTCACCAGACTTGGCACATCAACAATTTGTGTTTGTACTTTTGACTAGTATTGTTTCACATGGAGTCATGTCAAGTTGGCCAAGCACCACACCACAGGGAGGCCCCTGGGAAGTGGCCTGCAGAAGCAAGTTGCTGATCAGAGCTAAAACAGCAGGTGTTCGTTATATGCCCCAAGACGTTTTGCACAAACCACAGTGGCCTAACGTGTCTTACACAATCTGGGATGGCACAAGCTGTTTTGCACAAAGACCATGGAATTTTCCACAGATAGAGCTGCAAGAATTCCAACGTCCAAATTGTGGTTGGTCATTTCAAATCTTCCCCAGAAGCAGGGGTCACCTTCTGATTGGCCAACAGCAGCTTTGCCAAGAAGAAACTAAGCCCTCGGAAACTGTATAAAACAGGCAGTTTTAGTCAAAGCATCACTCCCTGAAGCTAAAATATCTGGACGAGAGAGACGGTGAACAGAACTGTCAACACCTGGCTACTGGGAGCGCCCCCTGTCTGGTAACTATTATAGTCGCTTCTCTGATAATCACCCCATTAATTTTTCCTTGAAAGTCCTGTCTAGGGAGATAGCTGTGAGATCCAGAAAGGGAAGAAGAACACACCTCTCTATCTTGGTGTCTTTTCTCTCCATTGACAGAGTTCCTGGCCAACCTCCAGCCATGAAGATCCTTTACCTGCTCTCTGCTGTTGTCTTCTTGGTGCTCCTGACTGCCCCAGGTAAGATGTCAATGAAAACAAGCGATGATATAAAGGGATATCTGGGAGCCATTACTCAGGTTGTCTAACACTTTCTACTAGAAAAATTATTCTAACTTTTTCTTATGATTTCTAGCACCTGCCCCCAAGAAAAACCATTGAGATTTGACTGAATTATGACCAGTCAAAACAAAATCCACGTCCCCTCAGTGTTTTCCTCAGAATTTACTGAGGCTTGCTGCATAAGCCACCCCACATTCTATCTGCCCAGCACGTACTGTTCTTGTAACAGGCAATTACAGAACTGAACGTCTGGATGCGATACTGATAAATGAAGTCTAGCCAACCACTTTCAATCTACCCTTGGGTTTGGGAGATGGTGCATAGGGCTAGGAGCCAGGAGACCATGACTTAAATTGTAATTTCTGCTGCTTATTAGTGTTAAAAATTCTGTGCCCTTCACAACCTGACATTATAAAGTGAGGCCACGTACCACTGAGAGGTTATACAGCTAGGAACAAAACCCAGATCTCTAAAATGGCAGCCTCTCATCTCTGTGTCTTAGCCCCACTGTGTCTCAAAACCTTGCACAACAAGGGGTTTGGCTTTTTTAGAGAAATGATGTCAGTGCACAATGTTTGCAGACATGACAATGAATCATTTAGGGGGTCAGTTTCTATCTGTTAACTGTAGATAGTTTTGTGAAAGCACAACAAATGTTCTAAACTAATCAACAAGATTTGGCTGTGCACATTTGAGCTTTATTTTTAAAATAAGGCTCTCCTCAGGTATAATCAAAAACTGGCAATTGCTCATGAGGAAACTATTCTTGAGTGAACCTTCCGAAGAAAATCTGAACAGAATCTCTGAGACAGGCAGGATTTCAAACCAGAAGGGACTTTTTCAAGCCCTTCTCTTTTGATAAGTTGTAGTCACCCAACCCAGTCCTATGCCAGTTCACCCTACTTAGCCAAATTGCATTGATGGTACTGCCTGGCCCATCACTGTCAGAGCCCGAGAGAATCAAAACCTCACCCCCGCCACAAAACCAGTTCCGTCCCTTAAAGGCACGGAGCAGTGAAAGATGCCTGTGCTCAGAGCTATGGTTCTAAACTGCAGCTGGAGAGTCAGTGTCCCTGTTTAATTCTCTTCTTTCAGGCTGCCATTGAACTTGGGTAGAACTGCAACCATGGAAATAGTACTAAAACTGTGATAAACTTTCATACTGGAAGATAGTTGGGCTGACTTGGCCAGATCTTAGTGAATGGGAAATGCCTGGCATCCTGGAATCACAACTGTAATTTCCCCTGCTCTGCAGAATGATAATTAAGACTCTTTCTTTCTTAGGATTCTCCCAGGCTAGATATTCTCCAAAGAAATGTAAACGCCGTGGTGGTTCCTGTTACCTTAGGGGATGTCCCTCTAATTCTGTGTACCTTGGAAAATGCTGGATTGGCTCTTGCTGTCAAAGGTAAGAGACCCTGCAGTGTGAGCGGGAATGTTCATTACTCTCTTTCCATTTAACACCTGACGAATCCTTCCATCTTTAAAGCAGCTCAGCTCTTAGCCCTTTATTTTCCCCCTTTTGAAAACCAAGGGAGGTCATTATAAAAGTCTTGGTGATGTCAGTGTGAACATTGTTCTGAGTGAATGTGAATGGTTTAAGCGTGAAGGTCCCTCTGTGAAGTTAACTCGGCCACATTGCAAATCTGCAGCCCATCCTATTCCTGTTCTTTGTGACTGGAGGTGCCATAAATTATACAGGCCACTCAGCTGGTCACATTAATGTTGCAGCAGGAACAGGTCCTAGAGAAACAGTTAGGAGGGTGAGAGACTTTCCCGCCCACTAAAACACCTGAGAGGCCACTTGGGGAAGGAGATTTGATGCTGGGAGCTACTTGGGCCTGCAGGGCGGGAACCAGGGATCTGGGCTGGAGTGGCCTTGCTGCCAACTGCAGGGCTGCTCTCCTGGCCAATTCACTGAGCATGCCCAGAGATCTGTGCTATCACCAGGCAGGGCTGCTAGCATGGAACTGCCACCAGATCCGAGTCAGGCTTCAGGCAGAATTAGAGTTCCCCTGCATTCCTTCAGAGTTAGTGATCTATCACCTAAATAAGTTTCATTTTACCTTCAGTTGTAGACAAGGTGTGTTTGATAGAACAAGCATACATGGATGTGTCATGCTTTTCTGACGTATGCTTGTTATAGACAGTGATTTCATCCATTTAGATACTTATAGCTATCCCCATGAAATCTCTCTGACTGAATGTTGCAGTAGCTACAATGGATTCATTGTGCTCAGGTTAACCAGGAATCTCTTCACTCACCATTCAGTGACTGGGCAATTCCTCCTGTGCCTTTGATTTGAAATCAAACATCATATTAGCCCTGTTCTATGGGACAACATCAAAAAATCTGATTCTCTTTCCTTTGTACAGGGAATTTATCTACTGATTGTCTAGGCAGGATCTCTGGGAATCTGGCAGAGATCCACTGGCTTCTAAAATCATCAGACCCTGGTTCAATGGAACCCTGAAGTGCTGCTTATTTGGGCTATAAATAACCTTGTGAGCTGGAGAAATTCCAGAAAGAAGCTCTTGTATCACCATATAATATTTGTTACTCTTCTTTTAATAAAAGCAAGCTGGTTTAAGATCATATTACTGAAGTGTGTGTGTGTGTGTTTCTGGGAGTCAAGGGGGCTGTTTCTATCATTCTTCTCCTTATGAAATCTAGTTTGTTTATCTTTTTTAAAATTAAAAATAAAATGAAATACTCTAAAAAAGTCCCTATCATATGTTAATACCACGCAAGGGTATTTATAGGCCATGGTCCACACATCTCTGTAGGTATCAATGAGCTCCTGTGGGTAGATCTTTATCTCTTACAGTAATTAAAATCCTATCGGTTTGTGGTGTCACAGGAGCTGGGTCAGTCCCAGCTTGACTGTACGGTGTGTAACCCTCACCATGGTGCTCCATTGCACCTAGACCTTCCCTCTACTTTGAAACCTCATTGTCCACAATGAGGAGAACAGAGGAAATCAGACCAAGATGTTTTAAGCTCTGAGCCCTGATTCTGCTCCCTGTTACACTGAGGCTATGTCTACACTACCGTGGTAAGTCGACCTACACTACGCAACTCCAGCTACATGAATAACGTAGCTGGAGTCGATGTACCTTAGGTCAATTTACCACGGGGTCTTCACCACGGGGGGTCAATGGGAGAAAATCTCCCGTCAACTTACCTTACTCTTCTCGTCAGGGGTAGAGTACAGGGATCGACTGGAGAGCGATCTGCAGTTGATTTGGCAGGTCTTTACTAGACCCGCTAAATCAACCGCCAGTGGATCAATCTCAGAGTGTTGATCCCTGCCGGAGTGTAGACCTGCCCTTAGGCAGAGGCTGACTTTTCTTGATTCTCTCCATTATATGTAGGGTCACCAGATAGCAAGTATCATAAACATACAGCTAAGGGTAGCATAAAATCCCTCTTTACCCTGTAAAGGGTTAATTCCTCTTTTACCTGTAAAGGGTTAAGAAGCTCAAGTACCTGGCTGGCACCTGACCCAAAGGACCAATAAGGGGACAAGATACTTTCAAATCTGGAGGGGGGAGGGGATTTTGTTCTGTCTGTTCCATGCAGCTTTGGCCGGAGCAAGATCAAAGAAGCAAGCAATCCAACTCCTATAGAGTTAGTAAGTATTTAGCAAGGAAATGCATTAGATTTACTTTTATTTTGGCTTGTGATTTCCTTTGTAGGAGGAGGGAGGTTTATCCCTGGTTTTGTAACTTTTTTTAACTGGTTTTGCCTAGAGGGGAGATCCTCTGTGTTCTTGAGTCTTTTGTTATTCTGTAAAGTACTCACCATCCCGATTTTACAGAGGTGATTCTTTTACCTTTTCTTTAATTAAAATTCTTCTTTTAAGAACCTGATTCATTTTTCATTGTTTAAGATCCAAGGGTTTGGGTCTGTGTTCACCTGTACCAATTGGTGAGGATATATTCTCAAGCCTCCCCAGGAAAGGGGATGTAGGCGTTTTGGGGGATTATTCTCAAGCCTGTCCAGGAAAAGGGGTGTAGGGGGTTGGGGGGATATTTGGGGAAGGTAGGGCTCCAAGTGGCCCTCCCTAAATGTTTGTTTAAATCACTTGGTGGTGGCAGCGTTACTTAATCCATGGTACAAGGAAGGATCTGTGCCTTGGGGAGTTTTTAACCTAAGCTGGTAGAAATAAGCTTAGGGGGTCTTTCATGCGAGTCTCCACATCTGTACCCTAGAATTCAGAGTGGGTAAGGAACCCTGACAGCAAGTGTGAAAAATCAGGACACTTTTTTGGAGGGTGGGGGAAGGAAGGTTTTTGTCTATATAAGACAAAGCTCCTAATATCAGGATGGTCCTGATAATATTGGGATGTGTGGTCACCCTAGTTATATGTCACAAAAGTCCAACAGGCTCAGCTGAGAAACAGCAGGTTCCTATTTCAAGGCTGATGCTCAATTAGAATGAGCATCTTTCTGCTGGGGCTGTCATCTAGTGGTTGAGAGCCAGGAGTGCCAGTGAAAGACACTTTAGAAGTGTAATTAGATCATGGATTTTGAGCCCTTGACCTCTCCCTTTTCCAGCTGTACAGAGTTTATCAGCTCTCACATCCTCTAAGGGCATGTCTACACTGGAGGTGGAGGTGTCATTTGCAGCTCATGTACACATACCTGTACAAGCGTGAGCTGGTGCAACAGAAACAGAAGTGTAACCATGGCAGAGCAAATGGTGGAACTAGCTAACCGCTCCCAGTATGATCCCATCTGAAATTTGGATGCATTCTCAGGATGGCTAGTCAAAATTCCACCTCTACTTCCAGTAGACATAGCCTTAGGGACACTTGTGCTTTAGTGCGCTTCCCTGTCTCCTGTTGCTGTAGCCACCAGAACTCTGCTGGAGCAGAAGTGTTCATGGGTACCCAGGCCTAGCATTTTTGTACCTAGTAATACACACATGAGAGGACAGGGTCCCAGAGTCCAGGCTCCTGCCTGAGTGCAAACAACTACACTGCAATTTTAAACCCCACAGTCCAAGCCTCGTGAGCCCAAGTCAGGTGACCCAAGCCAGCCAAGGGTCTTTAATTGCTGTGTAGACATATCCTTTGAGTCTGTCACTAAAAGGCATGTTTTCTAATCCTTTAATCAGTCTTGTGGCGCTTCTCAGAAACCTCTCCAATGTAATCAACATCCTCTTGGAACTATGGACTCCAGGACTAGACACAGTATTCAGCCAGTGCAAAATACAGAAGTCAAATAATCTCTCCACTTCTACTCGAGATTCCCCTGTTTATGCATCCCAGGATTGCATTAGCTCTTTTGGCCACAGCTTCACACTGGAAGTTTATGTTCAGCTGATTATTGGCCACCACCCCCAAGTCTTTTTCAGAATCACTCCTTACCAGGATAGAGTCCCCCATCCTGTAAGTAGGGCACACTTTCTTTGTTCCTAAGAGTTTAAAGGATTCTAGGAGCCATTTGACCCTCCCCATCCAATTTTTAAAGACAGAAGTGACTAGACTCAATTGAGAGTCCTGGTTCTTTCTCAGATCACTAGAGCTGATATCAATGATAATCTGATCTAAGGGGGCAGTGTCCTGGTGTGGAGACAGTGCTGCAGTTAAATGACAACACAGAATAAGCAGCAGCAGAGAGATTTCCACTACCCTGTGAAATCACAAAGAGCTGAAGTCACTAAGAACTGCGTCTGACGAAGTGTTGTCATTTAACTGCAGCACTGTCTTGATGTCTCTTCCCTCTAGGGACCTCAGATCCTCAATGACCAATGACATGCGTCTGACAAAGTGGTTATTCACCCACGAAAGCTTATGCTCCAATACTTCTGTTAGTCTTAAAGGTGCCACAGGACTCTCTGTTGCTTTATACAGAGATGCGTGGACCATGGTCTATATAAGCACCCATATGGGGCACTAACCCACAATAGGGACTTTTTAGGGTGGTATGTTATTTTATTTCCTATTTTGAAAAAGGTAAAAGAAATGGATTTCTAAGGAACAGAACAAGAGAAACAATCTGAACTAGGGGACTCTCCAAATCCTGCTGATGCCAATGGAGGGTATTTCCATTGACCTCATGGGGCTTTGGACCAGGCAGTAGCTATTCGCCAGGTCTAAATTTACTTAATGTAACTTCTTCAAGGCAGCAGGGACTTGTCAATTACATTTCTGTAACATACTCTGGTGCAGTGTGGATAACATTCATTATTATTAATCACAGCACGTGTATTTTAAATACCACTTGGAGCAAAAAAAGATGTCTACAATTCAGTATATCACAATTCTCAGTGCCCTAAATACAGTGACTCTCTGTCTCCTCTCTGTCTTGATGTCTCTTCCCTCTAGGGACCTGAGATCCTCAATGACCCTCTACCATGAAGTTCCTTTACCTTCTCTTTGTTGTTCTTGGTGCTCCAGATTGCTTCAGGTAAAATGTAAATAAAATCTAGGGATAATATAGAGGGCCATTTCTGAGCTTAGAGTTCAGTTGCCTAATTCTTTCCATTAAACTTCTTCCAGTTCCTTTTCTGAAAACTTCTAAAGCCTCCATGGGTTGCAGCAGAAATGTGAAATTTGATAGGTGAACAGCCCTGATGCCAGGGAGGTACCTTTGCTGCATCCATGGAAATCCATTCAGATTTGGTTAAATTCTGAACTAACAAAAATAACATTCCCAGCTGTGTTTTCCTCAGCAGAGCTTAGATGCTTGTTGCTAAAAAAAAAAAAAAAACACCCAACATTCGATCTGCACCTCACGGCACCAGGAACTTTATATACTTTACATTTGGAAAAGTTATAAATAATTGAAAACAGAGTCAAATGAAAAAAAGTGTCTAGTAACCTCAATTTTAGGTGTTGCTACCTGCACCACCTATAACGTCTAACTAATTCTAACAAAGGTAACAAAGCATTTGATTTATATTGAAGAAGGTGATAAATTCGAAGCCAATATGAAGTGAAAATTTGTAAGGTGAACTCAACTAAAATGTAATAAGGCCTAGACAACAACAAAGCCTAATCAGCAAAACCAGATTACATTGTTATTCTTAATTGTTAGTATTTTTAAACTTATGATGCAATCCTACTAATTTACAAATGAAATGTAGAAATTCCCCAGCTACTGGTACAGTGCCGTGTAGAGCAATTTGTCTAACTATTGATTTAATTGTATTAAACATTATCAGTAATGAATGAGTCAAATGACTTTATATTGCAGCATGATGAGCTATAAAACACATACAGAATCATCAAGGAATGTGAAAGGACTTTACATAAAACATCTCTCCTGCCTTCAAAATGGACATTTCTGCTGGAAGCTCAAACTGCTGATGGAGAAATTGTTACTTGGGGAAGGACACAGAGTCGTGTCAAGTTGGCCAAGGAACACACCACAGAGAGGCCAACGGAAAGGGGCCTGCAGAAGTAAGTTGCTGACCAGAGCTAAACCAGCAGGTGTTCGTTATATGTCCCAAGACATTTTACACAAACCTCTGTGGCCTAACGTGTCTTGCACAATCTGGGATGGCACAAGATGTTTTGCACAAAGACCATGGAGTTTTCCACGGACCAAGTTGCAAGAATTCCAATATCCTAATTATGGTTGGACATTTCAAATCTTCTCCAGAAGCAGGGGTCACTTTCTGATTGGCCCACAGCGGCTTTGCCAAGAAGTAAACAAGCCTTCAGAAACTGTATAAAACAGGCTGTTCTGTTCAAAGCCTCACTCCCTGAAGCTCATAAATCTGGATCAGAGAGACGGTGAGCAGGACTCTCATCACCTGGCTACTGAGAGCATCCCCTTTCTGGTAACTATTAAAGTCGCTTCCCTGAAAATCACCCCATTAACTCTTCCTTTAAAGTCCTGTCTAGGGAGATGGCTGTGAAATCCAGAAAGAGAACAAGAACGCAGATGTTGTAATCTCCAGAAACTACCCAGAGCTACTGTGAGGCTGAACCAGAGAACACACCTTCATGCCAGTTTTAATGGATAAGTAGCAGTAATACATGTGTTGTATTTGCCCAAATGAAAACATGGTAATTTTAAAGCTACCTGAGTTAAAACCATCTACAGGATAATGCCAGTTATTTGAATTCCCTTTATCCAGAAATCCCTCAAATTGCAGTTCCCACAGCATGAATGTTAATCAGAGGGTGATTAACTAACACAGCACTACAAGGGGAACACACTGGGCATTCAGATAACCAGGATTTCTGGAGTTAGGGATGAGAAAAAGGGAGGAGAATGAGAGGCAAGGTAGGGGAGGAGAGAAAAGATGGGGAAGAGAGAGAAAAAGAGCAAACAGGCAAGAAAGAAACAGATGAAGGGGTTAAGGTGAAGAGTGAAAGGAAAAGCGTTCAAGGAGAGAAAGGACAAAGGGAGACAGGACAGGACTTAAGGGAAAGAGAATGGGTTAAGAAGGAGGGAAACAAAGGTGGGCAGAGAAGAGGATGTAGGAGAGAAAAGGGGAAGGAAAGAAGGAACAGAAAGGGAGTGAGAGTAGCTGCAGGAAACAGGACCCTCCTTGATACTGCTTGAGTACTTCCTGGCCTGACAGCCCCGGGCTCTTTATGCACCAGTGCAAATAGTGAGGGGTAGGGCCAGCTTCCTGCCCGGGACTGTCAGTGCTGGGAAATTTCATAAACACGATCATCTAACCATCTTTATTCTTCTTTCTGTAACTTCTTAACTGCTTTAAATTCTGACTTGGCTAATACAATATGTCAACGTGCAATAATTCTCCACTCCACACTTTGACAAAAAGAGGAAGAAGCTTTGAATTGGCTGGTGAAGGAAAACACTGTTGACTAAATATTCAGATAATGGTAACTTTGAATATTTAGTCACAGTGGCCATAGATACTATTAAAATTCCAGAGAAATAGGAATCATTTAAATCAGAGGTTCTCAACTAAGGGGATGTGTCAAACTTCCTCAGGGGTAGCAGAGAGCCTTCTAATAATTATACAGGGTCACAATGCCATTCACTCCAGTTTAGCCTAGCTTCTCCCCTCCCCCGTTCATGCTGAAGGTGTGCCTGTGTCAAATTTGAGAGGTGTTGGGGTGGCTGGGTCCAGTTTGAGTGAGTGGCGTTGCAACCAGGCACAAAGGGTCATAGCTGAGGGACCGCCAGGGCAGACTGGAGTGAATGGCATTGCAACCCCATGTGCCAGGCTACAAAGGGGGGGAGGGATAGCTCAGTGGTTGGAGCATTGGCCCGTTAAACTGAGCGTTGTGAATTCAATCCTTGAGGGGGCCATTTGGGGCAAAAATCTGTCTAGGGATTGGTCCTCCTTTGAGCAGAGGGTTGGACTAGATGACCTTCTGAGGTCCCTTCCAACCCTGATATTCTATGAAAGCCACTCTCTGAAAATTGTCCCTACCTCACAACTATGCATTTGCAACCCTACAAGTGAGCAACTTTGTGATCTGGTGCATTGGTTCACAATACGCTTTGAGGCTTTAACTGAGTTTTGAAAACTGTGCAGATATTAATGTATGCGCTTTTAAAAAGGTTACTAGGTACAACAAATGCATTAGCAATACTAAGTGCCAATTATTGAAAGTGGGGGGGCTGGGAGGGGGATGCTAAGGTGGGCCGTGATTCAAAAAAGGTTGAGAACCTCTAGTTTAAATCATTCTCTATTTGGAATTCAATGCGTGATAACTAATTGAATTGTCATTCTTAATACTTAAGTAACTGCTTGGGTGAACTGCCCATAATTCCACTGGCAAACAACATGAATAGAAATGGATAAGAATCTGCATTAAAGAAGTCATAGTTCAGTTTTGGTACCAAAGTCACCTGCCTAGTGCAATACAGAACTAAGGTAAAGTTTGCCAATGTAACAAGATTGTGATAAGACCTGGAATGAATTGATGTGATTGATTAATTCTTGGTTAACTGTAACATCACATGATGAATTCGTTCTTATAAATTCCATAAACATGAGCATCCAACCATCCTTGTTTCACTTTCTATCATTTCTTAATTCTTTTCCATTCTGTTTTTGCAAATAAAATACATAAATGTGCAATAATTCTCCAATCTGTATTTTGGCTCAGGGAAACAAGATTTCCATGATAACCCAAAAATAAGTAACTGCTTAATTACAGTTATTTACGAAACATCTGTTTTTAAATGTATCTTGCATCACACAATTGTATATCTCTGAAGTCCTCCTAAGAGATAGATCTAGGATGCTGTCTAAAATACAATTATTATTATTGCTAGCAGATTGCAAAACACATATTATAATTGTCATTTAAATTAAAACAATATTTCTAGAACTCAGTATATCATAATCTCCACTCTCCACTCTGTCTCCTCTCTGTCTTGGAATCTCTTCTCTTCAGTGACGCTGAGTTCACGGCCAATCTTCAGCCATGAAGATCCTTTACCTGCTCTTTGCTCTTGTCTTCTTGGTGCTCCAGGGTGTCACAGGTAAGATGCAAATGAAAATGAGGAATGATAGAGAGGGTCATCTCTGAGCCCATACTAAAGTTGCGTAACACTTTCAATTAGAAACATTTTTCTGACTTTTTTCTTATGAGCTCTAGTGCCCTGCCCCTAAGAAAAAGCAGAGATGTGATTAAATTATGACCAGTAAAAAAAAAATCTAAATTTCCCTTAGTATTTTCCTCAGAACTTGCTGCTTTAACTACCCCACCTTCTCTCCACACTGCACATACTCTTCCTATAATGAGGCAGTCACAGAACTGACCATCCAGATGGGACAAAGACCAAATGGAGTCTGGCCAACTCCTTTCCATATTCCCTTTGGTCTAGGAGAAGGTGCGTAGGGCTGGAGGCCAGGAGACAATAACTTAAAATATAACTTCTGCTTCTGACAAGTGTTAGTAATTCTGTGCCTTTCACAGCCTGTATCATAAAGTCAGGCCTCGTGTCCCACTGAGAGGTTACACAGCTGGGAACAGAACCCAGATCTCTAAAATGGCAGCCCCTCATCCTGGTGTCATAGCCCCATTATCTCTCAGAACCTACCACAGCTATGTACTTAGCTTTGTTTCTAAAAATGATATTATCTGGGAGTGGGACAGTGTTTGTAACCATGACAACGTATCATTTTAGGGTTTAGGTTGTAGATAGTTTGGTGACAACAAAACAACCTCCAGTTAAAAATGTTCTAACCTAAATATTCCAAAAGATTCAGCTGTGCACATTGGGGCTGCATTTTCAAAATAACAGGCTCTTCACGTATAACCCAAAACTGGCAATTGGTTGTGAAGAAAATATTCCTGAATGAGTTTACAGAAAGCAATCTGTGCACAGTCTCACAGACAGTCGGACTTTCAAACCAGAAGGGACTTTTTCAAGCCCTTCTGTTTCAAAAAGTTGCAGTCATCCAACCCAGTGCTGAGCCAATTCAAGCCTACTTAGGCAAATTGACTTTATGATACTGCCTGGCACATCACAATTAGAGCCAGGGGGGGTCAAAAACACAGCAGCAGCCACTAACGAAAGGGGGTGATGTAGACAGATATTTGTTTTCCATCCCTTAAAGGCATGGGGCAGTGACGGATGCAAGTGCTCAGAGCGACACTTCTTGACTCAGCAGTCAGAGGGCCAGCGCCCCTGTTTCAATAACTTTCTCCGTTCTCTTCTTAGAGGCTGGCATTGAATGTCCACAGAACAACAACCATTTAAATAGTACTAAAGTTGTCATAAACCTTTGCACTGGAAGATATTGGGGCTGACTTGGCCAGGTGTCAGTGAATGGGTAATGCCTGTCATCCTGGAATCCAGCCCTTATTTACCCTGCTCTGCAGAATGTTGATTAAGACTCTTTCTTTGTGCAGAATTCTCCCAGGCTCAGAGGATCAGCTTGGTGTGTATACAGCTTGGAGGTACCTGCTTCCCTTGGAGATGTCCCTCCAATTCTGTGTACATTAGAAGATGCTATCCACAGGGCGTTTGCTGTCGAAGGTAAGTTCAGCATTCCACAAGGCAGACATTGCAGTGTGAACAGAAATACCTGTTCCTCTCCTTCTTACATCTGAGCTGTTGTTTAATGCTTTTGGAGGTTCAATGCTTATGGCACAGCCCACATTCTAGGCCATGTGGGGGCTGGAGTGGTCCCAGCATATATTAGAATCACCCCAGTGGATGTTCTTCCTTACATTTGCCTTACTCAGGATGCCTGTGGGCAACTCCACAGCCTGGAGCCGCCCCGCTTCTCTGCAGTGCTCAGTACTACAGGGATTGCCACCTGAGAGCCTCCAGCCACGTCTCCAGCACCACCCCAACTCCAGTGCTTGCAACAGGGACAGCAGAGACCTATTATGGCAGCCTTGTGCTGCTCATGCTTTGGGCGAATTCTTTGCCAGCCCTTGTCGTTCTTTTACAGCCTCCTTCTGCTGCCGAAGCATAATATATGGGCAGGGGTTGGAGCCGAGACACCCTATTGTCAAACATTGCTTTTATATTTTAGAAGAGTGAAATCGAGCAGGAACAACAAAAGTAAAGTCTCCGCAAGAGACAGTCTGCTGGGGAAGTGAAGGCAACAATTAGAAATGAAACAATATCTGTAACAAATGGGAAACAGGGGAAGTAGATAGCAATCAATATAAATTAGAAGTCATGAAGTGCAGAAATATGATAAAGGAAGCTAAGGACATCAGGGAGGAATGCATGGCTGGCAGGGCTAAGGACAAGAAACCATTTTTTTAAAATATCAGGAATAAAAGAAATCCTAACAATGGTATAGGTCCATTCCCTGGAAGTGGTAAAATCGTTAATAACAATGCAGAGCAGGCAGAAGTGTTCAATAAATATTTCTGTTCTATATGTGGAAAGAAGTTGGGTGATGTACCGATGTTACATAAAGATGGTGAACTACTGTCTAGTCCATTAGTAACTAAGGAGAATGTTAGACAGCATCTATTAGGGATAACCCTTTTTAAATCAACAAACCTGGATAACTTGCACCACAGAGTCCGAAAAGAGTTCGC
The DNA here is from genome assembly GCF_002925995.2 of Terrapene triunguis. Lineage (NCBI taxonomy): Eukaryota > Metazoa > Chordata > Testudines > Emydidae > Terrapene > Terrapene triunguis. The sequence goes on along the minus strand of NW_020664393.1, from coordinate 75,532,015 downwards.
TGAGGAGATCTCTGTTCCACTGATTATTGTTAATACAGTAGGGAAATACCAGAAGAGTGTTAATTTAGATAGTGGAGATATCCTATCTCCTAGAACTGGAAGGGACCTTGAAAGGTCATTGAGTCCAGCCCCCTGCTTTCATTAGCAGGACCAAGTACTGATTTTTGCCTCCAATCCCTAAGTGGCCCCCTCAAGAATTGAACTCACAACCCTGGGTTTAGCAGGCCAGTGCTCAAACCACTGAGCTATCCCTCCCCCCCCCTTAATGCTAGGCCAGTATTCAAAAAGGGCAGGCAAGATGATCCAGGTAACTATAAGCGAATTAGGTTGACATCAATCCCTGGCAAAATAATGGAAAAGATGATTCAATCGATAAAGAATTAAAGATTAGGAATATAATTAATGACAGTCAACATGGACACAAGATCTTCTTCAATAGAGCTAGTTACATTTTTGATGACATGACAAGTTAGGTTGATAAAGGTCAGTTTGTAACTGTAACATGCTTATACATTTGTAAAGAGTTTGTATTTAGTACTGCACAAGATTCTGATCAAAAGCCGTAAGATCACACAACTTCAGCAAAGCTCACACTAATATAATATAACAATTTCAAAATAGCTGTCAATGGGGAATCGTCATTGGATATGGGTGTCTCCCAGGGGTTCTGAAAGGATAGGTTCTAGACCAGGGATCGGCAATCTTTGGCACGCGGCCTGTCAGGGAAATCCGCTGGCCAGGACGGTTTGTTTACCTGCAGCGTCCGCAGGTTCGGCCAATCGCAGCTTCCACTGGCTGCGGTTCGCCATCCCCGGCCAATGGGGGCTGCGGGAAGCAGCGTGGGCCAAGGGATGTGCTGGCCACTGCTTCCTGCGGCGCCCATTGGCCGGGGACGGCGAACCGCGGCCAGTGGAAGCTGCGATCGGCCGAACCTGCGGACGCTGAAGGTAAACAAACCGTCCCAGCCCATGAGCGGCTTTCCATGATGGGCCGCATGCCAAAGGTTGCCCATCCCTGCTACAGAGGATACCCACCATGGGCAAATTAATGTTATAGCCGGGACAGAGCCCAGAGAAGCAATTGGGAGGGTGAGAGATTTTCCCACCTACTAAAACATCAAATATGCAGGAGATGTGAAGCTGGTAGCCCTTTGGGGTTGCAGAGAGAGAGCTAGGGAACTAGGCTGGAGTGGCCATGCCAGCAGCTGCTCATATGCAACTACCACCTGAACAGAGTTGGCCTTCAGCTAGAACTGAAAGTTCCCTTCAGTCTTTAAGAGTAAGTTGTTTATCACCCAAGTAATTATGTGTCATTTTAGCTTCAGCTGTGCCCAAGGTGTGTGTGATAGAACAACTGTACCTGGATGTGAGTCGTGCTTTTCTGCAGTGTAGATTTTATAGGCAGCCAGTTCACCTGTTTAGATACACCTGACTATCCCCATTAATACTCGGTAACACAATGTCACAGTAGGGACCTCTTCGCCCACCACAGAGTGACTGGGCAAGTCCTCCTGTGTAACTGATTTGAAAACAAACATCATATTATCCCTGTTCTGTGGGAAAACATCACAAAATCTGATTCTCTTTTCTCTGTACAGGAGATTTTTTGACTGACTGTCTAATCAGGATCTCAGGGAATCGGGGAGACAGCCACTTGCTTCTAAAATCCTCAGATCCTGCTTCAATGGAACGCTGAAGTGCTGCTTATTTGGGCTGTAAAGAACTTTGTGAGCTGGAGAAATTCCATAAGGGAGCCCTGTACCATCCCTATAAGATTTGTTACTCTCCTTTTAATAAAAGCAAGCTGGTGTGAGATCATATTCTTGAAAAGTGTGTGTGTGTGTGTGTGTGTGTGTGTGTGTTGGTGGGAGGCAAGCGGGCTGTTTCTAGCATTATTCTCTTCAGAAATCCATCTTGTTTATCTTTTTAAAAATAACAAATTAAATAAAATATACTAAAGAAGTCCTGATTGCATGTTAATGCCACACATGGGTGTTGATAGATGATGGTCCACACATCTCTGTAGGTTTCAATGAGCTCTTGTGGGTAGATATTTATTTCTTATAACTGTTACAAATCCTTTCAGTTTGTGGTGTCAGAGGAGCTGGGTTCAGTCACAGATTGACTGTACGGTGTGTAACACCCATCGTGGAACTCCATGGTAACTAGACCCTCCCTCTGTTTCAAAACTCATCATCCACACTGAGGAGACCAGAGGAAATTAGACCAATCTGCATTAAGGTCTAAGGCCTGATTCTGCTCCCTGTTACATTGACAGCTGTAAATCAGGAGTAACTCTATTGAAACCATCAGACCCTTGTGTAAACTGGTGTAAGTGAGATCATAATTAAGCACATGATTGTCCATAGAAAGATGAGAACAATTTAGAAAAGAGAAATATTTTGCCTATTTCAATTGGTGATATGATTTCCCAAAATTCAAATCGGATCCTTCCTCAAAGGTTCCCTGAAACCAACCTCACCCATTGCACCATGTATCAGAAATGTCATGTAGATATTTTTTTAAGTCTTTAAATGTGGGGGATCTGCATTTGAAAATTGATCATTTTTAACTAGGCAGAAGCTATCGTCTTTCTGTGATTGTCTTTGTTGTACTGTCACTAAAGTCCAGCAGGCTGCTCTGTGAGAAAGCAGGTTCCTACTTCAAGGCTGATGCTCAATTAGAAGGAGCATCTTTTTGCTGCTGCTGTCACCTAGTGGTTGAGAGCCAGGAGTGCCAGTGAAAGACACTTTAAAAATGCATATAGATGATGAAATCATGATCTCCCTTCCCTAGCTGCACAGAGCTTATCAGCTCGCACATCTTCTAAGGGTATGTTTACACTGGGGCTTGAAGGGTCATTTCCTGTTCAGGTAGACATACCACACAAACTCGGATTGAGCTAGCGCATTAAAAATGGAAGTATAGCCATGGCAGTGCAAGGGGTGGAACAGGCTGAGTATGATCCCATCTGAACTCTAGACACTTTCTTGGAGTGGTTAGCCGAAATTACACCTCCACCTCCAGTGGAGACATAACTTGAAGGACACTTGACATCCGGAGGAGATGGGGGTGGGTTTAGGAGGGCTTGGGCAGCTGGGAGTGGTTGAGGCCGTTCTTAGGGTGTAGAGAGAGTTGATAGCTAGCGAGGTGAGAGTCTATGAGGGTTTGTCCATGTAGTGAAGACTCCCAAGGGCAATGTACAAATAATGATTTAAACTATTCCTGTTTCTCTGGAATTTTATTAACACTGTCTGCTCTTAGGTAACTTTAACTATTGTGATAGACCCAGGCCAGTTGGGTATAGCAGAATAGCAGAAGGCAGATATACTGGCCACTGGATTAACAGTTTTCTGTTCCCTGACTGACCAGAGCAGGGGCTGCTCCAGGCTAATGAGAACATCTGACTCTAATTAACCTGCAAAGAGTCAGGTGAGGCCATTAAGCTAATGTGACCACCTGACTCTAATTAAGGCCCCGCTGATACTATAAAAAGGGCTCACTCCAGTCAGAGGAGAGCCAGGGAGCCAGAGGAGAGGAAGTGCGGCTGAAGGGCTGGTTAATGAAGACACCCTCAAACCATCGGTAAGGGAGCCCTAAGGTAAGGGTGAAGAAGAGAGAAGCAGGAGAGCTGTGGGGAAGTGGCCCAGGGAAATGTAGCAACTCTGGCAGTGAAAGGTTGTCTGCCAACAGCTGCTACCATTAGGGTCCCTGGGCCGGAACCCGGAGTAGAGGGCGGGCCTGGGTTCCCCCCCCAACCCACCACTACAGGAACACCTCCTGGGAGGGGAAGTCAGGCCCCTGTCAGGACAGGAGGCTAAACTGTTCTGAAATAAGCCCCCAGGGACAACAGAGACTGTGGGAGTTCTCTCACCAACCTCCTTGCGGGCCTATGATGAAAAGGGCTCAGTAGACTGTAACCCTGGCCCCAGAGAGAGAAGGGCTACGAGAAGGGTCACAGTGAGCCACTGAGGCTAGCATAAACCGCCTAGAAGCGCAGGACCCGTGGGGACAAGGTCAGAGCTCTGCCACACTATATAATCAAATAGTGGTAAAGATCGTTAGCTTACAAGACAATTGACAGCTTCTTCCTCTTTTTGTGCCAATTTCTCTTGACCACAAATCTGTACGATTATTAGGCTTTACTCAGCCTTTCTCTGAGCAATCTTTCGCTGTTGATAAGCGCAGTTTCCTGTTACAGATATTTCTAGACTACAACAATCTTAATCACATATTGAGTTACCACAATTTCTAAACAACAAGGATTCAATTTCTTAGAGAAATGCAAGTATATAGCACACATTTTAGCCATTTCCATGGTTTTAACTCAGGTACATACTTTCAGAGGAGTATTCAGCTTTAAAATAACCAAGTTTTCCTTTGGGAAACAAAATACATGTATTTTTGCTACTTATCCATTGAAAGTGGCATAAAAGTGAATTCTCCAGCTAAGCCTCACGGTAGCACTGACTGGTTTCTCAACATAGACAGAAAGTTCATTCACTCAGCGGGTCATGATAGTTACGTCCTCTTCCTGGATTTTGCAGTTGTCGCCTTAGGTAGGACTGTAGGACTTAAAAGGATCAAGTTACTAAATTGCTTATCGAGAAAGAGACTTGAGTTGTTGCTAGACAGGGGGTGCTCTCAGCGACCAGGTGATGTCAGGTGCTTTCCCTCTCTCTCATTCCGATATTTTGGCTTTAGGAAGCAACACTTTGATCAAAACAGTCTGTTTTTGTAGTTTCTGAAGGGTGTCATGGCTTGACTTCTCGTTAAAACTGACCTGGGCCAATCAGAAAATGACCCATGATTCTGGCAAAGATTGGAAACGTCCAACCTGAATACGAGTTGTCCCTTCTCATCATCCAATGACTAGGGTGACCATATTTCCCAAAAGGAAAACGGGACACCACTTGGGGCTAGCTCGAGCCCTTCTACCCCCCCCCCACCCCACCCCGTGCAGGCCTGAGCCGCTCGCCCGAGGCCCCCTCCAAGCCCTGCACTCCCCTACCCTGCAGGGCTGGCATCACTGCTCACCCGAGCACTGCCTGCCCCCCGCCCGAGCCCTACATCCCCGCTGCGTGGGGCTGACATCGCCGCTCAACACACCCCCCGCATGTTCCTCCACACCCCACTTTTTTGACAAAAGTGGGCATTTGTCCCGTTCGCTCTTGCCAACGGATCAAGTTGGCAAAAGCGAACGGGACAAACGCCCACTTTTGCTTAAAAAGTCAAGACGGCCGGAACAGGGCTCAAAAAAGAGACTGTCCTGGCCAAAACGGGACATATGGTCCCCCGGTCCAATGACAAAATGAGGCATTTCTCATGAGTTCCTCCAGCTTTCTCTCTACCAATTCCATGATCTTCATTCAAAACATCTTGTGCCATCCCAGTTTGTGTAAGGCACATTAGGTCACAGTGGTTAGTGCAAAATGTCTTGGGATGCACACTGAACACCTGCTGATTTAGCTCTGATTAGCAACCTACTTCTGCAGGCCTCTTTCTTTAGACCTCCTTGTGCTATGGTCCTTGTGCAACTTTGCACGACTTTGTATTCTTCCCCAAATGGTAGTCACTTGACTACCAGTTTGTCACTTGACAGCACTTTGAGCTGCCTACAAAAATGTCCATTTTGAAGTCAGAATTTATTTATGTACAATCTTTTCACATTCCTGGATGATTCTTTTCTTGTTTCATGGCTTATCATGCTGCAACGTAAAGTGACTTGAGTCTATTACTAGGTTTGCAACTAATAATATTGATAATTTTTTGGAGTAGTAAGACAGAACAGCTGTATCCTCTGCAACATACCTGATTATCCTCTACACTTAATTTGATAGTTAGGAGGATGGCTACATATGTTTTGAGATCTCTTTGGAACGGGCAGTGAAACAGATGATCCGATCCAGTGTCATACAAGCCTTATAATATTTCAGTGGGATTCACTTTACAGGTTTTCACTTTTCAATCGGGGGAGATCCCGGACGATTGGAAAAAGGCAAATATAGTGCCCATATTTTAAAAAGGGAAGAAAGAGAACCCGGGGAACTACAGACCAGTCAGCCTCACTTCAGTCCCTGGCAAAATCATGGAGCAGATCCTCAAGGAATCCATTTTGAAGCACTTGGAGGAGAGGAAGGTGATCAGGAACAGTCAACATGAATTCACCAAGGGCAAGTCATGCCTGACCAACCTGATTGCCTTCTATTATGAGATAACTGGCTCTGTGGATATGGAGAAAGCGGCAAATGTGATATATCTTGACTTTAGCAAAGCTTTTGATACGGTCTCCCAAAGTATTCTTGCCAGCAAGTTAAAAAAGTATGGATTGGATGAATGGACTATAAAGTGGATAGAAAGCTGGATAGATTGTCAGGCTCAATGGGTAATGATCAACGGCTCAATGTCTAGTTGGCAGCCGGTATCAAGCAGAGTGCCCCAGGGGTCGGTCCTGGGGCCAGTTTTGTTCAACATCTTTATTAATGATCCGGATGAAGGGATTGATTGCACCCTCAGAAAATTCGCAGATGACACTAAGCTGGGGGGGGAGACGCAGATACGATGGAGGGTAGGGATAGGGTCCAGGGTGACCTAGAGAAATTGGAGGATTGGGCCAAAAGAAATCTGATGAGGTTCAACAAGGACAAGTGCAGAGTCCTGCACTTAGGAAGGAAGAATCCTATGCACCACTACAGGCTGGGGACCGACTGGCTAAGCAGCAGTTGTGCAGAAAAGAACCTGGGGATTATAGTGGATGAGAAGTTGGATATGAGTCAGCAGTGTGCCCTTGTTGTCAAAAAGGCCAATGGCATATTGGGCTGTATTAGTAGGAGCATTGCCAGCAGATCGAGGGAAGTGATTATTCCCCTCTATTCAGCACTGGTGAGGCCACACCTGGAATATTGCATCTAGTTTTGGTCCCTCCACTACAGAAGAATGTGGACAAATTGGAGAGAGTCCAGCGGAGGACAACAAAAATGATTAGGGGGCTGGAGCACATGACTTATGAGGAGAGGCTGAGGGAACTGGGCTTATTTAGTCTGCAGAAGAGAAGAGTGAGGGGGGATTTGATAGCAGCCTTCAACTACCTGAAGGGGGTTCCAAAGAGGATGGAGCTCGGCTGTTCTCAGTGGTAGCAGATGACAGAACAAGAAGCAATGGTCTCAAGTTGCAGTGGGGGAGTTCTAGGTTGGATATTAGGAAACACTATTTCACTAGGAGGGTGGTGAAGCACTGGAATGGGTTACCTAGAGAGGTGGTGGAATCTCCTTCCTTAGAGGTTTTTAAGGCCTGGCTTGACAAAGCCTTGGCTCAGATGATTTAGTTGGTGTTGGTCCTGCTTTGAGCAGGGAATTGGACTAGGTGACCTCCTGAGGTCTCTTCCAACCCTGATATTCTATGATTCTATTCTATGATTCTATATCAACTGAACGTATCACCTTCTTTATTATAAAAGAATACCTTCTTATACCTTTGTTAATGATTATATATATATATATATATATATTCCTTTTTAAAATACACAACATTTTCCAAAATCCTTGCAATACTCTCTTTAGAGAGATCTCCTTGGCAATGAAACTTCCCCAAAATGCAGGGCTCTTCATACAGAATGTCAAAGATAAATTTTGATTTTGTATATAATTTCTACAATTGTACATTATACTTCCATATAAAGTAAGAGCTTCATCTATCTGTATTATGAGCTTCTAGGCATAAGGCATATAATACAGAAGAAACTGATACAAGATGAAGTTATTTTCTAATTTAGTAAGGGGTTGTGGTTAGCTTTGCTAGCAACTGTTGCTGTTACTCAATCTAACGCCTGTGTGAACCACAGACTGAGCATCTGCTATTTGACATGACCTAAGGGCACAGACCTAAGTTATGCCAAAGATTCTGGCCCATGCCTAGACATGTATGACATTATTATTAATAAAAAATTCCATATTTTCTGCATCATCATTACAGTTGACATATCCTTGCCTGGAGAAAATTACTATCAAGGTTGAAATACTGGCCCCATGAATGTCAATGGGAGCTTTGTACTGAATTCCCTGGGAACAGGATTACATCCTGATCATCTACTCCAATTAAACCTCATTGGCCTGCTACAAAACTAATTGAAGTGAATGGAAGGAATACCAGTAACTTCAGTGGGCTTTGGAAAAGGCCCTATGGTGCAAAGAGGAATTCATAAAACAGCTTTCCCTGAAAAGTGGCTTGGCACCACAGAGAGAGAGTGTGTGTGTGCGTGTGTCTTGGCACCAGAGTGTGCGTGTGTCTTGGCACCAGAGTGTGTGTGTGTGCGTGCGTGTGTGTGTGTGTGTGTGTGTCCGTGTCCTTTATATGATATTGGTCTATATTCTATGTGTATTTAGTTTATTTTCCTATTTTCATGCATCCATCCCCTTACAGGGAGGTTTCAAATCCTTGTAAAATCACAGAGTAACCTTAGTAGTATTGAGGATCCTGTGAGCCATGAATATATGTATATGGAATGGGGATGTTATGTGGTAGATAGGAATTGGGTGGTATTCCTTTAAACAGCTGGGACACTCTTGTGTGCCTCCATGTCTTCTATTGCTGTAGCCACCAGAACTCTGCTGGAGCAGAAATGTTCATGGGTAGCCAGGCCTAGTAATTTTGTACGTAGTAATAAACAGGGTTCTGTGGAATGCAGTTGGGCCTGTGTGGTTTTACCATAGTCTCAGTGTTGTGTAGCAAGCAAAGGCACAACAGGTCACTCTAAAATGCCGTTGACAGTCTTTGCCATGACAAAGCCCCAGCCTTAGCAATGGGGGTAAAAGTGCACACAACACACGTTGGCAGATCAGACATAGGGGAGCCAGTGGTGCCTGCGGGTGACAAGCAATTCCAGGGTTAGCCTCATTCACATTGTTCAGGGTTGCTGGTGGCAGCGGTTTCCCCAACACATGGGTAGAGAAGATCCAGCCACAACCACAGCTGATGGAGCTCCCCGCAAGTCAGCAGAGCTCAGTCTTGATGTAGGGCTGGGCCCTGCACCTCCCCCTGAAGATTCATCAGTCTTTGTGGATTGGGAGGCCAGAGGCCCCTCTGGCAGCCCACTAAAGAGTGGAGATGGCTGCAGCCCAGCAGCCTGAAGACAGGAGGGAAGGGCATCCTGGTTATCCCCCAGACACTAAACTATCCCTCCGCAGGACCACCTTCTTTCTCCCAGCACCTGCTTCTGCCAGGCCTTCATTTGCTCCTTAATTCCTTAAATAGGGTAGCCTGACCTTAAAGGGCCAGTTTATACCCCCACTTCCACCCATTGGGAGGCAGTATTATATTAGTTTTCCCAAAGCAGTGAAATCCCACCACTTGGCATCATTAAAGGTTGATTTTCAGTGGGTGTATGCAGCCTGGAAATCTTGGTGGGGCCATGCTGCATATGCAAATACACACACCATGCCCTGTTGTGTTGCAGAGGCAGGCAGAAAACAGAAGTTGTTTGGAAATTTTGCCCATATGCTATGTCAAAATGACATTGGCTGGTTTTGCTGCCATAAGACATTGCAAACTCATGTGTATGACAGCTGCTTTGCAATGAGATGTTTTTTGCTACAGAAAAGCATCAGCTTTCTTTGTGGAAGCTGACAGGGGGCAGGAGGCAGGGAGGGGTTTGTGAACCTCAAAAGGTTTGCATTGCACGATGACAGCAGGTGTGTTATTTGTCTGTTGTGTAAACAAAATTAGTTTGGCAATTAAAGGGTTAAAGTTAATTCTATGGTGCAGCATGTGGCTAACTATGAATAGCAACTAACTGCTTGCCTGCTTTCCAGGGAAGTTGTGAGGCTAATTGTGGGAAGAGCTTGGCTCATCCTGGAAGGAAGGTGCTAACGGGGGCCCAATATTTTTAATTGCATCTAATTTCATTAGTCTCTGTTAGATAGTATCATCTTGGTTTGACCGGCACTGCCCGTGGAAGTACATGTAGCTGTCTCCAAAGCAGTATCCAGTTGGGGGGGAGGAGGCTATATAGCCAGATCTCTTAGCTTGTTAGCACATATCTGCTGGGGGCGGTCCCTCCTCCTGTCAGTGCCCCACAGTCACTCACTGCTTGTCCTCCAGGACTGGGTCTGCTTCCCCGCTCTCCACTCCTGCACTTCATCGGTGGGAGGGGGCCTGGCTTGAGAGGTGGCCAAAACTCGCCATTTACGGCTTGTGAGAAATCTGGAAATTCTTTGGAATTTGGGTTCATGCCACAAAACCAAATTTGCCAAAATGTCTCGGCAACATTTCCCCGGGCGAGGAGCCTAGCCAGTCATGAGAGCCCCAGCTCCAACTTGGTCTCCCAGGGCTCCCTTGGTCCCTACTGCAGAGCAGAGAGTCTAGCAGCCCCGGGAGTGCTGCTGGCTCTAGCAGGGGCTCCCAGGTCTGCTGCTGTGGAGGAAGGAGCTTAACACCCAAGAGAGAGCCAGCTCCTTCCAGGGCTCTGGCAAGCCCCCTGCGGTGGAACTGTGGACCCCGGAGCACCAAAAGGTTACCCAGCAGCCTGGCTGTGTTTTGACAAAAGTGTTGTTGAATCTGTACCAGCTGAGCCCGTAGCCCCATTTTTCAGTGATTTCAGCTCTAATGGGCATTGGGACATGACAAGGACTCTCATTTGAGGCAATTTAGTTCTGCCTTTAAAAATTGGAGGGGGTGGCTCCAAAGGCCTCTAGGATCCTTAAACAGAGGCCTCACCACCAGGCAGAAACCCCTATCCCCAACTCCCTCTCTCTCTTGCCCTTGGAGCTGACTCGCTGCCCCACATTTAGAGAGTGAGGTTTCAGTTATGGTGACCCCTCAATGTGTTACCTGGGGTTCTCTCAACCCAAAGCTCTTGGTAACTTTTACTCTGTGCGAGGTGGTGTCAGGAAATAAATCAGGGGAGACACAGCCGTCCGACCGATAGATGGCTGGCACAAACAGGACAACACAAGAGAGCTTTCACTTAAAGCTAAATTTTACTTAGGCTAGGTCTACACTGGGGGGGATCGATTTAAGATACGCAAATTCAGCTATGCGAATAGCGTAGCTGAATTCGACGTATCCAAGCCGACTTACCCCGCTGTGAGGACAGCGGCAAATCGACCACCGCGGCTCCCCTGTCGACGGCACTTACTCCTACCTGTGCTGGTGGAGTACACGCGTCGATTCGGGGATCAATTGTTGCGTCCCGACGAGATGCGATAATTCAATCCCCGAGAGATCGATTTCTACCTGCCGATCCAGGTGGGTAGTGAAGACAAGCCCTTAGTCTCAAGCACTTACACACATCTGCAACAGGTTAGTAAAACACCCCCAACCCTTGATAATTGCCAAAGCTGAGTGTGGCTCCCGAGTGGCACAGTGGCAGCCCGTCTGCCGGTGGGGAACACAAGATGCATCCAGAGGGAGAGTCCAGTCCCGAAGAGTCCCCCTACCTCCAACTTTTTCCCCTTATTTATACATTAGTAATAGAATGACATGTCCCTTAAAGAAACCTGTTAAGCAAGCAGTTTCAATGGTCAAGCAAGAGGTTCCTTCTGATTCTTGATTAACCAGGTGTGGGTTTTTCCAGAGTTTGCAGCCTTGAGGCCCCAGTAGACATTCCTGGGACACATCCTGCTCTTCTAAAATGCAGGTATCAGCAACTTCAACACAGTTCTTATCAGGAAGGACGCGGGGTCAAGCTGCCCTTTCTGTGGCACCCAAAACTCCCTCCCCTCCTTCCTTGCTTGAGCTAAGCCTGCTGACTTGGCTCCTTTTAGCAATAAGCCATAGTGGTTTCAGGCACTTTACTGGTTTGCTGACAGCTCCCCATACAAATGGATGCCAGGGAAAAGCTCATTCTGGCCAATGGCTCACACTTCCTTCTCAATACTTGGTGTCGTGATAGGGTCCAGTGGGCTTTTAGCCCTTCTGTTATCTTCAGGTAAACAGCCAGGGGGTGTCTGCCGTGGGACCAGATAGACAGACACATGTACAGAGAGAGGGAACTGGTCAGGTTAGCACACCACAGTTACTAAGGACGTGTTTTAAAACTCTTTGTTTATTGTTGTTGTCATAACCAACGATTTCCTTCAAATGCTTTCTAAATAATGAGGAGAACAGCTCTCTTTTTTAAAGATTCCACAAGCTGCCCCCTTCAGCTCAGGGCTGAAGAACCTCACAGACCTTTCCATGGCACCTCTAAAGAGACCTCCAGCAAAAGAGGGAAGACCAGACTTGACTTCCTTGATATTTCCGAGGACTTCGCTATACCTAAAATGCTGCAGCAGCACAGCTGCACCACTGTATCTCTTCAATGAAGACACTACCTACCCCGACAGGAGGGGTTCTCCCATCAGCATAAGTTCTCCGCCTTCACGAGAGGCAGTAGCTAGGTCGATAGGAGAATTCTCCCGTCCACCTGGTGCTTGTCTACACCGGGGATTAGGTCGGTATAACTGTGTCTCTCAGGGGGTGGATTTTTGGTAGCTATATCAAAGTAAATTCCTATTGTAGACCAGACCTAAGGTAAATGATCATCAGAAAAAGAAAAACCACTTTAAAACACAAAAACCCTTCAGGTCTCGTAATACCCTATAAAGAGACAAAAAGGTATCACACTTTTGTTGTTTGTCACACTATAGCTCTGGTCACAAGCTCCCAGAGGGAAGAGACGTAAGTGTCTGCATGGTAATAAGCAGTTAGCATAGATGGGGTGTTGTACCCAAATCCCAGTCACAGGGTATGTCTACACTGCAAACAGAGGTGTGTCTGCAGTCCATTTAGACATATCTAAGCTAACTTCAATCTAGCTAGCTGGCATAACAATAGCAGTGAAGCCACAGCAACACAGGCAGCAGCATGGGCCGTAAAAGCCCAGCTGGGAGCCTGCCTACATACTCAAGTTACTAACCTGTTCTGCAATGTCATTGCTGCTATTGGTACCTGAGCTAGCTACAGCAAAGCCAGCCAGGGTATGTGTACATGGGCTGCAGCGGAGCCATACCCTGTGATTGCGATCTGGGGTCTAGGTACAAAACCCCATCTATGCCAGCCGCTTATTATTGTGAAGGTCAAAGTGCACCTCTTCCCCTTGGCAGCTTGTGAAAAGAGCTATACAGTGACAAACAGCCTTCTGAGACCAAGTGAGTTTATTTAGCAAATGGAAGAAAGCATTAGACAAAATCATTTAAAACAACAAAGAGCCGACATACGTTTAGCCTCATTTCACTTTATGCTTCAACACAAGCTAAGTTAGATGGTCTTCCTTCTTGAGTTACAGGAGCAGAACAGACCCAACTAAGGGCTTTTCTACAAGGGGAAATTTAACAGCAAGCGCTTTGGAGGCCAGGTTCAGAAATCAAAATGATTTTGACAAACTGGGGAAATGGTCTGATTTAAATAGGAGGAAATTCAATAAGAACAATTGCAAAGTACTGCACTTAAGAAGGAATAGTCAGCTGCACAACTACAAAGTGGGAAATGATGGTTTAGGAAGGATTTCTACAGAAAAAGATCCGGGGGGTTTAGTAGATTACAAATTAAATATAGACCAACAATGTAATACTGGTTTTTAAAAAGCCAACATAATTCTGGGATGCATTAGCAGAAGTATTGAAAGCAAGACACAAGAAGTAATTCTTTCGCTCTATTCAGCACTAATAAGGACTCATCTGGAGTATTGTGTCCAGTTTTGGGCACCACACTTTGAGAAGGATGTGGACAAATTGGAGAAAGTCCAGGGGAGAGCAACAAAAATGATTGAACATCAAGAAAACATGACCTATGAGGGAAGATTGAAAACAATGGGTTTGTTTAGTCTGGAGAAGAGAAGACTAAAGGAGGACATGAGAACAGTCTTCAAGTACGTAAATGGTTGTTATAAAGGGGAAGGTGATAAATAAAGAGGAGGGTGATAAACTCCTTAACCACTGCGAGCAGGACAAGAAGCAATGGGCTTAAATTGCAGCAAGAGAGATTTTGATTAGACATTAGGAAAACCTTCTTAACTGTCAGGGTGGTTAAGCACTGGAACAAATTACCTAGGGAGGTTGTGGAATCTCCATCATTAGAAGTTTTAAAGAACCGGTTAGACAAACTCCTGTCTAGATAATACTTGGTTCTGCCTCAGTGCCAGGGACTAGTCTAGGTGACCTATCAAGGTCCCTTCCAGCCCTATATTTCTATGATGTTTATGATTAGCTTCGCCAGGCTCGGCACATCAGCAGTTTGTGTCTCTACTTTTGACTGTTATTATTATGGCTGGCCATTTATCATGGCCAAAAATCATGGGAATGATCACAACTTGGTCCTGGAGAAAGCTGTTAAATTTCTCATATTAGATTTAAAATAAACCCCACAAATTAATGGCGCACACAGGATTGTCTAGGGTATTAACTTTATTTTCAGTTTTTAAAAGGATCTGAAACCCTTCTATAGAAGCTAGGACATATAAAAATAAAATACCTGCTCCCCCTCCCCACAAAAACTCAGAAATTAGACACACATAGAATATTGATAAAAACTGTAAAATACAGATACCTTCAGAGACACACAACGCCCCTTCTGCCAAGTTGCTTTCCAGGTAGATCTGTTTGCTGGAATTCTAGTCTGCATTAGGGGCCTCTCCAAAGCCTATTGATGCCACTGGAAGTCTTTCCATTGACCTCAACGGGCTTTGGATTAGGCCGTAGATGTTTGCCAGGTGTAAATATTCAGAATGTCATTTTCTCATGGCAGGGACTTGTCAATTTCATTTCTCTAACATACTCTGATGCTGGATCCATAATATTCGTTATTATTAATTGCAGCAGACTTATTTTTAACATCACTTGGATCAAAACAAGATTTCTGCAACTCAGGATATCACAACACCCCAAATACAGGGACTCTCTGTCTCCTCTCTTTCTTGGTGTCTCTTCTCTCTAGGGATGCAGAGACCCTGAATGAAGATCCTTTTCCTTCTCGATGCTGTTCTCCTCTTGGTGCTCCAGCTTGCTTCAGGTAAGATGTAAATAAAATACAGGGATAATATAGAAGGATAGTTGTGAGTTTAGAGTAAGGCTGACTAATTCTTTCTATTATTAAACGTTTTCCTGACTCTTTTTGTAAGAGTATTAATACCTCCATGGTTTGCAGCAGAAATATTAAATTGTGTAGGTGAGAAGTGCTGAGGCCAGGAATGTTCCGTTGCTGCCTCCATGGAACTCCATTCAGACTTGGTTAAATTATAAACTAACAAAAAGCCCATGTCCCAGCTGTGTTTTCCTCTACAGATCCAGCTAGAGGCTTGTTGCTAAAAAAAAACTAACACTGGATTTACACTTCATACCACAAGGAACTTTAAACACTTTAAGTCTGGCAAAGTTGTAAGTAATTGAAAACAGGGGCAAATAGAAGAAAGTGTCAGACAACCTCAACATTAGGTGTCTCTACCTGCGCCACCTGAAACAGCTAACTAACTTTATCAAAGGTAACACAGCTTTTGATTTATGTTAATGAAGGTGATAACATTCAAAGCCAATGTGAAGTGAAAATCTGTAAGGTGAACTCAACTAAAATGTTATAGGGCCTAGAGAACCAAAAGGGACAATGCTTGGCACAAAGCAGAGGCAACTTTACATTATTATTATTATTTATTATTAATTATTAGTATTATTTATTAGTAGTTCTAAATATTTCATGCCTTTCTACTATCTTACAAATGAAATTTACAGATTACTCAGCTACTGGTACAGAGCCATGTAGAGCAGTTTGTCTTACTGTTGATTTAATTGTTACCAACTTTATTAGTAATGCACCAAGCAAATGAGTCAAGTGGCTTTATGTTGCTGCATGACGAGCTATGAAACATGTACAGAATCATCAAGGAATGTGAAAGGACTTTACATATAGAATCTCTCCTGACTAGAAGAAAGATATTTCTGCCGGCAGCTCAAAGTGCTGACAAAGAAACTATCACTTGGGGAAGGACATGGAGAGGTGTCAAGTTGGCCAAGAACAGGGAGGCAGGGAGGCCTATGGAGAGTGGCCTGAGGACGTTCATGGCTGATCAGAGGTGATCGTTATATGTCCCAAGACGTTTTGCACAAACTTCTGTGGGCTAGCGTGTCTTACACAATTTGGGATGGCACAAGATGTTTTGCTCAAAAACCATAGAATTTCCCCTACAGAGAGTTGCAAGAATTCCAACGTCCAGATTGTGGTTGGACATTTAAAATCTTCCCCAGATGCAGAGGCCACTTTCTGATTGGCCCACAGCAGCTTTGCCAAGAAGAAAACAAGCCTTCAGAAACTGTATAAAACAGGTTGTTCTGTTCAAAGCATCACTCTCTGAAGCTCATCAATCTGGATCAGTGAGACGGCAAGCAGGACTGTCATCACCTCGCTACTGAGAGCGCCCCCTGTCTGGTAATTACTAAAGTCACTTTTTTAATAATCACTCTTTTAACTCTCCTTTTAAAATCCTATCTAGGCAGACAGCTGTGAAATCCAGAAAGAGAACAAGTAGTGAATGAACTACCTCAATGAATTTTCTAGCAAGCATTCAGGGCTACTGGGAGGCTGAGCTGGAGAACTCACTGTCATGCCAATTTAAATGGATAAGTAGCAAAACTGCCTGTACTTTGTTTACATCAATGAAAAGTTGGTTATTTTAAAGCTACCTGAGTTAAAACCATCTGCAGGATAATTCCAGTTATCCAAATTCCTTTTATCCAGAAATCCTAGTTATCTGAATGCACAGTGTGTCCCCTGTAGTGCTGTGTTAGTTAATCACCCTCTGATTAAGGCTGAGAACTGCAGTTTGGGAAAACTTCTGGAGTTAGGGATGAGACAGCAAGAAAATGGGGGAAGAATGAGAGAGAAGGTGCGGGAGGAGAGCAAAGATGGGGACAAAGAGAGAGGGAGCAAACAGGCAAGATAGAAACAAATGAAGGGGTTAAGGTGAAGACTGAAAGGGGGAGGGCTCAGGCGGAGAAAGGAGAGGAGTTAAGGGAAAGAGACCACAGTAGGAGTGAGGTGAATGAGAGGAGGGTGGAGGAGAGAAAAGGGGAGGAACCAAAGGAGGAGAGAAGGGGGTGTGGAGGAGCCACAGGAGACAGGAGCATCTTTGGTGCTGCTTGAGAGTGCTCTGGTGCTGACAGCCCTGGGTTCTGCAAGCACCAGTACAAACAGTGAGGGGTAGGGTCGGCTCGCTCCGCCAGGGCTGTCAGTGCTGAGAAGCACTCATGCAGAACCAAGGAAGCTCCTGTCTCCTGCAGCTTGTCCCCTTCTCCTCCTTCTTTCCTTCTCCTTTTCTCTCCTCCACCCTCGTCTCTGCCTCTCTTTGGACTCTGTTTATATCCTGCTGGGACCCACATCACTGCAGCATAGCACAGCCCCTCATGTTCCTCCTGCCCCTGGCTTCTAGCACTAAATTTCCTAGCAATTCCCTTTAGCCAAACTCCCAGTTATCCGAAAGTTTCCAATATCCCCAGACCAGGAGGATGAAGAAGAGCTGGCTGTAATAGAGTGTGTGACGTATACTTGTATTTCACTACCAAACAAAAATGATTAGGGGTCTGGAGCACATGACTTATGAGGAGAGGCTGAGGGAACTGGGATTGTTTGGTCTGCAGAAGAGAAGAATGAGGGGGCATTTGATAGCTGCTTTCAACTACCTGAAAGGGAGTTCCAAAGAGGGTGGATCTAGACTGTTCTCAGTGGTACCAGATGACAGAACAAGGAGTAATGGTCTCAAGTTGCAGTGGGGGGGGTTTAGGTTGGATATTTGGAAAATCTCTTTCACTACGAGGGTGGTGAAGCACTGGAATGGGTTACCTAGAGAGGTGGTGGAATCTCCTTCCTTAGAGGTTTTTAAGGTCAGGCTTGACAAAGCCCTGGCTAGGTTCAGAAATACTTGTAAAAGGAAATATTTCCTACAGCAGAAGATATCTGAGAGAAACCCTGAGTGTTTCAGAGTTTATCCATTTTTGTGGTTGAGAGAAATTTACAGTTTCTAACCCAAAAAGAGGAAGAAGCTTTGAATTGCCTGGTAATTGTTACCACTATTGGAATATTTAGTTAACCTTGGATATTTAGTTAAAGTGGCCTAAGAGTATAAAATATTGGTAAAATTCCAGAGAAACTGGAATACTGTAAATCATTATCTGCATTATATGTCTGGGGTTTAATGTGTGATAACTAATTGAATTATCATTCTTAGAACTTAAGTAACTTTTTTGGTTTTCTAAACTGTAAATTTAGAGCTGTGTGGTTCAGTTGCCATATGCATTCTAATAATTTCATTGGTGATCAGCTTAATTAGAAATGGAGAAGAATCTGCATTTAAGGTTTCATAGGACCATGTTGGTACCAAAGTCACCTGCCCAGCATTGTACAGAACTTGGGTAAAGTTTAACTAAGAAACATGACTGTGATATGACCTAGAATGAATTGATGTGATTTATTATCTCTTGATAAACTGTAACATCACAAGATGAATTTGTTCTTATAAATTTCACAAACATGAGCATCTAACCACCTTTATTTTGCTCTGTAATTTCTTAATTGCTTTCAATTCTATATTGGCTAATAAAATACATAAATATTTATGAACTGATAATTCTCCAGTCTGTACTTTGGCTAAGGAGAAAGAGATTACCATGAGAAACCTAATTTAAGAAACTGGTTAATTACAAGAAGTTACAAAACATCTGTTTTTAAAATATATATTGTCTCACATAATTGTATTTCTCTAGTATTCCTATGGATCTATATTGATAACAATCATTATTATTGAGAGATTTAGAATTTAAAAAGGAACTAGATAAATTCATGGAGGATAGGTCCATCAACAGCCATTAGCCAGGATGGACAGGGTGCAATACCATGCTCTGAAGTGTCCCTAGCCTTGTTTTTGCCGGAAGCTGGGAATGGGCAACAAGGGATGGATCACTTGATGATTACCTGTTCGGTTCATTCCCTCTGAAGCACTTGGCATTAGCCACTGTCGGAAGACAGGATACTGGGCTAGATGGACCTTTGGTCTGGCCCAGTATGGCCGTTCTAATGTTATGTTCTTATTACAGAACACATATTATAAATTTAATTTGGGTTAGAACAATATTTCTAGTGCTCAGTATATCACAATCTCCAGTGTCCAAGAAATATAGGGACTCTCTGTCTCCTCTCTGTCTTGGTGTTTCTTCCCACTAGTGACGCTGAGTGACCAGCCAACGTTGAGCCATGAAGATCCTTTATCTGCTCTTTGCTCTTGTCTTCCTGGTGCTCCAGGGTGCCCCAGGTAAGATGAAAATGAAAACAAGGGATGAGCTAGAGGGGTAGCTGGGAACACATACTAAGGTTGCCCAACACTTTCTATTAGAAACAAGTTTTTGACTTTTTCTTATGAGCTCTAGCACCTCTTCAGTTTGCAGACAACACATGAAATTTTAGGGGAATTGTCCTGAAGTCAGGGATGTGTCTTTGCTGCCCCCAGTAAGAATCATTGAGATCTTACTGAATTATAACCAGTCAAAAAAAATTCCCTTCAGTGTTTTCCTCAGAGCTTGCTGGGACTTTCTATAAACCACCCCATGTTCTAGCTGCACGGCACATACTCTTCCTCTAACAGGCAATCACAGGACTGAATATCCAGATGGGATACAGAAAAAATGAAGTCAGGCCAACCTCTTTCAATATACCCTTTGGTCTAAGGGAAGGTGCATAGGGCTGTGAGCAGTGGGACAGTCTTTGCCGACTTGACCATGTATCCATTTAGGATGCCCAATAACCCAGTTTAAATGCTCTAACCTAAATTCCCAGAAGCTGGGAATGAGCAACAGGGGATGGATCACTTGTTAATTACCTGTTCTGTTCATTCCCTCTGGGGCATCTGGCATTGGCCACTGTCGGTAGACAGGATACTGGGCTAGATGGACCTTTGGTCTGACCCAGTAGGGCCGTTCTTATGTTCTTATGTAAATAGTCTACAAGGTTTGGCTGTGCACATTTGAGCTGCATTTTCAAAATAACGGCCCTTTAGGTATAAACAAAAACTGGCAATTGGTCATGAAGACACTATTGCCAAGTGAATCTTCAGAATAAAGTCTGGGCAGAGTCTCCCAGACAGGCAGGCGTTCAAACCAGAAGGGCTTTTTCAAGCCCTTCTCTTTGAAACAGTTGTAGTCATGCAACCCAGGGCTGAGCCAGTTCAACCCCACTTAGCCAAATTGCATTGATGGTACTGCCTGCCACATCACTGTCAGAGCCTGAGGGAATCAAAACCACAGTAGCAACCACTACGGGAAGTTGGTGATGTAGGCAGCTACTTGCTTTCCATTCCTTAAAGGGATGGGGGCGTGAACAACAGCTGTGCTCAGAGGTACGGTTCTTAACTCTGCAGCTAGAGAGTCAGTGCTTCTGTTTAATTAACTCACCCAGTTGTTTTCTTAGAGGCTGTCACTGAATGTGCAGAGAAATGCAGCCATTTAAATAGGACTGAAGCTGTGATAAACTTTAGCCCTGGAAGATAATTGGGCTGACTTCTCCAGGTCTCAGTGACTGGGAAATGCCTGGCATCCATGAATCACAACTCGTATTTACCCTACTCTGCAGAATGATGATTAAGACTCTTTTTCTTTGTGCAGAATTCTCGCAGGCTCGGAGCTCCAGGAGGCGATGTAGACGTGCTGGGGGTATCTGTTTCAGTGGACCCTGTCCCAGCAGTTATAGACTCACTGGAATCTGCTCTCGAAAGTACAGCTGCTGTCAATTGTAAGTTCAACTAGCCACAAGAGAGACATCGCGGTGTGAACAGAAATATTTGCTCCTCTTTGTCCAATATCCAAGCTGTAGTTTAATGCTCTTGGAGGCTCAGTGCTTGTAGCACAGTCCAGAGGCAAGGGACAAAAGAGATTTAAGCCACTTTTGTGCTCTCCACATTCCAGGCCACCAATGGCTGCTCTTACTTACAACTGCCTTACCCAGGTTTCCTAAGGTTAATCCACAGCCTGGAGCAGCTCAGAGTCTGCACAGTTCTCAGCGTTACTGGGAATGTTCCCTTAGACCTGACAGCCTCCAGCAACGTCTCCAGCACCATCCCAACTCCAGTGCTTGCAACAGGGACAGCATAGCCCTATTATGGCAGCCATGTGCTGCTCATGCTGTTACCAAAATATCGGGTCCGCCTAGCTGAGAGCCAATAACAGCTAGACAGGGATAAGGAAGAGGTTGCTTTATTTTGCAGAAGAAAGGAGAGCTTTGCACCTTAGTACAAAAACTTTAACTTATACAAAAAAACAAAGATTTTTTATACACACTTAAACACAGGCCCTGGTTGTGTTAACATTTGATTGGTGGTTAACAAACCCTGCACTTTTGCTATCTGGTTAGTGAGAACCGGTTTGGGACCAGCTTTCACTGCCTTAAGGCAGAGAAGGGAAGACAGTTTAAAAATTTAGGCTACTGTGTATGTGAGGTGTCTGTTTTCCCCTAATGGCCGCTGGCTGCCATAAAGGCTGCTAGCTGTTAGGGGAGGGGGTCGCTGCTGACTGTCACAATGCTTTGGGCAAATTCTCCCCCCAGGCCATTTTGGTGCTTTTACAGCCTCCATATGCTGCCAAAGCTTCATATATGGGCAGGGGTTGGGGCCCAAACACCCTATTGTCTACATTGCTTTTATATTTTAGAATAGAGAAATCAAGCAGTAACAAAAAAAGTCTGCAGGAAAGAGTACAGGGACTGTGTCTACTCTATCAGTCTGCAGAGGAAGTGAAGGCAATTAGAAATAAAATAATATCTATAACAAATGAGAAACATGGGAAATAGATAACAATCAATCTAAATTAGAAGTGATGAAGTGCAGCAATATGATAAGGGAAGCTAAGGACATTAGGGAAAAATCCATGGCTGGCAGGACTAAGGACAAGAAGGCATTTTTTAAATATATCAAGAACAAAAGAAATCCTTACAATGCTATGGGCCCATTCCTATATTGGTAAAATTGATAATAATGAGGCAGAAAAAGCATAAGTGTTCAATTAATATTCCTCTTTTGTATTTGGAAAGAAGTAGGTTGACGTACTGATCTTACAGGAGGATGGTGAACTACTATCTAGTCCATTAGTAACTAAGGAGGATGTTAAACAACATCTACTAGGGACAGACCATTTTAAATCAGCAGACTTGGATAACTTGCACCACAGATTCCTAAAAGAGTTGGCTGAGGAGATCTCTGTTCCACTGATAATTTTTAATAAATTTTGGCATGTTGAGGAAATTTCAGAGGAGTGTGACTGTTATGCCAACATTCAAAAAGAGTAGTCCATCAATCCCCAGCAAAATACTAGAAAAGCTGACTCAATCAATAAAGAATTAAAGATTAGAAATACAGATAATACCATTCAACATGGCTTTTTGGACAATAGGTCATGTTAAATAAACCTTATTTAATTTTTATGACATTACAAATTTAATTAATAAAGTTTACTGTGTAGATGCAATATACTTATATTATTGTAAATAGTTTGACTTAGCAATGCACAAGATTCTGATCAAAAACCTATCACCATACAACCTCAATAAAGCATTAATATAATATAATATAATATAATAATAGTTGTCAATGGGGAATTATAATTGAATGTGGGTGTCTCCAGTGACTTGATTAAAGTGTATAAATTTATTCGCAGGGAAAAAATACCAGGTTCTCAAGGACTCTTTACTTGAACAGAGAAGGCAGAACAAGAACCAATGGCTGGAAGTTGAAGCCAGGCAATTTAAGTTAGAAATAAGAAGTAGATTTTTAACAGTGAGGGTGATTAACCATTGGAACAAGCTACCAAGGAAATGACATATTCTCCATCTCTTGGTGTCTTCCAATCTAGGCTGGATGCCTTTCTGGAAACTAATCAAATACAAGTTGCCTAGCTCAGTAGAGAGGTAACTGGGGGAAATTCTATGGCCTGTGTTATACAGGAGGTGAGACTAGTGATCTAATGGTACCTTCTAGCCTTAAAATCTACAAAATTATGGAGAAAAGCCTATTTTTTTTTTTTTTATTGACACCTGAGGATGGATGTAAATGTGTGTGTGTGTGTGTGTGTGTAGGGAGGGTAACAAAGTAAATACAGTCAAGTATTTTCAACCTAGTTAACTCAAAACTGGCAGAACGTTGTAACCGAATGTCTGTCCTAGTCCTCACTAAAGGGTCCATCCAGATGAACCCAGTGTGAAAAATATTTGAGTGGAAACTAACAAAGTCATTAAAACTTCAGTCGAACAGGCACCGTGCAGCATTTCACTGGGCTTCCTTACAGTATATGTGGGTCCAGATGCTGCAAATTCTAATGCACATGAGGAGCTGCATTGAGAGTATAGTAGCTTGTGTGTGGGAGGTGGCAGAACAGGTAGAACACATAAGTGGGAAAGGCATTGTAACAGATGGAGGATTGAAGCAGACATTTCCAGAGTGAAGCACATGAGTCACTACAATTTGAGCTAAAGGGCCAGGCTCTCTAGCTGAGGCTATAAAAGAATCCCATTCTCTGTAGCTCAGTGTGACATACCAGGGTGTGAGCTAGACCAGTGAGGGGTTGGATCACCCCTGCCCTGCAACCTTGGGTACCTTCCTTTACCTTACTGCAGCAGCTCCCACCTGGGCTGCTCATAAACTGCCTTCCAGCATGCAAGTCACCCCCTGAGTGTCTGTGTGTAACTGCAGCCTGTCAGCCACACTTGGGTTACACTCTGGCTCTCACCAGCCTTGGTTAGATTGCAGGGTGACCCCAACACACTCTCAGTCCCGGATTTCCCCCCAGAAATGTATGTCCTGTACTGGCCAGCCCTCTCCTAGACAGTCCAAATATATTAAGCATGTTATTCCTTTAAGGGAATAATATACACCAGCTCACTACTTTAAATGGAATTACCCAGACACTTTAACTTAAACACACTGGATTAGATAAAACAATAAAACAAGTTTATTAACTATAAAGAGATAGATTTTAAGTGAGTACAAGCGATGAGGCATAAAAGTAAAAAAGGTTACAAGAAAAATAAAGATAAAATGCTTTCTAGTGCCTACCTTAACAAACTATATTAGACTCAAGCAAAGTTTGTCACCACATGCTTCCAGAAGTCTTACTGACCAAACCCTTCAGCTCAGGACCCCTCCCCCAGAGTCCAACAACTATTTCTTTTGTCTTCTCAGGTGCAAAGAGTGAGATGGACAGGGAGAGAGTGGGGTCTCCTGGGGTGTTTGTACCTCCTTTTTATAGTTTCAGTCCCCCACTTGAAAAGCATTTCCAGCTGAGAATCAGGAGACAAAAAGTCTGTGTGGACGGATATTCCCTGCTAGGTTTTTTCACCTATGTATGCTCACATGCAGGTTTCCTTTTGTTTCCTCCCTTCTCCCTTTATGACTCCGTTTACCACTTAAATGCAAATCAAGGCAAACATACACTCCTTGGTTCAAGACAGTCCTGTGTGACCAGTTTGGTTCTCTGTGAGTTTTGAACATGCAGTTTTAACATCACATAGGGGAAAGTTTATAACTTCACACATAATGCTGCTATACACATTTTACCATGATATCACTGGTCGGCAAGTCATGAGTTTTTAATGATACGTCACGAGGCATACCTTGTACACAGATTATTGCTATAATGTGCAGGGTGTGCATTCCGTCACATTGAGGCACAGAGGGGGCTCGTAACACACTCTGTCCAGTGGGTGACACAGGCATATCATCAGAAGCACTGACTCTTCCATAGAATTAAAACAGCACCAGTCCACTGAGAATGGAAACCATTTAAGAGCTCATGAATCCTTCAGTCCTTAAAGCAGCTCAGTACAGACTTTTAGCCCTTTATTGTCTCCCTTTTGAAGACCAAGGGAGGTAGTTATGAAAATCTTGGTGACATCAATGTGAACACTATTCGGAAGTTTTTTTTCTAATGTTTTAAACACGAAGGCTCCTTTGTAAAGTTAATTTGGCCATATGGCAAATCTGCAGCCCTTTCTGTTCCTGCTCTGCTTGTTTCAGGCAGTATCTGTCAAAAACAATACAGAACGCAAAATCAGGTCAAATTAATGTTGCATCAGGTACAGCTCCCCAAGAAGCAGTTGGGAAGGTGAGAGATTTTCCCACCTACTAAAGCACCAGAGACGCAGGTTGAGGACAGGCCGTGTGAAACTGGGAGCCCCTTGGGCCTGTAGGAACTAGGCTTCAGGTGACCAGGGTAAGCAGTTGCAGGGTGACGCTCTTGGCTGATTCACTGAGCATGCCCAGAGATCTGTGCCATCACCAGGCCAGGCTGCTAGCGTGGAACTGCCACCAGAACAGAGTTAACCATAGATAGCATTGGAATTTCCTTTCATTCATTAAGAGCAAGTTATTTATCACCTAAGTAAATATCTGTCATTTTCGCTTCAGCTGTGCCCAAGGTGTGTTTGATAGAACAACTGTACCTGGATGTGAGTCGTGCTTTTCTGCAGTGTAGTTTTTATAGGCAGCCAGTTCACCTGTTTAGATACATGTGACTCTCCTCATTAAAACGCTGTAACAGAATGTCATAGTAGGGGAAATAATTTCCCTTTGCTGGAGTTAACCAGGAACCTCTTCACTCACCACAGAGTGACTGGGCAATTCCTCCTGTGCTTTTTCATTTGGAATCAAACATCATAGTATTCCTGTTCTATGGGAAAATATCAAAAAATCTGATTCTCTTTTCTTTGTACAGGAGAGAATTTGAGTGATTGTCTAAGCAGGATCTCTGGGAATCTGGGAGACAGCAACTTGCTTCTAAAATCATCAGATCCTGCTTAAATGGTACCCTGGACTGCGGGTTATAAAGAACCTTGTGAGCTGGAGTAATTCCAGAAGGGAGCTCCTGTATCACCCATATAAGATTTGTTACTCTCCTTTTAATAAAAGCAAGTTGGTTTGAGATAATCTTGCTGAAGTGTGTGTGTTTGTGTTGGCGGGAGGCAAGGGGACTGTTTCTATCACTCTTCTCCTTTAGAAATCCAATTAGTTTATTTTTTTAAATTAAAAAGAAAATACCCTAAAAATGTCCCTATCACATGTTATTTCCACACCCTGGGCAATTGTAGACCAGGGTCCACACATCTCTGTCGGTTCCAATGAGCTCCTATAGGTGGATCTTTATTTCTTATAGTTATTACAAATCCTTTCAGTTTGTGGTGTCAGGGGAACTGGGTTCAGTCACAGATTGACTGTACAATGTGTAACACACACCAGGGAGCTCCGTGGCATCTAGACCTCCTCCCTCTGCTCCAAAACTCATCATCCACATTGAGGAGAACAGAGGAAATTAGGCCAATCTGCATTAAGGTCAAAGGCCTGATTCTCCTCCCTGTTACGCTGACCGGCCTAAAACAGGAGTAACTACAGAATCCATTGTACTGTAGTTACACTGGTTTAAAACTGGTGTACATGAGATCAGAATCAAGCACACAATTGTCCATAAAGAGACAATAACACTTTTACAAAAGAAAAAGGTTTCAGGTGTTTCAATAAGTCACATGGTCTCCCAACAGCCATATCTGATCCCACCCTGAAACTGACCTCTGCTCTTGGATTGCGCATCAGAAATGTCAGGCAGATTTTTTTTTAACCCTTTCGATGTGGGGGATCTACATTCAAAAATTTAGCACAGCCTTAATTAGAAATATGCTGCCATCTTTCCATGATTGTGTTCATTGCACCGTCACTAAAGTCCAAATTTCCTTCTTTGACAAGGTTACTGGCCTAGTGGATGAGGGGAGCAGAAGATGTAATAAATCTTGATTTTAGGCAGGTTTTTGACAGTCCCAAATGACTCTCATAACCAAACTAGGGAACTGTGGCGTAAATGAAATTACTACAAGGTGGGTACACAACTGGTTGAAAAACTGTATTCAAAGAGCAATCATCTGTGTTTCCCTGTCAAACTGGGAGGATGTATCTTGTGGGGTCCCACAGACCTCTCTTCTGGGTCTGGTACTATTCAACATTTTCGTTAATGACTTGGAAAATGAGTGGAGAGTACGCTTATAAAATTTGCAGATGGCACCAATCTGGCAGCGATTGTAAACACTTTGGAAGGATAGGATTAGAATTTAAAACAATCTTGATACATTGGAGAATTGGTCTGAAATCCACAAGATTAAATTCAATAAAGAGAAGTGCAAAGAGCTTCCCTTAGGAAGGAAAAACCAAATGCACAAGTCCTAAATGGGGAATAACTGGCTAGATGTAGTACTACTGAAAAGGAACTAAGAATTATAGCAGATCACAAATTGAATATGAGTCAACAATGTGATGCAGTTGCAAAAAAAGGCTAATAACTCCTTAACAGGAGTGTTGTCTGTAAGACATGGGTTGTAATTGTTCCTCTCTATTTTGCGCTGGTGAGGTCTTAGCTGGAGCACTGTGTCCAATTCTGGACAGCACACTGTAGGAAATATATGGACAAGTTGGAGAGAGTCCAGAGAAGAGCAACAAAAATGATAAAAGGTTTAGAAAATCTGACCTATGAGAAAAGGTTGGGAAAAAATGGGCATGTTTAGTCTTTCGAAAAGAGGACTGAGGGGTGGACCAGACAGCCTTCAAATATGATAAGGGCTGTTATAAAGAGGACTGCAATCTATTTTGTCTCCACATCCACTGAAGATAGGACAAGAAGTAATGGGCTTAATCTGCAGCAAGGAAGATTTAGGTTAGATTTAGGAAAAGCTTTCTAATCATAGGGGTAGCTAAACTCTGGAATAGGTTTCCAAGGGAGGCTGTGGAATACCCACCACTGGAGGTTTTTAAGAACAGGTTGGACTAATACCTGTCAGGGATGGTCTAGGTTTACTTGATCCTGCCTCAGCACAGGGGCTGGACTTGATGACTCCTCAAGATCCCTTCTAGCCCTACATTTCTATGATTCTATTATTCTATGTTGTTGGGGGCGGGGACGGGACCAAGTGTGGGGAAGGGACAAGACCCGGAGTTTGTGGTTAGCTTAGCTAGTAGCTGTCACTGTTACTCAACTGATCTGTGGGACACACAAAAGCCGCATGTTTTAGAAGCTTAGGTCATCACAGAACGGAAATAAAGATGATTTTCCCCAAATTTAAAAGTATTGTCAAACCAGTCAAAACTGGCAGTGCATTGAAAGTTGATGCATGTCCCCATCCACATTAAAGGGTCCATCCAGAATGACCTGGTGGGAATAACTTTCGAGTGAAAACTGAAAGTATGAACGTGTGAAAACTGCAGATACAACAGGCACGAGGCAGCATTGCATGGAAAGCTCTTACAGGACATCTGGGCCCAGATCCTGCAAACACTCACGTGAGGAGCTGTATTGAGCATGATGGAGTTCATGTGCGTGTTCCTAGGACCGAGACCCTGCGAGCATGCTGGTGTGACAGCTGCTTGCTTGGCCAACACACTGAGCACTGAACCCAGGCCTACCAGAGCTAAAGCCACGAGTCTCTGCAGCTTGAAAGAGGCTCTGTGGGCAGGGCCTGTAACAGACTGTAGCCCAAAGGATTAATCTGCTTGCTTGCATAGATAGATATATTTTTTATAAGTTTAAATATTTGATGTATTGTAATAGGTTTATAGCTTTATATTAAAAATAAGTTTGGCTGTAATGCAAGAGACCTACAGGTCAAAAACCTGTATGCTAAGCTAAAGCAAAATTAGCATATTTATATTAAGACCTTTTACCCAAAAAGTAAAGTTAACCTTTATTTTGTTACCTACGTAGATAAGTACCCACGCCTATGTTTAAGACCTTTTACCCAGACCAATCGACAATAAAAAATGGTATAGGGTTTTTTTTTAAAGTTGTACACCACAAGAAACTGATGTGCATATGTACATGTTATCAAGACACACATACATACTAGCCTATGGGCTAAGTGTACCCTAACATTTCTGTGGGTAAGGAATGAAATATGGGCATAAGAGGAAGGATTTATGCCCTATAAAAGAGGTAACCCACCCTGCTATCTTATCTTCATCTTCAACTAACTATCGATGCTATCCATCCACGATGGCTATTAACTATTAATAGGTCGTACTTATTTTCTTTTCAAACTTTAAGTTCCAAGGGGACTAGGCTAAGCTTGGCTTCCCTAAACTTTTATTCTCAGTTTTGTTTATTAGGTTTTAATTTTAAGTTAAGTTAAATAAGTAAACTCTAAGGCAGCTTTAACAGCTCCTCGCATTAGTTTCCTCTGCACACCTCTGCAAGAGGTGAGAAACCGGAACCGCCAAAGGCGAGGTCCTGTGTCTTTCAACACCAGGTTATCAAAACAGGGTGTAAGTATATTAACCAAAGTTTTGAAGCACATAATATTGTATTATCATATGTAGCTCTTAAATAACAGCAATACAACTGTAATTTTGTAACTCTATTTTACCACTTAGCATATTTATATTAAGACCTTTTACCCAAAAAGTAAAGTTAACCTTTATTTTGTTACCTACGTAGATAAGTACCCACGCCTATGTTTAAGACCTTTTACCCAGACCAATCGACATTAATTTTAATAAAAAGTTTTTACGGCTATATCTGCCTTAGTGTGAGCTTCCTGTAATACCCCCGAGGGTCCTTTGTAAATTCTGTGGAGCCTAATTCAGAACAAGAACTTTATCTTCTAATCAAACAAACTGGCAAGCCTAAAACCCATACTTCATACCAATTAATATTAATAATTAAGTATTATTACTATTATTGTTTAATTCGAATTAATTAAAATAAAATTAAATCAATAGTACTAACACACCCTATATCAGGCTACAAACAGACTCACATCTTCTGTAGCTGGAGCACAA
Source organism: Terrapene triunguis (assembly GCF_002925995.2). NCBI lineage: Eukaryota > Metazoa > Chordata > Testudines > Emydidae > Terrapene > Terrapene triunguis. The sequence continues at coordinate 75,502,216 of NW_020664393.1, read as the reverse complement.
AGGGGGATGTGTAAGACACACCAGACAGTAGGTGACTCATGCATGTTATCAGAAGTGCTCACTCTTCAATACAATTAAAAACACACCCGCCCACTTTAGGGATTTAAAGGAATTTAAAACCCTGGGTACCTTCAGTCCTTACAGCAGCTTGGTATAGACTTTTAGGCAGGACTTAAATTCTCATAGAGTATTTCCCAGAGACCCCCACGCCCCACCCTCAACATGCTATGAAAACGCCAAGGGGGTTGAAAATATTTATCGGAGCTCTGCTCCCGTGAGCTCCAGCTGAATTTAAGCCCTGCTTATAGGGCCAGATTTTTTAAAGTATTTAGACACCTACAGATGCAGATAGTCACCTTAAAGGTATTTTTGTGCCTAACTCCCATTGACTTCAGCTCCGTTGTGCCTAACTCCATTGACTGCAGCCCCTCAAAGTTATTTAGGTGTCCACTTCCCAGTGATTTCAATGGAAGTTGGGTGCCTAAATCCCTTTCAAGCTCTGGGCCTTAGTGTTTTTTACAGACGTGCCTACGCAGGAGTTAGGCACCAACCCTGCTTAGATGCTTTTGAAAATCACACTAGGCACATATCGGCATCTACCTGCAAACCTTTGAAAATCTGGCCTTTATCCTTTTATTTCCCCCCTTTTCAAAATCCAGGCCGTTCATTGAAAAAATCTTGGTGATGTCATTAACATTGGTCAGCTCTTTTTTTTTAAAAAATATTTTAAGTCTGAAGGTTCCTACAGTAAAGTTAACTCGGCCACACTGCAAATCTGCAGCCCTTCCTATCTCTGTTCTTCTTGTTACCGGCTGAGTATACCATAAAATACACAGAATACCCAGCTTAGTCAAATTAACGTTGCAGTGGCCATGCTACCAGCTGCAGGGCTACTCTCCTGGCCGGTTCACTGAGCCTGCACAGAGATCCCTGCTATCACCAGGGGCTGCTAGCATGGAGCTTCCACGAGAATAGGGTTGAGCTTTAGGCTTACGTGATCTGGGAGGCTGTGTCACCCTGCCTCAAAACAGCACCCTGGAACCCCCATATTCACCACTGTCATATAATTCTGATATGTTCTGTACAAAGTATGCCTTGTGAGGTATCAATTTAAAACTCTTGATCTGTTGAACATTAATATCCTGTTGGATTGTATGTGCTGCCATTGTATGGGAAGTTATGCTATGTGTGTGCCACTGAAATACGGTGTGAGGTTGGGAACACCCACAACCAGCCTGTCAGGCACAACAATGGAGTTGCCAGATGTGCTGATGGCCCATTAAAAGGAATCCACACTGCCAAGGACTATCCCAGGATCTGTATACAAGGGAGACTTCTCAGAGAGAACACGTGGGCAATGGAAACTGCTTGACTCACGTCATAGCAAAGGATCTTTTCAGCAAGCTGGAAGAAACTATAAAAGAGGGGAAGTGACATCATCACTTGGTCTCTCTCCCCCCACAATTCAACACCTGGAAACACATCTGGAGGACAAAGACTGAACTGGGGAGGGTGGTCAGGGGCTGAAGGAGAGTTCCAGCCTGTGTATTGAAGATCTTAACCTGCTTGTACTATTTATCAGGGTGAGACACTGCTTGATTCAAATCCTGTTTAGTTTACAGAACTTAGACTGCAAATTTATTTTATTTCTTAGGTAACCAACTTTGATCTCTACACTCACTACTTATAATCACTTAAAATCAATCTTTCTGTAGTTAATCAATCTGTTGTATAATTTTACCTAAAAACCATGTGTTTTGGTTGAAGTGCTTGGGAAATCTGCTCAGGTCACAAAGGCTGGTGCACGCCCACATTCCTAGGTAGAAGTGGCAAATTTAATGAATCTACACAAGCCTGGCTTCTGACTAGTGCTAGATGGTACAGTTCTGGGGTGCAAGGCTGGGGAGCTGAGGGGAATTGGCTGGAGCCTCTCTATTGTTGGTTCATGAGTGGCTGGGAGAAGCATTCACGTTACTCAGCTGGGTCTGTCCCTGCCTGTGGATGTCTGTGTAACTACAGAACCTGACCCAAGGGTTGTGGATTAGCAATAGCATCACGGTGTGAGAAGGAGGCCAGATTGGTGAGACAGAGGTCTGAGCAGTCCCACAGTTCAGGCTGCACCCCGGGAAAACCCATCACAGAGGCAGACCTAGAATTTACATGCGTTCTTTAAGAATAAATTCTCTCCTAAGTATCTGTTTTAGCATCAGCTGTCAACAAAAGTGTGTTTGATACAAATGTCCATGCATGTTAGTCTCATTGTTCAGCAGTATATATGTATGGTTTCTTTTTTCTATATGCAATTGAAGTAGCCAAACATCTTCAAAATTTGCAATATCAACTAGCAATATCACTGGACTTATTAATTTAAACAGAAAAAAACAGGATTAAATTTTGCGATTTTTTTTGTGACAAGGTTGTATTGTATTTTAACCAGCTCTAATGCTTAAATAGTTGTGGGGTTATTTTTGTATCACATCACAGAGGGATTTTTCTTGTTGTTGTGATCATCACTTTGACTTTGCAGAACATTAGTAGGAAGGACATTTTAAAACAAAATTCATGCTTGTTGTTTACTACTTCTCATAACACAAGAATAAGGGTCACCAAATGAAATTAATAGGCAGCAGGTTTAAAACAAATAAAGGGAAGTATTTCTTCACACAACGCACAGTCAACCTGTGGAACTCCTTGCCAGAGGATGTTGTGAAGGCCAAGACCATAACAGGGTTCAAAAAAGAACTAGATAAATTCATGGAGGATAGGTCCATCAATGACTATTAGCCAGGATGGGCAGGAATGGTGTCCCTAGCCTCTGTTTGCCAGAAGCTGTGAATGGGTGACAGGGGATGGATCACTTGATGATTACCTGTTCTGTTCATTCCCTCTGGGGCACCTGGCACTGGCCACTGTCGGAAGACAGGATACTGGGCTAGACAGACCTTTGGTCTGACCCAGTAGGGCCGTTCTTATGTTTCCTTACTAAAGAGTTTGGGGCAGGTGAGGGGAGAGCCATGTTCAGAAGGCTGGTATACCAGGTAGGCAGCCCGATCACCGGTTTAAACACAAATGACCACTAAAACACTGTAGCAGAATGTTGCACTATGGAAAAGCAATGTTAACCAGAAATATTTGCACTGATGGGGCAATTTTTCCAGTGCCTTTTGATCTGAAATCAAATGTCAAAATTTCCCTTTTTTTTTAATGGGACAAAATATCTGAGAGTCTTTCTTCTTTGTGCAGGGCACAGTGTGCCCAACAGCACCTCTCACTGTCTAGGCAGGATCTCTGGGAATCTGGGAGATGTCCCTTTGCTTCTAAAATCACTGGATTCTGCTTCTGTGGAAGCCATATCCCACCCTAAAGAGTCTCAGAAACCTCTGCCCTAGCACTGCACATTAGAAACTTGAGGAAGTTTGGTTTCTTTTTGTCCCATTTAGTAGAAGGATGGAGGTGGGGGAGTATGACATTACTGACATAACCTGTGACCGTATAGATCATTGTTGCAACCACTGTTATATATTTGCAGCAAATGTTGTACAAAGAGTGTCATGTAAGGTGTCAATGGAAAGGTTATGATTTGCTGGTTATGATTGTGCTATCTGTATGTGTGTATCATTTTTGTAGTTGAAGTTATGAATATTGGCTATGTACTTGTATCTCAATGTGTTTTGAGTCCAAGTAGCCCCAGTGAAGCATTTGGTCAGCTTCTTGACAAAGGACTATTCTCAGTAAGTTCCCAATCAAGAAACACTTAACTAACAATGAACTTTGGGAGACCCCAATTCACATCTGAGCTTTCCTGGGAACGTTCAAACTAACATGTAAACAATGGCATCGGCCTATAAAGAACTGAGTCATGCATGAACATGTGACTGGCCCATGTGATTCCAACCGCCATCTTGCTGCTATGAATTTCCACAGTAAGAACAGAGGGGTGTCCTTCCACGGGCAGAGAATATAAAAGGCCCTGAAAACCCCTCCATCTTGGATTCAATCCTGCCTCTGACGGAACTTTGCTACAAACTGAAGCTCTGAACAATATATCTATCTTATAGAGCCAGAAGGGACCTTGAAAGGTCATCAAGTCCAGTCCCCTGCCTTCACTAGCAGGACCAATTTTTTTGCCCCAGATCCCTAAATGGCCCCCTCAAGGATTGAACTCACAATGCTGGGTTTAGCAGGCCAATGCTCAAACCACTGAGCTATCCCTCCTCCTGGTGAATGACTGATCCCTGTGGGGGATGTACTCCAGAGACTTGATTTGAACCTGCAGTTTATTCCATCACTGCTACAAGCCTGAACCAAGAACTTTGCCATTACTGTATGTAATTAATTCCATTTAACCAATTCTAGCTCTCATCTATATCTTTTTCCTTTATGAATAAACCTTTAGATTTTAAATTCTAAAGGATTGGCAACAGTGTGATTTGTGGGTAAGATCTGATTTGTATATTGACCTGGGTCTGGGGCTTGGTCCTTTGGGATTGAGAGAACCTTTTTTCTTTTACTGGGGTATTGGTTTTCATAACCATTTGTCCCCATAACGAGTGACAATGGTGGTGATACTGGGAAACTGGAGTGTCTACGGGAATTGCTTGTATGACTTATGGTTATCCAGTTGGGTAAAACCAAAGTCCTCTCTGTCTGGCTGGTTGGGTGTGCCTTAGAAGTGGAAAAACCAGACTTTGGCTGTAACTGCCCTGCTCTAAGCAATTTGTCCTGAACTGATACACTCAGAAGTGTCCCACCAAGGGCAGCATCGTTACAGGGAGATTAGAAATCTTATCTCAAACTTAACTAGGCAGAGGCTGTGTCTTTCCATGATTGTCTTCATTGCACTGTCACAAAGTCCAACAAGCTGTGCTGCTTCCTACTCCCAGGCTGACATTCCTGGTGGAAGAGCCCCTTTCTGCAGCCACTTTGGTCTAGTGGTGGGCACACAGGATTGAGAGACAGGCGTCCAGTGAAAGGCCCCTTAGAAACAGAAGTAAATTCTCCCCACCCAATCCCTAATGAGGAGACATTAATCTCTCCTTTCCCCAGATGTACAGAGCTTCTCAGCCCCCAGATCCTACCAGAGATACATGATTAAGGCTAAGATTTTGTCAGTGATATTCTTAGTAAAAGTCATGGAAAGGTAACTGGAAAAAAAAAAAAAAAATTCCTGGAACAGAGGTCCTGATAGATTAAATGACTTGCCATTTACTCTAGAGCCAAGCACTCGGTCCCTGAACCACACAGCCTGCCTGGATATGCAAGAGGAAACTCTAATGGCGCTAGTCTTTTTCATTTAGTTGTGCTGGTGATGGAGTGGGTGTGAGGGCTACAGTGCCACATCCACCCTCCAAGTTGTTATGCTGATTCACCTGGAGCTTGGGATGCACCACTTAAAAATGCAGTCAATTATCTCCCGAGGTCAGTGAGGGATTATTGCTCAAGCAGTTCTTTTAGGTGTGAATGCTTAGTTGCAGCCATGGGTGTGTCAGACAATGATGGCTGCTAATATTTGTATGGAGGCAGGCTTACATGAGAGAGACAGCTGAGCCCATGTGATCTCTTGCTGTGGGGCATTCGGCAGGGCAAGAGCCCGTTGGAGCCCAGGACGTCATTTCCTAGCCACTTAGGCCATTTTTCTCAAAAGCCTTGGCCAGCACATTTGTAGTTCAATGGGGGTGTGTGGCGTGAGGAGGGTTGTTGAGCTGGCAGGGGATTTTTAAAGCTGGTGTCCATAGATTTCATAGATTCATAGATTTTAAGGTCAGAAGGAACCAATAGATCATCTAGTCTTACCTCCTGTATATCATAGGCCAGAGAATTTCCCCTATGTTACCTCCTCGGTCATGCCCAAATTGACTGAGAGCCCAGTGACTTGAGCTGTACAAGGGGACATGGCAGGTGGAATGCTGGGCATCCCAGCACCACTTCCAGAGGGACCAGGTGTGTACCAGGCATGCAGAAATTACTTGTGTCAGAAGTTAGTTGTGAGTCAGCCAGCAGGCGCCGTTAAGGTTAGCAGCTCAATGACTGCTTCTTGGAGTAGCTAGTCCTGGAACCCACAACGGGAGAGGCAATTCTTGATTTAGTCCTAAGTGGAGCACAGGATCTGATCCAAGGAGTGAATATAGCTGAACCATTCGGTAATATTGACCATAATATAATTACATTTAACATCCTCGGGGGGGAGAGGGTGGGGAGAAAAACCAAAGAAGCCCACCACAGCAGCATTTAACTTCAGAAAGGGGAACTAGACAAACAGGAGGACGCTAGTTAAACAGAAATTAAAAGGAACAGTCACAAGAGTGAAATGCCTGCAAGCTGCATGGAAACTTTTTAAAAACACCATAATAGAGGCTCAAATTAAATGTACCCCCCAAATTAAAAAGAATAGTAAGAGGACCAAAAAAATGCCACCATGGATGAACAGCGTAAAAGAGGTGTTTAGAGACAAAAAAGCATCCTTTAAAATTGGAAGTCAAATCCTAGCGAGGAAAATAGAAAGGAGCATAAACGCTGGTAAGTCAAGTATAATTAGGCAGACCTAATTAGACCAAAAAGAATTTGAAGAGCAACTAGTAAAGGATACAAAAACTATCAGCAAAAAAATGTTTAAGCACATCAGAAGCAGGTAGCCTGCCAAACAATCAGTGGGACCACTGGACAATTGAGGTGCTAAAGGAGCACTCAAGGAAGATTCTTTGCATCGGTCTTCCCTGCAGAGGATGTGAGGGAGATTTCCACATTCCATTATTTTTAGATGACAAACCTAAGGAATTGTCCCAGATTGAAGTGTCAGTAGAAGAGGTTTTGGAACAAATTAATAAAGTAAACAGTAATAAGTCACCAGGACTAGGTGGTATTCACCCAAGAGTTCTGAAGAAACTCTAATATGAAATTGCAGAACTACTAACTGTGGTATGTAACCTATCACTTAAATAAGCTTCTGTACCAGATGACTGGAGGATAGCTAATGGGATGCCAATATTTTTTAAAGACTCCAGAGGCAATCCTGGCAATTACAGGCCAGTAAGATTAACTTCAGTACTAGACAAATTGGTTGAAATTATATAATTATTAGACACATAAATGAACACAGTTTGTTGAGGAAGCGTCAACACTGCTTTTGTAAAGGGAAATCATGCCTCACCAATCTATTGTCCATATGTATGTCAACAAACATATGGACAAGGATGATCCAATAGGTATAGTGTACTTGGACTTTCAGAAAGCCTTTGACAAGGTTCCTCACCAAAGCCACTTAAGCAAAGTAAGCAGTCATAGCTAAGAGGGAAGGTTCTCTCATGGAAAAGTAACTGGTTAAAAAACAAGAAACAAAGAATAGGAATAAATTGTCAGTCTTTAGAATGGAGAGAGGTAAATATCAGTGTCCCCCAGGGATCTGTACTGGGACCAGTGCTGTTCAACATTTCATACATTATCTGGAAAAAGGAGTAAACAGTGAGGTAGCAAAGTTTGCAAACAATTCAAAATGATTAAAAATAGTTAAGTCCAAAGCAGTGTGCGAAGAGTCACAAAAGGATCTCCCAAAACTGCGTGACTGGGCAACAAAATAGCAGATAAAATTCAATGTTGATAAATGCAGAGTAATGCACATTGAAAAACATAATCCCAACTATACGTATAAAATGATGGCATCTAAATTAGCTGTTACCACTCAAGAAAGAGATTGTTGAGTTATTGTGGATAGTTCTCTGAAAAATCCACTCAGTTTGCAGCAGCATTCAAAGAAGCTAACAGAATGTTAGGAACCATTGGGAAAGGGATAAATACTAAGACAAAAAATATCATAATGCCTCTCTATAAATCCATGGTACAGCCACACCTTGCAGTTCTGGTCATCCCAGCTGAAAAAAGATATATTAGAGAATTGAAAAAGATACAGAAAAGGGTAACAAAAATTATTAGGGGTATGGAACAGCTTCCATATGAGAAAAGATTAAAAAGACTGGGACTTTTCAGCTTGGAAAAGAGATGTCTAAGGTGGGATATGATAGAGGTCAATAAAATTATGACTGGTGTGGAGAAAGTGAATAAGGAAGTGTTATTTAACCCTTCATATAACACAAGAACCAGGGATCACCCAATAAAATTAATAGTCAGCAAGTTTCAAACAAATATAAGGAAGTAGTTCTTCACACAATGCACACAATGAACTCATTGTCAGGGGATGTCGTGAAGGGCAAAACTATAACTGGATTAAAAAAAGAATTAGATAAGTTAATGGAGGATCGGTCCATCACTAGCTATTAGCCAAGATGGTCAGGGATGCAACCCAATGCTCTGGGTATCCCTAGGCCTCTGACTGCCAGATGCTGATACTGGACAATAGGAGATGGATCACTTGATGATTGCCCTGTTCTGTTCATTACTTTTGAAGGATTTGACATTGCCCTCAGTTCAAAGACAGAATACTGGGCCAGATGGACCATTGGTCTGACCCAGTATGGCCGTTGGTTCCAAACCTTGAAGATCCCTGTACCCAGATGGAGGCAATCCCCAAGGTCAAATGGACCAGAAACACCTCCCTATGCCAGCTGGTGTGCAGGAACAGAGAGTGAGCTACCTAAAACAAAAGCATCCACACCCAGAATGCCAGTGTGGGATTGTTTTCTATTTACATGTATCCATGCTCAATCTAATCTATGCCCAGAGCAATACAAACTCCATTACCCCAGGAGTGGATTCCACAGCTGGAAAGATCTCACTGGCATGACATTGTACCTGATATTCAGTTTACATTTTCCCTTTCTTAATTTCAACCCATTCCTCCTAATTAGACCCTATTTCAAATAATTCCTCTTCTCTCCTCCTCAGGAGCATGCCCCCTCTGAATATCTGTAGACAGTGATCATGCTTCCTGACTCCCTGTTCCGCAGGGAGCTTCTTAGGCCGCTGTAGTGGTCTCCAAGGCTCAGATCCTCAAAGGTTCTTAACTTCCACTGCTTTCAGCCCAGCTCTCATTCCCCAACAAATCTGAGTCATTTCCCCCTGCCCCACCCCAAGCAAAAAATACAATGCTGACCCCAGTCTTCTTGGGGGTGTTCCCGGGTCTTTTACTCCTTCTGATATCTTCAGATAAAACTCATTTGTATCCAATTAAGCCAGAGAGAGAAAGAGAGAGAGAGTGCACGCTATGGTAGAAAGAAAGAACCAGTAGAATATATCACAGGTACCAATGAAAAGGTTAAAACACTTTACTGTGTGTGTTTTTATGAACATATATTTAATTCAAATGTTTTATAAGGAGTTGGGAGAAAAACTCTCTTTGTTAAATTTCAACACCTTGGTCTCATCTTGTTTTTCATCATTAAAAGCTAAGGAAGCTCCCATCTATTTCTCTGACCTCCAGTAATAATAGGGAAGAACAGACTTGACTTTCCTGTTTCTTCCAAGGCTAAAAAACCAAGATCAGGGGAGGGGAGAAGACATATTGAAATCACACCATTGCCACACACAGAAAACATAAAAACAAAGCCCACACCCTGCAGACTTTATTTATACCTTTTGAGGAAGCACAATGGCCCCAACCCCAGTCTTATTGTTACTTTTTCCGTTGCTGAAATGCCCAGAGTGCAACAGAGTATTAGCAAATCCCTGATCTCATATCTCACTTGAAAAGTTCCATTTCCATCTCTTGCTACTTCTGGATGGGGGTGATGTGAAGGACAAGCCTCCTGCTCCCCAAAATATACCGGTAGCTTGAATTTGTGGGTGAGGGAGCTGTCCAGCTACCCAAAATAGTGGGGGAGGGAGTAGGGGTCAGACTGCTACTTTCTGAGAACACGTGAGGGTGAACAGACCGAGCTATTATCTCCTGGAGATGCTGGATGGGGACATCAGAAGGGGCTGGGCCTCCTTTCAAGGGAGAAGGTAAGGGTGAGGGGTGAATCTGTTGGGGAGGGGGCAGGGACATGGGGAATATTCAGGCTTCCCCCATCTCCACAGGATGGACCAGTGTTTTGGGGGACGGGGGGAAAAGGGCAGGCATGGAGGTTAACAGAAACATTCTCAAATGTCAGCAGAGAGTCAGTCCAGCTGGCTGTGGTTAATTTCCCTACCCCTTGCTGAAACAAACTGGCCTTCTCCAGGGCGAGGCTTGTGCATCAGGGCTGAAACCAAGTGTAGGGCCAAGCCCTGCACCCAGTGGAGAGGGCATTCTGCTGCTACCATCCTCCCTGTCCCGATGCTCTGGGGGAGCAGCTGCCAAACACCTGCCTGAGGCGGTGCCCTCCCTCCCCACAGGAGGCAGTCACATGCTGCACCATCGCTACCTGCATGGAGGAGAGAGGACTGAGATGGCTGGCAAGGCTGAGCTGCCTGAACCTCACACCTCCTCTGGGGCAGAAGAGTCCTGCTCCCTCTCTGTGGGGAACAGAGCAGGAGAGGAGCCCACTAGTGCATGGAAGTTGAGGAGGGAGACACTGGGGATAGATGAAGCCCTGGGAGATGAGGGCTGTAAGACTAATGCAGACCTCCTAAGGTTTCATGGGACTGTCCCACTCTGACCCCCCAAATCCCCTGTCCTACATTTTCCGGGCTCCCCATTTTGAGAGGGCCCCCAAAGTGAGTGGTGCTATGACCCCCATGCGGCAGATCGCAACGCCTGTCCTGTTGAGCCGCTTGAAACGTTGGGAGTGCTAAGACAGTCTCATTCTGGAGCTGGAGGTGACAGTCTGAGGGGATGTCTACACATCAGCGGCACAACTATGGCACTGCAGCTGTGCCACTGTAGTCAGGGGTGAAAGTAACTTAAGGGACTTACCAGTACACAGGGCGGCCGGGTCCTGAGCAAGGTGGGGGGGGCGGCTCTGGGCCCCGGGAAGGGGCGGGGCCTCGGGCAGAAGGGGCGAGGCTGGGGCCAGACTCCCCCAGCCAGCCCTTCAGCGCTACCCGGCCCGTGCCGCCTGGGGTTTCGGCGGTGATTTAAAGGGCCAGAGCCCCGGCCCCTTTAAATCACTGCCAGAGCCCTGGGGTAGCGGCAGCGGCCAGGAGCTCCAGTGGCGATTTAAAGGGCCCAGGGCTCTAACTGCTGGTGCAGTAGTGGCGGCTGGGAGCCCCGGGCCCTTTAAATCACCCCCGGAGCCCCAGGCTAGCGGTAGCGGCAGCCAAGAGCCCCGGGGCTCTGGCAGCGATTTAAAGGGCCAGGGGCTCCGGCTGCTGCCGGTAGCCCCAGGCCCTTTTAAATTGCCGGGCCCTGGGAAGCTGCCCCTTTTGTGCCCTCCCCCCCCATCAGCGACCCTGCTGGTCCAGTCAGCTGTGTACCCGCTCGTACCGGTATGCCGGACCAGACCAGCTTACTTTCACGTCTGGCTGTAGTGTATACACGTCCTCTCTTGGTGGAAGGGGTATTTCCATCGCTGTAGGTAATCCACATCTCCAAGAGGTGGTAGCTAAGTCAACAGAAGAATTCTATCCACTTAGCTGTATCTATCATGGGAATTAGGTTGACCTAACTATGCTACACAGGATTTGGAATTAGTCACAGCCCTGTTTCGTATAGCTAGGTCCATCTAATTTCTAGGTGTAGACCAGGCCTGAGAGAGACCCTGAAGCCTTTTCAGGGGTTAAATGTTGCTGGCTCTGAGCCCTGGTGTGAGGGGTGTGAATGGTCACCAGAGCTGGACATTGCAGGCCTTGTGCTACTGTCTGAATTTGATGGCTCTGCTCGGAACAGGGTGGGATTTTCTGGTATCGATCCTAAAGCCCCCAAAAGAGCCTAGTGGCCAAAGACTAGATTTAAAGGGGTAATCCCCCTCCTCCCACCCCACTGCGCCTACTCTAATTGACTCCAGAGGGGGACACCTCACACTTTCACCCATGACATCGAAAAGGAAACCTCCTTTACCTCCTACACTCCCAGTACCTACAACCCTTGGCTGGGGAGAGGGGTTCCTCGCCTTAATGTTCACAGAGATTGGTGATGGCATTGAGACGATTCAGCTCTGGCAAAAGTGGGTGCAGCTCTGACTGGCTTAACACTCACACAAACATACCTGTGAGCAAACTACAGATTCCCACCCTACACCCATTCTCACAGATATACGCAAACTACAGATTCCCCCCCGCCCTACACCCACTCTCACAGATATACGCATACGTGCTGTACAGACACTTGGCCTTTGGATTTGCAGGCTCCCAGCCTGCCAGAAGGGGAGGGCAAGACAAGAGTTGCCATCCCTCCCACTCCCACCATCAGACAAGGAACCAGAACCGGCCTAGGAATTGTGGGGCTTGCCTGGGCCACGGTGCTGCTTGCTTTACTTGTTTTCCATGCCGGCCCTGCAAACATCGCCATGCCCATGCACACTTACATAAGCAATATTCACAATCTTATTAAATAAACACTATTTTGTTTTTAAAATGTCTTGATTAGAAGGAGAGAATAATAAATATCTGCCATGTTATGATGTTCCCTGTTCTGGTTTCCTGCAGATCAACGGGTTCTTTACAGGTAAGGTCTACAGCACTTTGCTTTTCCATTGTAGCAGGTTCCATTGGCGTTCGTAAAGAACGGACATATCGCAAATGAACATTTGCCCTGAGTGTTCCGACATATGACAGTGTCTGACAAGATGTGTTCTGTAAAAAAGGAAAACACGGTCATTGAACTGGTCAACAAACACAACAGGATTCAACCAGTCAGGTGAGCATAGATATATGCCTAGCAAATTATATCCCAGGGAGTTTATTTTACATACTGTGACATTTTACTGCAGAGTTTTAAAGGGGCACCGTCCATTTAAAAATCACACTGAATTTTTATTTTGATTATATCTGAAATAGATTAAAATAAGAAAATATTTTTTCCAGTTTGTTTCTTGGAATATTTGATGGCACTTTGTGTATTGTCAGCATCACAGTTCCCTCTGTGTTGCCTGTTTAGTTGGCAAGCAACAAAAGAGAGGAAAATGTCATTGTAAAACCACAAAAATTGCCCGAGTGGGCCCAGGGCAGGGATAGCCCTTGAAACTATTTGCAACTCATTATTTTAAACTGACTAGATTTCAAATTGGTGGCTCTCCTTTAACATTAAAGGGACAATTATAATTATGTGCATGCGCAAATGCAACCTCCATGATCAGTGGAGACAAAAGATATTCATATAGGTGTGTGAGCTATTGTACCTCTGTAGTGCACCTCTGAATATACATTTCCCCCATCCACTGTCTCTCATATCAGGATTCCCACATCCATAGCTAAATTCCATGTGGTTTTTTACTCATAATAAATACAACCAAAACAACCATTCTGAGTTCATCCTGCTGACAAGGAATTCTTCTCTGGCTTCCTCCAGACTGAAGGGCTGAGCAGGTTCCTTTAAGTGGTTGTTAAGTGATTAGGATCAACTCCTTCAAACATGGTTGCCTCCAGTGAGTCACCTGTATTGGTGAGCAGGCATCTAAATAAAAGTGGTGCTGAGTACCCACAACTCCCTTCTGTGCCGAGGGGAGCCAGGGGGATGCTACACCTCTGAAAATCAGACGCCTTTCATTTAGGTGGCGGAGTATGGATTGAGGTGCTTAACTGTAGGCACCCAATTCTGGACACGTGTTGCCCTGAGCATCACGTCAGGACTTAGTTCCTCATTTTACACTGTTGTTTACTCTTTGCCAAGTGCAAAAATGGCCCCTTCCACCATGCCTGGGTTGTATTTACGTCTTACCTGTAGCACCGTGGAACACCAAGAAGAGAAGAGCAAGGAGCAGGTGGAGAATCCTCATAGTGGAAGGCTGGCTGAGCTCTGAGTGTCCCAGGAGAGAAGAGGCACCACGATCGAGTGAGAGGAGGAGGAGAGACCCTGTGTTTATAGGGCCTTGTGGGTTGCAACCTGTGGAGATGATGAAATCTTGTTTGGAGCCAAGTGACGTTTAGAGTGTGTCTGTTGCAATCTCTTATTAACCATGATTATTAGGTGTACAGCACTGGAGGTGTGCATGGGGCACACCTGAGATGACAAAGCCCTGCCCTGAGAAAGGTTATAATCTGAATAGTTACACCTGGTACTCACAGGGCCACACAGAGGTTTCGGGGGGGCCCGGGGCATAATCTGGACCTGAGGCCCGCCACCCTTTTAAAAAGTCTGATGCCCCTGACCCAGAGTCCCTACTCCCAACCCCTTCCAAGAGCCCCTGTCTCCCCCACCCTGCTCCTTACCTGGTGACTTTCCAGTTGTTATCGATGCTGCTGATTGCACCCAGGTTGTGCAATTTGGCAATTTTCAGATCTGAACATAAATGGGAAGCATGACTACAGCGTCCTTGGGCCTGGTCCTACCACCATTTAAATCAAGGGGAGTCTTTTTACTGTTTTTCCTGGGAGTTGAATCAAACCCAGTATGCAAGTTACAATGGATGCCAAGCACCTTATTGCCGACACACACGTAGCATTTCCTGGGCCTCGCCAGGCTTCCTTTGCAGCCGGCACTCCATGACTGGCCTCAGCACAGTGACTGGCTCCTAGGTGTGTGAGTTGTCTTTTTACTGCTGTGGTCTGCATTTAGCTGAAGGTCTTTTATATTAGCTGTCAAGTAAGATGCTATTATTAGCTGTGTGGTCAACTCTCGTGATTTTGTTGCAAGTCTCGTGATATCTGTTTTAAGTACCAGCTCCTGGACTCATGTGAATATGTGAGAGTCTTGGCTTCCATTGAATAAAAAAATAATTTTCAAGCCCTCCTGGCTGCAGAGAAAAGATTGAAATCATGAAGTGAGTGCTCTGTAAAGGCTGAAAAAAACAGAAGGTAAATAAAAAGACACCTCAAATCTCATGATTTTTAAGCCAATCATGTGACTTTAGGAAGCCTGAGTCATGCTCTTCGAATGCTTGTAGTTGGCGATGCAGGGTGAGTGAGTTTATTATCCGTACGTATAGCAGTGATAATCTAAGGCCAGCGCACTTGTATGTTGCTTCAGGATATTTATTCACAGAGTAAAGTTTTCAAAGTAAGATTTATTATTTGTGTTGCGGTAGCACCTTGGAGCCCTCGTCATGGACCAGGACCCCAATGTGGTAGTTTTACAGAGATTCCAAAATCTTAATATGATCTGGGGATCTCCCTGTGCAGGAAATGCTCTTATTCTCTTTCACAACCAGGAAGAGATGTGTGTATGAGTGTGTTGCTATCAGTCTTTCCATATAGAGGCTCGGAGAAATAAACAAGATCAAGGAACACAGCCGAGCTTTAGAGTTGATTTCTAATAGCTTTCACAATTTCCCTGATGAGTTTAGACTTTATTTAAACAGCCTGTTTTTTTTTCTCGTGCAAGGTCTGGGTTAGGATTCTTTTTTTTTTAAATATGTATGCTGGGCAATGAGTGTTTTACCTTGACTGTGGATTGCAGTGGTGGAGACTGAAAGCAAAATGGCAGGACCACATTCAGAAAGCTAGATCCTCTGCTGGTGTAAACTGGCACATGGATTTGCAAGCTGTGGAGACTGCAATCATGCCAGCCTGTTGCATACAGAGGACACTTGAATGACTGGACTTCTTTAGCAACTGTACAAATATCTCATTGCTGTTGCCATCTAGCTGTGATCTTTATGTCGGCCACTCTATGACAATCCAGTGAGTTTCTTGGGGCAGGGCCAGCCCCTTCTTGTGCATCTGGGAAACACCTAGCACGCTGAAAACAAATCATAATCAACTGGCACAAATCAGCATAGCTCCATTGACTTCCATTTACAGTGGCTGAGGATCTGGCCCTAATGAGGTACAGCAGTGTATAAAAGGAAATAAAATTTAACATTGAATTCAATAATGCAAAAAAAATTGCGTTGTTGGATTATCCGTTTTCATATTTCATCCAATAAAGCCCTTTGTGTTTTAACTTATCTGAGGCTGCGGCTTCAGTCTGCTATGCTGCAGAGCCATAGAGTTCAGGTCAAGCTTGTTACGGAGCACATAGGGCACTGGTGATAAGATGAAGTATCACTACAGTACTAGTAATAACAGGGTGCTGGAATTCATCCCTGTGCAGAAGGCTTAAAAGGGACGTCGCTGTATAGGCATCTCCACAGAGGTGAGCTTCCCCCCAGCGAGTCAGGAACCCCCCTGCAAGTGTTCCTTATTATTATCACCACTGCTAAGCCTGGGCTTTTGCTGCTGACCCAGGGACACGGCAGAAGGTTCTAACGTGGCGTCACAGCCGGGGGCCCGATGTCACAGGGACCAGGCAGTGGAGGTTCCATGGCAGTTTGAGGCAGCCGGGAACCGGCAGCCACGCTGCACCGTGAAGGAGGCTGTTGGCACAAGCTCGAAGGGGCAGGGCTGTGGGAGCAATAGTGTCGTGTCACTGCCGCTGCCCGAGGCAGTGCATCCTGCGCTCCGGTGAGTGCCACTTGCTGCTGGTCCCCCAGGAGGTCCCCCAAAGCCTTGGGTTTTATTAGACAGAACTCGGGGTAAAGGAACAAGGGAAAGGGGATCTGATACTACAGCGATGGGGCCAGACAGAGAGGGATGCACAGGAAAATCCGTGAGGAATTCCCACCCCAAGATCTTTCCCCCTTCAAACCCCAACAATACCTTCTTCTCCCCCCACTTCGACCCCGAATGCCCCCCGGCCCCTTTCAAAAACCCAAAACCTGTTTTGTTACATAAATAAAACAAATGTATTGAAAGATACAAGAGGGACGTGTGGAACTCATATGCCTGTGAGGGAGCAGAGCGAGGTTGGAGCGCCAGCATTCATCTGGACTGATGGCTGGAGGCCAAGCTGGCCTCAGATATGTGAGTCCCTCTCCTATCCAGATCTCCCACTTCTCTGTAGCCACTACAGGCCAGACACACAACCTGTCACATCCTGCCTATGGGTGACACCCCTCAGACATACACTCTGGGCTCTGAGGTCAGCTTGAAGACTGCCAAACCTGGCACCTGGCCAACCAACTATGGAGGCTGAGTGACAAGGCCCCTGTTGCTAAGAGAGCTGTGCCACTGGTCCAAAGAGTTTGATTCTAGATACGGACAGCAAGAGTGTCACAGCTGATGACAACCATCACTTGAGGGTGTAAGGGGTGAGGTGGATGGCCCCGGACAGCTGAGTCCAGATCAAACAGGGCTTTAAAGATTGGCACCACCATCTTGCATTGCATCCAGAAGTGAAGCAGCAAGCTAGGGCAGAGCTCTTGTCCTGGGCCTCCTCTTAAGAGGCAGGGAGCTGCTGTTGCCATGGTTGGCAGCAAGAAGAGGCCTAAGTAGAAGTCATTAGTGTCATCTAACTTGAAGGTGGGGCTGGAGGGAGGCAAGGTCACATTCTTAGCCAGTCTGAGATGATCGAAAGCCTTTGTCGATGTTTTATCTTTTTTATAGTGATTTTAAATGCGAACTGAATTATTGCTATTATCTGTATTGTGGTAGAGGCCCCAGCTGAGATCAAGGCCGCATTGTGCTAGGCACTGTACAAACTCACTGAGAGAGGCAATTCTTGCCCCCAAAGAGCTTACAATCAAAATAGACAAAACAGGCAGAGCAAAAGGAAGTATAATTACCTCCTTTCTCAAAAGGGTGTCTGAGGTACAGAGAGATTAAGTGACCAGGCCAAGTTCACACAGGGAATCTGTGGCAGGGGTAGGGGCAGGAATTGAACCTCTCTCCAGAGTCGCACTTAGTCTACCCCTACACGGCTCGCAGCGGCAAGCCTCTGAAGTCAACAGACTCAGACTAGTGGGGCTTGCACTACCATACTAAAAACCCAGCTGGGGGAGGGTCTCAGAGCCTAGACTCCAGCCCAAGCCTGAACGTCTACCCTACTATTTTTAGATCAGCTGCTCGAGCTCCTCAAGCCCAAGTCAATTGACCCAGGCTCTGAGACTTAGTACTATGGGTTTTTTTCGTTGTGGTGTCTTACCCCCAGGCCAGCCTTCCTCTGTAAGTTTAACATGTTATGTGCCGTGCCTTGGCAGGCTGGGACAGGGCGTGTGTGCTCTCAACAACATTATTATACTAGAGGATGTCCAGCTCATTCTGCCTTTGCTTCTCTTCTCCCCAGTGAGGTGCCCGTCCCAGCTGAACCCCAGCCATCATGAAGGTCCTTTACCTTCTTTTTCTTGTTCTCTACTTCTTCCAAGGCATTTCAGGTAAGATGGAACGTATCATAGGTCTGATGAAGAGCAGGGAGAAAGAGAACGACAAAATAATGATTGACCAAGGAACTGAATCCTGATCCTCAAAACTATGGACTTGATTCTCCACTGCCTTGCACCTTGTGCAATCATTTACACATAGGCATCATGGGCATCAAAGGCTACCACTAGTGGGCATGGAGAATTCTGATTTGCTGGTATTTTACACTCACTTTGCAGCAGTGTAAATGACTTCACGAGGTGTCAGGTCATAGAGAATCAGGCTTATGGTCCAGATTCTCAGCTAACATAGATCGGCATGGCTCCATCGAAGTGAACAGAACTATGCCAGTTTACCCAGTTGAAGATTTGGCCTGAATTATTTTTATCATGGTTAAACCACTGGCAGACGGCAACTTGCCAGCAGGGATGGGAGAACCAGTTCAGTTAAATAGCCTACCCAAACCTTCTCCGGAGGTTCATAGTCACAGCGCCTCTATAATGGGAAGAAAAGGATGCTGAATGATGTAATTATAGGAAGTTAACTTCTTAGAAAATATAAGCAAGCAAAATAACAAATCGTACAGGATGGGTAGATGGCTTTAACCAGACAACCAGGTTAGTCACCCGGGTTCCTCCTTCCGACTTCAGAGCTAATGCCAGCCTTCTATATATTAGCCCTAGCTCCGCCCCCTTTATTATCATAACCATTTGTGACGATGCTGCCCATGGGAGCCAGATGAGGCCACTCAATTAGTGTGAACTGCAAACAAAACAGGGCAGACAAACCCCAGAAGCTGGTGGATATTCCAATACTTAGATGTACCAAACCAGCATAAAACAGCCTTTGTATTCCCTTACTGGTTACTTAGAAGTCCAAACAACACAGTTTCCTTAAAGTACCCAGCCTCAGGCCTCCATCCAGACACACATGTCAGATGTGATGATGATTACTGAAAATCTTATTTTATCATATAAAAGAAAAGGTTATTTCAATCCCAAAGGATCAGCCACACACCCAGGTACAATTATAACTTAGATCTTAATCAAAATACACGCTTACAGCCTATTCTTATTAACTAAGTTAAAATTTATTAAAAAAGAAAAAAGAGAGTTTTAGTTAAAAGATTAATATACATACAGACTTGAATTCAATTTTTGAGGTTCAGATACATAGCAGAGATGAGCTTGTAGTTGCCAAAAGTCCTTTTAGAAATAGTCCATAGGTTATAGTCCAATGTCCATATTCAGGGTGACTCCAGTCAGTGACTGGGGATCTTAATTCTTCTGGCTTAAGGTTTCCCCCTCTTGAAACCCAAAGCAGATCTGAGACGAAGAAGGATCATGTCCCAGGGTTTTTATACATTTCTGCAGCCTTTTGGCCTGAGAAAACAATAGGCTTAACTTTTTTTCTCCTAAACATCATGGCAATTAGCGCAGGATAATTTATCCATTAAACAGTTTAGATACAGGTTACCACAACCTTCAAAGAGACATATAGACAATAATACTATTTTACTCAAGTGTCTTTCTAAATGTTAATACTTCTTTTTTGATCTTTGAATCAAAGCTATAGCAATAGACAAGACTTGTTTGTTTGCTTACATTACAAGACCTGAGCAAACAGATACCCTTCTACCTCTAACAATGCAGACTTGCATTTCAAAGCTCTATGCATTTACATATCTTCCTAACCAGTCTTTGAAGTTAGGCCATGGGTCAGATCAGTCTGTGAGTTAATTAACTCTTTCTGGCCCTGTTACCTTTCAATAAGATATTAAATTACACTCATAACGTTATACCATTCCTCTGGCAAGACCCACTGTTCTTTATCATTATGGAGCTAGAGGCAGAAAGAAGGGCCCTGGTACGTTGTAAACCCCCTACACCTTAGGGAAATGGATGAGAAGAAAGGGATGGAGGTGACCTAGCTAGGATGGAGAGCACCCCCTCTGTCCAGCCTTTGGAAATAAAAGCCAGGGAAAGGGAAGACACTGGCACTCCCCACCACAGGGGTACATTTCAAACCCCTTAATCATACCCATTTGAAACCTCCATTCAAGAGGTTTGAAAAAACAGAGCTAACTTTAGTTATTGGCAAAAACAATGTGTAGCCCTTGTGGCACCATAGAGACTAACAAATTTATTTGGGCATAAGCTTTCGTGGGCTAGAACCCACTTCATCAGATGCATGGAGTGGAAAATACAGAAGCAGGTTGTGATGGGTTGGATCACAGAAACCCCCTTGGGAGCTGCCACCCGATGTGCCAAGACTACCCCTGCTTCTGTTTTCCCTGCCAGCTCAGGACTCCAGCACCCTGTCTTGCTGAGTCAGGCACTCCTGTCTGACTCCAACACAGACCAAGGGTCTGAATCACTTGTCCCAAAACTGCAAGTTTACCCAAAAACAGCTCACAGGAGTGTGCTTGTCTTTAGCACTCAGATGCCCAACTCCCAATGGGGTCTAAACACAGATAAATCCGTTTTACCCTGCATAAAGCTTATGCAGGGCAAACTCATCAATTGTTCGCCCTCTATAACACAGATAGAGAGATATGCACAGTTGTTTGCTCCCCCAGGTATTAATACATACCCTGAGTAAATTACTAAATAAAAAGTGATTTTATTAAATACAGACAGTAGGATTTAAGTGGTTCAAAGTAGTAACAGACAGAACAAAGTAAGTCACAGGCAAAATGAAATAAAATGCGCAAATCTATGCCTAATCAAACTAAATACAGATAATCTCACCCTCAGAGATGCTTCAGTAAGTTTTTCTCAGACTGGACACCTTCCAGGCCTGGGCACAATTCTTTCCCCTGGTACAGCTCTTGTTCCAGCTTAGGTGTTAGCTAGGGGATTCTCCATGATGGCTCCTCTCTCTCTCTGTTCTCTTCCACCCCTTTATATATCTTTTGCATAAGGCGGGAACTCTTTGTCCCTCTGGGTTTTCACCCCCCCTCACTGGAAAAGCACCAGGTTAAAGATGGATTCCAGTTCAGGTGACATGATCACGTCACTGCAAGACTTCATTACTCACTTGCCAGCACACACATATACAGGAAGACTCACAGGTAAACACAGTCATCTGCAGACAATGGTCCTTGTTAATGGGAGTCATCAAGATTCCAAACCATCATTAATGGCCCACACTTTACATAATTACAATAGGCCCTCAGAGTTATGTTTTATATTTCTAGTTTTAGATACAAGAGTGGTACATTTCTACAAATAGGATGATCACACTCAGTAGATTATGAGCTTTGTAATGATACCTTACAAGAGACCTTTTGCATGAAGCATATCCCAATTACATTACATTCACTTATATTTTTATAAAACCATATAGACTGCACAACGTCACACAGGTATAAATACATGAACAGATGTGAGTTGCCTTACCAAGTGTGAGGTCAATCTAATGAGACAATTCAATTAACAGCAGGATACCAAGGGAGGAAACATAACTTTTGAAGTGGTAATGAGAGTGGCCCATTTCAGACAGTTGACAAGAAGGTGTGAGTAACAGTAGGGGGAAATTAGTATTGGAGAAATTAGGTTTAGGTTTTGTAATGACCCAACCACTCCCAGTCTTTATTCAGGCCTAATCTGATGGTGTCCAGTTTGCAAATTAATTCCAGTTCTGCAGTTTCACGTTGGAGTCTGTTTTTGAAGGTTTTTTATTTTTATTTTTTTGAAGAATTGCCACTTTTAGGTCTGTTATTGAGTGACCAGGGAGATTCTGAAACTCAAGCACTCCTTATCTTAAAGTGATGTTTATCTTAGCAATGTGGAGACATACAGGGCCTCTTCCTTAGATGGTTTATATCAGCAAAGCTCTATGGAGCCGGATTCTCATTTACCCTCAGGCCCATTGACTTCAATGAAGCAGTGCTGATTTACACTTGCAGAGGATCTGGCTCATATATTCTCCCCCTCCCCCATGGCCTTTCATCTCCCCAGAGTTCTGGACTGGGCGTCAAGACTTGTTCTGAGGGTTCCTTCTAGGGAGTCTTTCAGACACAGGGTCAGAGTCAGTGGCAGGGGAGAGTCAGCACTGAGAGGCCCTTCGTGTTCCTGAAAGGATTGGGTGGGTAGATAGCCTGCACCTGTGAAGATCATTCTGGGACTCAGGGGAGGAGAGCAGGCTGATTGTCAATTCTGGAGGTGGAGGCCGTGGGAGAGTAGCTGGTTCATAGGTTCCAAGAGCAGAAGGGATCATCGTGATCCATCTAGTGTGACTACCTGTTATAGCACAGGCCCTAGGACTTCCCCAAAATAATTCTGAGAGCAGATCTTTCAGAAAAACATCCAATCTCGATTTAAAAATGGCCAGTGATGGAGAATCCACCACAACCCTTGATAAGTAATTCCAATGGTTAACTCCCTCACTGTCAACAATGTACACCTTATTTCTAGTCTGAATTTGTCTTGCTTCACCTTCCAGCACTGGATCATGTTATACCTTCTCTGCTGATTGAAGAGCTGATTATTAAATATTTGTTCCCTGTGTAGGTACTTATAGACTAGGGTGGCCAAATTGTGACTCATGAGCCACATGTGGCTCTTTTACCATTAAAGTGTTGCTTGAAAGCTCCCGCCATGCCCCTTCCTCCCCCAATTCTCCACCTACAAGACTGGGGTGGGGGAGCTCAGGACCTCTGCCTTTCAGCAGGGGGGTGAGATAGGGGCTTCTGCCCAGTGGGGAGGAGGGTCTCAGGGATTCAGCGCTGTGGAGTGCACCTGCCGGGGCTTGGAGCTTCAGCAGGAGTGGGGCTGAAGCCTTGAGCCCAGGCTCCTGACAGGTGCGCTCTGGCTCTTCAAACTTCTGAAGATTATCCTGTGCGGCTCGGAGGGCCAGTAAGTTTGGTCACCCCTGTTATAGTCTGTGATCAAGTTACCCCTTAACCTTCTCTTTGTTAAGCTAAACAGATTGAGCTCTTTGAGTCTATCATTATGTTTTCTAAACCTTTAATCATTCTCGCGGCTCTTTTCTGAACCCTCTCCAATCTATCAACATCCTTCTTGAACTGTGGACATCAGAACTGGACTCAGTATTCCCGCAGCGGTCACACCGGTGCCAAAAACAGACATAAAATAACCTCTCTACTCCTACTCGAGATTTCTCTGTTTATGCATCCAAGGACTTTATTAACCCTGTTGGTCACAGCATCGCACTGGGAGCTCATTTTCAGCTGATTATCCACCTCAACCCCCAAATCTTTTTCAGAGTCACTGCTTCCCAGGATAGAGTCCCCCATCGTGTAAGTACGGCCTACATTCTTTGTTGTACACATTTATGTTTTGCCATGTTAAAATGCAGATTGTTTGCTTGAGCCCAGCTTACCAAGCAATCCAGATTGTTTTGTATCGGTGACCTGTCCTCTTCATTATTTACCACTCCCAATTTTTGTGTCATCTGCAAACTTCATTAGTGAGGATTTTATGTTTTCTTCCAGGCCATTAATAAAAAATGTTAAATTGCATAGGGCCGAGAACCGATCCCTGCATGACGCCACTAGAAACACGCCTGTTTGATGATGAATCCGCATTTACAATTACATTTTGAGACCTATCAGTTAGCCAGCTTTTAATCCATGTAATGTGCACCGTGTTCATTTTATATCTTTCTAGTTTGTCATGCAGAACCACGTCAAATGCCTTACAGAGGTCTAAGTATATTACATCAACGCTATTAACTTTATCAACCAAATTGGTAATCTCATCAAAAAAGATATCAAATTAGTTAGACAGGATCCATATTCCATAAACCCATGTTGATTGGCATTAACTATATGACCCTCCTTTAATTCTTTATTAATCGAGTCCCGTATCAACTGTTCCATTTATCTTGCCTGGGATCAATATCAGACTGACAGAGCTACAATTATCCGAGTTGTCCTGTTTACACTTTTAAAATGTTGGCACATTAGCTTTCTTCCAGTCTTCTTGAACTTACCCACTGTTCCAAGACTGATTGAAAATCAACATTAATGGTCCAGCGAGCTCCTCAGGCGGATCTTTTAAAACTCTTGGGTGCAAGTTATCTGGACCTGCTGATTTAAAGCTCCTTTAGTGGCTGCTGTTTAACATCCTCTTGAGATACCATGGACTGGAAAGAGAGTAATCATTTGATACAGTTATATCATGAGGTTTTTTTCCCCAAATACAGAACAGAAATATTTATTGAACATGTCTATCTTTTCTATATGATTACTGAGAATTCTACTATTTCCATCTAGTAATGGACAATACCATTGTTAGGATTCTTTTTGTTCCGAATATATTTTAAAAAAACTCCTTCTTATTGCTCTTCACTCTGCTGGCCATAGATTTCTCCTTGTGTCCCTTTGCTTCCCTTCTCCATTTTCTACAGTTCCTAATTTCTGATTTATATTCATAACTATCTATTTCCCCTTTCTTCCATTTGTTTTATATATATATATATTTAAAGCTCCCTTCTTTTTCCCTCTAAACTAGATTGTCTTTTTAACTAATATGTCCTTCCTTGATTGTGGGATTATGGCTTTTGGCGCACCTAGTGAAATGTTCTGAAACGATTCCCAATTATCATTCACATTTTTCTGATTAAATTCTTCCTCCCAGCTGATTTGGCTCATAATTGTGTTCAGCTTTGTGAAACGGGCACTTTCAAAGCACCAAGTGTATATATCACTGGTCTGGACTTTGTTTGGTTTGCACATCATAAATGTGATCTAGTCATGCTCACTTGTACCTAAATTACCATTAATTTTTAGTTCTGTGATCAGTTCCTCTTGATCTGTCAAGATGAGGTCTCATATAGCCTATTAAGGATCCTGAACTTGTCCTGCCTCCCACCAATCCTCCTCCTTCTCCACTGGAGTGTCCTTGTGGCCAGCCAGGGATTAGCTAGTTTCCTAATTCTCAATACCATGTTCGGCCTCCTGGGACTGGGCACTAGTATCGATGAGATGAGAATTCTGACACACTTGTTTCCCTTCACAGGCGCGGGACGATGCAGGAGGCTGAATGGCGTGTGCCGACATACCCTGTGCCACCACATCGAAACGTATGTTGGCCGATGCCATCACGGGATGGGAAACTGCTGTCTCAATGATGATGATGATGATCGAAAAGAGAAAATGTAGAGACCCTGCTGATGTGGGAAGCAAAGAAAAGCAGTCCCAAGCAATGCTGATGATTCTGTGCTTCCATGGTGCAGCAGGGCCAAAGCCTGTTTTTTCATTGTTCCCTTAATAAATGATCATTATATATAGATGCACCCAGTACGTACCGTGCCATGCTCTTCTAAGACAGCGGTTCACAACCTGGGAGTCAGAACCCTCTGGGGGCTTGCAAAGAGGTGTCGGGGGTTTGCAGCTGCCCTGCCCTTCCCATACTGCTAAGTGGGAGCAGGGTCTCAGCTAGATCCTAGCTAGATTGGAGGGAGGACTAAGGAGATGGGGATGATCCAATGCCCAGAAAGGAAGGAGGGTCCAGTGGTTAGGGCACTCACAGGGGACTTGTGAGACCCAGCTTCAAGTCCCTGCGTTGACTTCCTGTGTGACCTTGGGCAAGTCACTTAGGCCCAGTAAACACCTTAAAAGTCAGGTCAGCACAGCTATGGCGTTCAGAGGGGTGGATTTTTCACCCCCCCCCTGCTCGCTGTAGCTATGTTGACCTAACCCCCAGTGTAGACACAGCGAGGTTGATGGAAAAATGCTTCCGTTTACCTAGCTGCCATCACTCGGGGAGATAGTGCTCCTACAGCAACAGGAAAATCTTCCATCGCTGCAGGAAGCATCTACACTATGGAGTTATGCCAGCATAACTACAGGGCTGTAGCTATGCCACTACAGTCCTCATAGTGTAGATATGGTCTTAGTCTCTTTGGCTCCAATCATTGAAAGTTAGGACCCTAAATACCTTTGGGTATCTGGGCCTCTGGGCCTTAGCTCCATCTGTGAAATGGGGATAAGAGCACCCCCTTTCTCACCTGGGAGTTGTGAGGATAAATATATTGAAAATGGTGGGGTGCTCAGACACCACAGTGTGGGGGCCATATCAGCACCACAGACGGATAGGAATAGGGGGTTGCAGTGTGGGAAAGGCTGAGAACCACGGCTCTAAGCCAAATATGTCGAATCTAAGTCATAAATTAGTGGTGAGCAAACATCAAAAGGTTCAGACTCTTCCCCCTCCCCCTCTCTTTCCCATAAGTTTCCTTGCTGTCCCTCCTCCCACAATGGACAGATTCCAGGGTGGGAGGAAGTCAGATGAACCTAAGGATGAGGGCATCCCAGATCAAAGTGTGATGGATCAGCCTGGGGTACCCAAACCAAAATACCTCAGCACAGGAGTAAACAAACAAACCGTGTAGTGATAAATCAACTGATAATAAAGTTAATAAAAGACCAAACAGGCGAGAGAAGGATTTTACATCCAAGCAAAAATGAAAGCCCCTAAAAGTAATGCATCTGCCTCTCCAAGACAGCTACTTCTGTTAGGAACTAAACCAAAGGAGGGATGGTAACAAGGTAGTAGGATTAAAGTTGGTTAGACTGGAGCAAGGCCAACCCTGCTCCCTAGGCCCTAAACCAAAGGGATTAACCAGTAGCAATCCAGAGTACACTTAGCATGCTCAGGGAACACTAAGGAGCTTCAGGCTCATAGTAAGGCCTTGTCTCTATGTAGGGGCTTTGCCCTGCATAGCTACACAGACATGGCTGACCCAGTGTAGTCTGTGACATGCACCAGTGTGGGTTACCAGTGCATGTCCCAGTTTAGCCAGGTACAGATACATAGGCATAGCCACACCAGTGTAAAAACCCATGGGCGGCAGCTTTCTGCACCAGCTGAAGCTTCACACTAGTCCAGGGATTGGCAACCTTTGGCACGTGGCTCGCCAGGGTAAGCACCCTGGTGAGCCGGGCCGGTTTGTTTACCTGCCACGTACGCAGGTTCGGCTGATTGCAGCTCCCACTGGCCACGGTTCGCCGCTCCAGGCCAATGGGGGTGGCGGGAAGCAGTGGCCAGCACATCCCTCAGCCCGCGCCGCTTCCTGCACTCCGGCCACTATATATACACACAGAGAAACATTCTGCATTTGCACATTTAATACTCACACGATGGTTCTAGTTGTGGTGGAAATGACCTGACGTTCCCCCTTTAAAATGGCTTCAGTCAGGGGACGCTCACGTCATTTCTGCACCAGAAGGGAGAAGTGGTAACAGCAAAGTCTGACGGACTTATTTGGTTTTCCCCCCTTGTACTCTCTTCTTGAGTGGAGTGAGGCAAAGCAATGATTAGCAAGACCAAGTTCCTGACAAAAAGGACCTCTCTCGATGAGCTTCTCAAGGAGCTGCCAGAACCATAACCGTGACACATATGTTAGTTGTTGCTTTGCTCCGTGTGATCTGGGCATGAGTCCATGTTGGTGGGGGATAGTGGTTTTGTTGTCGGGGGGTAGTGCCAGCTTTAAGCAGACACAACGTATGAGACCACTTGGAGGTGGTCACCTGTTTTGGGGCCAAGTGCTGACTTAGGACCCAGTCCTGCAAAGACTTGTGCGATTAACTTTCTGCACATGAGTACCCTCATCATTTCTAATGGGATTACACACAGCCATAACATTACTTATGTGCATATTTGAGGTTGGGGCCATAGGCATAAGGGTAGGTCTACACTTCAGTGTGAACCCAGGGGTACTGGGACTCGAGTCTACTCCGGCTCGGCCCGGCCCCCGCGGTGCGGCTCGGGTCCGGCCCGCGCCCCGGCGCGGCCCTACTCTGGCTCGGCCCGGCCCCCGCGGCGCGGCTCCGGGTCGGACCCAAGCCCGGCAACCCCGGCCAGAGCACGGCTCGATTCCTGGGGGCGGGGCTTGCAGCAAGCCCCGCCCCCAGGAATCGGGCCCCGCTCTTGCTAAAGCCGGCCCTGGGTGGAGGACTGCAGGGGGTAGATTTGCCCTGTCCAGCTACTGTTAAATCTTGGTTGCATGGGCCACCCGCCAACCATGGAATTGTCCAAAGTGTTCCTGGTCTGCTGCGCAGGGTACCGTGGAGGGGACTCAGACTGTGGAGCGGGCAATGCAGGATCCTGCACTCTAGTGGCCATTAGTGAAAGCAGCCTCTCAAACCGGACTTTCCACTGGGCTCTGTCTTCCTCACTCAACTCACGTTCCTGTTTCAGGAACCAAGATGCAAGTGTCAGCTCCCGCAGTGCTATTTTGTCCTCAAGCTCTGCAGCCTGCCTGTTCTTTCAACTTGCCGTGAATCCTTCCCTCTGATATTGCACCTGCTTGTTGGCCCTGTCCAGATTGTCAACCATAATTTCATCACGGAAGTCCTTCCTCTTCGACCGATCCAGGATGAAATGAAGACCCAGGGTTCTGCTGGCGTGTGCCCGAGCTGCCGAAGTACAATGGCCAGTTGAGGTTGAGGGACCTGCAAGCACACATAAAACAGTGTGTTATTGTCTCAGTAATTCACGGACAGTTCAGTGCATGAGCACAGGAAAAATCTTTATGGATTCTCAAGGCCAAAAAATGAGAAAAGCTGAATTTCACATATATTGTGAGAGGAATGCTTCAGGTCCCTGAAGCTCCATGGACTGCTTACTTTGCTTAAGAGCCTTCGGTGTGGGACCTTGCCAAAGACTTTCTGAAGTCCAAGTACACTATATCCACTGGATCACCTTTGTCCACATGTTTGTTGACCCCTCAAAGAATTCTAATAGATTGGTGAGACATGATTTCCATTTACAAAAGTCGTGCTGACTCTTCCCCAACAAATTATGGTCATCAATGTGTCTGATAATTCTGTTCTTTACTATAGTGTCAACCAATGTGTCTGGTACGGACGTTAGGCTTATGGGCCTATATGACAGTCTGTACCCTCATGTTCATCCTTTTTACAAAACTATAATAAATCTTGTACAAAGCATGCCTTGTGAAGTATCATTTGAAAACTCATAATTTGCTGATCATTATTGTCATGGTAAACTGTATGTGTCAACAAAATCAAATGGACTATCACCTGGTTAAGCGGCCATTCTTTGGCAAGCCGAAGGGTGTAAAGGAAAAATTTACCTCCCATGTAAACAGACTGGATGTCACCAGACCTCCAGCTGGAGATAATTCTCAAAGAGGATGAAAAGATATAAAAATGAGGAACAGGGGCCCCAAATCACCTCTTTTCCCTCATCTCTACTTACGGCCTCAATAATGTTTGAAAGACAAAGGAAGCATCATTGAACTGGGGGAGTGGTCCTGGCTGAAGGAATCCAACCAGACTGCTGTAAGCATATGGTGAGAGAAACCTTTTTGCTTTGAATTCATCCCCAGTCCGGAGCCCACACCCCAATCCCCTGTCCCAACCCAGTGAAAGTGAGGGAGGGAGGGTGAGATCAAGCGACTGAGGGAGGGGGGATGGAAAGAGTAGGGGGGCCCTTGGAGAAGGGGCGGGGTCTCGGGGAGGAGGCGGGACAAGGGCAACGCTGTTGGGGTTTGTGCCATTAGAAAGTTGGCGGGGAACCAGTGCCTGTTCCTGCAAATGCAGCTGCTGCTGCTGCCCCCCCCCCCCCCCCGCCTAACCGACCCCCAAGAACTCCCCGGCCGCTAACGGGGAGGGAGCATTGCAAAGGCGGGAGGCAAAGCCCTGGGCGGGCGCCGGCTGGCCCTTGAAGGGGAGCCGGGGAGGAGCCGGGCTGCTCCGGAGTCCTTGCACCGGAGCTGGGCGCCGCCGGGCTCGGGCCGCCCCGGGCGAAGGAGGAGGATGCGCGCAGCCTTCGCGGGACTCTCGCTCCTGCTGCTGGCGGCGGAACAGAGCGCGCGTGAGTCTCCCGGCCCGGCGGGACCTGCAGCTAACTAGGGGGCCCCCAACGCCGCATACCCCCCCTCTGCCCCGGCCGCCAATGCAATGCCCCCGTGTAACCGCGCTGCCTGCACCCCCCGTCCCTGCAACTAACCCGGGGGGCTGCGCACCCCCAACACACGTGCATGTCCCTCGCGCGCTGCACCCGTCTGCCTGCAACTAAGCAATGGAGCTGCACGCCGGAGCTGCGCAGTGGTGGGCCCCCCTGTAACTGCGCCGCTGCGCCCCTTCTGCATGCAGCTCGCCAGCGGAACTGCACACACTCCCCGGGCACCCGCCCAAGCTGCACCCCACCTCCCCCAGCCCCATTCCTGCGAGCAGCCGCTGTGACCTGCGGAGCAACTGAGCTGTCCCCCCCCCTCCGCCGCTGCCCTACGACTGCACGTGGAGCATGCACATGGCCGGCTGGTTTGCACGGAGGGGCCGGGGGAGAGCGTGCAGGGCTGAGCCCCTGGCACCGGTGCAGGATCGGGCCCGGCGCCGGCCGTTTCCTTTGCAGCGCAGCAAGGAGGGGAGCGCCGCTGGTTGAGCGCGCGCGCGCGTCGTTTTTAAAATCTTTAACCCTTTGCGTGCTGGGCTCTTCCGCGAATCCTGCTGCCTTCCCCTTTCCAATGCAGGCTGCCCCAGTGCGGGGGGGGGGAGGGGGGGCTGCTGCTAGGGAGGGGCCCAGGCCCAGCTCTCCCTTATTTTCAGTGACTGTCCTACGCCAGAATCCTGGACCTGAGCACGCCCGGAGCTTGGGAAGTTAGGATCTGGATTGGCCTGAGCCGTTCCTGAGAGTCCCACTGAGCTATTCTAGATCCATCCCGGACAGCAGGCGGCAACAACGAAAGGGCAGACAGAAAGGATTGCCACTTCTTTGAGGGGACGGTGTGGCCTATGTGAATAAAGCGCTAGACTGGGACTCAGGAGACCCGGATTCGGTTCCTGCCCCTACCACCGGTCTGCTAAACCTTCGGCAGGTCACTCCCCTCTCCCGCTCCCTTAATTCGGGGATAATAAGGCTGACCCCCTGGGTAAAGCACTGTGCAGTCTACTATGAGCGCTCTGGGTTAGTTATCATTTTACTCATTGCTTTACACACACCCTCCAGAAAACAAGCCCCTACGTGTTTAAAAGGCTTTGGTTAAATTGAGGAGAGAGTATCTATTTGTGATTTGTAATGCCATAGTACCTAGGAGGCCCAGGCATGGAGCCAAACCCCATTGTGCCAGGTGCTGGATCAGTGGTTCTCAACTTGCAGCCCAGTCAGTACACAGCTGCGGCCTATGTGACATCCCCAGGGCCATAGAGGTAGTATTGGATGCGGCCCACAGTGTTAAATAGGTTGAGAACCGCTATGCTGGATGCACGCATAACTTCATCTTTTTTACAAATTATCCTTTGCTAACATGCATAGTTATGTTACACACTAACCAACACTTAGAAATAAGATTTCAAAAGTGTTAAGGAAGGAAAAAACCTCTCTCTGTATAGAGTTGAGCCCAAACTGAAAACCTAATCCGAACCTCTTTTGCTTTAAGAGCAGAGAACTTATTTTTATTATTTAATTTGTATGGTGGTAGCATCTAGAGGCCACATCTATGGATCAGGGCCCCTGTGCTGTGCAAGCAAGATAATGAAAAAGACGGTCACCCAGAGAATTCGCAATCTAAATATAAGACCGTAGACCAGGGATTGGCAACCTTTAGCACGCGGCCTGTCAGGGAAATCCGCTGGCAGGATGGGACGGTTTGTTTACCTGCAGCGTCCGCAGGCTTGGCCAATCGCAGCTCCCACTGGCTGCGGTTCACCGTCCCCGGCCAATGGGATCTGTGGGAAGCGAACGGCCAGCACACCTCTCGGCCCACGCCGCTTCCCGCAGCCCCCATTGGCCTGGAACGGCGAACCGCAGCCAGTGGGAGCTGCAATCGGCCAAACCTGCGGACACTGCAGGTAAACAAACCGCCCAGCCCACCAGCGGATTTCCCTGATGGGCCGCGTGCCAAAGGTTGCCAATCCCTGCACTAAATGGATGCAAAAGATACAGACTAAGGGAGCACAAGGTAACAGATCTTATGCTCAGTGTAACAAACAGAGGTCACGGCACAGGAGATAAATAGCCGTTGCTGAGCATTGTGTAGCTATTGTGGGAGAGGTGAGTTTGAAGGAGTTGAATGTAGTGCCTCTGTGGATCTTTATGGGGAGCTTTGCCCCAGGCATAAGAAGTAGTGACACAGGAGAAAGAGTGATGATACTTGTGGGCAGATGTGATTTGGGCCACAAAGGCTGGTGCACTGTTAGAGCCGAGGTGGGAGAGGTACCACGTGTGTCACCATCTATCATATTGTTTCTTTTCCCTTTTTCAGGGGTCTGCACCATCATCCATTATCTTCTCTCTGGCCGGTATCTCTGGTGCTGGTTGACCATTGCCTTGCTTCTACCTGACTATATAGTTCAACTCCTCAGCTTCTCTTGGTTCCGGGCAGATGGGCACAGAGGCTGCTGCTGTCTGGTGATAGTGCACGTGCTGCAGCTGGGGATTTGGAAGCGGTGAGAAAACAACTCATAGCTTTTGAAGAATTAGGAGGCTTGAGATCTAATCTTCTGAGGACAAATATATGTACTTTGCATGGAAAGTGTGTGCGTGCCTGTGTGTATTATGTTGCAAGGAGAACCACTGGAGTTGTGCTAGGTGTCTCTTTCTGCAGTGTAGGATCAGGATTTTCCTATGGTACACTGAGACTTCAAACCACAGAATTGTGTGTCAACACTGTCTTCTAGAAAGTTGCTAGCCTGGTTTCTAATTACAGTAGAACCCTGATTTTATGGGCATTGGTCTCACAAATGACTGGTTGTCTGAACCATCTTTCTACCACTGTGTGTGACTCTGATCCTTCAACCAACATAGAATTATAGAACTGTCAGGCTGAAAGAGACCTCAGGAAGCTATCAAGTCCAGACCCCTGCACTGAGGCAGGACCAAGTAGACCTAGACTGTCTCTGACAGGTGTTTGTCCAAACTTCTTCTTAAGAAACTTCTAGTGGCAGGGATTCCACAACCTCCCTTGGAAGTCTATTCCAGATCTTATCTACTAACTAACTAATAGTTAGAAAGTTTTCCTAATATAAAATAAATT
Source organism: Terrapene triunguis (assembly GCF_002925995.2). Lineage (NCBI taxonomy): Eukaryota > Metazoa > Chordata > Testudines > Emydidae > Terrapene > Terrapene triunguis. The sequence goes on along the minus strand of NW_020664393.1, from coordinate 75,469,165 downwards.
AAATTAATGGAGATATCCTATTTCCTAGAACGGACCTTGAAAGGGCATTGAGTCCAGCCCCCTGCCTTCCCTAGCAGGACCAAGTACTGATTTTGCCCCACATCCCTAAGCGGTCCCCTCAAGGATTGAACTCACAACTCTGGGTTTAACAGGTCAAGGCTCAAACCACTGAGCTATCCCTCCCTCTATCTAACTTAAGTCTCCCTTACTGAAAATAGAGCCCATTACTTTTTGTCCTGTCTAAGTGGACCTAGAAAACAGGTGATCACCATCCTCTTTATAACAGCCCTTTACATATTGGAAGATTATCAGGTTCCCCCCCTCAATCTTCTTTCCAAAAGACTAAACGTGTCCAGTTACCTTAACTTTTCCTCAGAGGTCAAGTTTTCTAATCCTTTGAGCTTTTTGTTGCTCTCCCCTGGACTCTCTCCAATTTGTCCACATCTTTCCTTAAGTGTGATTCCCAGAAGTGGACACAGTATTCCAGCTGTCTTACCAGTGCTGAGTAGAGAGGGACAGTTACCTCATCATGTTGACTCTCACTCAATTTGTGATCCACTTAAGTATTCCTCCTGTGTCTTGCATACAACCCTTCCGTTGATGCACTCCTTTTTTGCCACTTTATATCAGCGGATATTCGCATCTGCAGATATAAATTTTGTATCCCTACAGGGCTCTACCCATTTTATAGTTGTGCTTTTGATTTTTCCTTCCTCAGTGAAGTACTTTGCACTTGTCTTTGTTGAATTCAGACCAAGTTCTTTTTGAATTCTAATCCTGTCCTCCACAGTATTTGCAGCCCTTCCCAGCTTGGTGTCATCTGCATATTTTATAAGCACATTCTCCACTCCATTATCCAAGTCATTAATGAAAATATTGAATAGTACTGGACCCAGGACTGACACCTGCAGAACCTTACTAGATATGCCGTCCTGGTTTGACAGTAAACCATGGATAACTACTCTTTGAGCACAATCTTTCAACCAGTTGTGCACCCATCTTATAATAATTTCATCTAGACCACATTTCCCAGGTTTGAAAAGACTAAGATATTTGGTGGCAAAGATGAGGTGCAGTTCTCTCCCTCAAAGAAAAATCAAGCACACTGTATCCAGTTGTTACCATTCGTTATATAAACTATCATTGAGCGATTAAAGAATTAACCTATGCACCACGCCTCCTGGAATCTTGAGATGTTCCGTTTGATGAAGTCAATCCCCCATAAAATAGGGGATAATCAAATAGGGGTTCTACGGTATGGAGGAAGATGGGACCTGAGAGTAAGATGATGGGAAAGCTGACATGTCCTGGCAGGTTGATGACATGTAAAGACATCACACCCTTAATGCTGTTATTCAGCTTGAGTGGTCCTATATGATGATACTAGTTGAGAATGCTTCTCTTTTCCCAAGTAGTGGGGAAAAGTCCTAGGGACTGTCCATTATTCCTGTTGTTGAAAGGAAGGCTTATTTGTCTAGGTTGTTTTGCTTTGTTTTTGTTCTTATTTTAATTGAAGACCCTAAAAATCCTTCAGATCTTGTCCAGATTAAATTGGGAGGCGGGGAAGGGGAGTGGAAGATGCTCGATTAATGCTCACAAAATTTGTTTGCACTTTGTATGTAACTTGTGATTAATGCCAATAATGTATGTGGGGTTTTTTTTAATTCAATAATGTTTCCTCTGTCGGTTTGTGAAGCTCCTATAAAGTGTATAATAGTGCTATTGTAAATGGATATCTCAAAGGACACATTGCGCTTTTCTTAAAGCAATTAGTCACTCTCAGAAGTTTGAAACTGGAAGCTGTCTCCATAAGTGAACTTCTTATCTCTGCCCTTGAGCGTATGCAGTTACATTTAATAATGTTAGCAGATGACTGGGGAGAAACTGTCACAGATTTCTTTTCAGGCCAGGATGGACTTATCATCTAGTCTGACCTCCTGCATAACGCAGGCCATGGAATCTCACCCAGCGATTCCAGCGTCTAGCCCAGTGGCTCTCAATCTTTTTTACTGGTGACCCCTTTCACATAGCAAGCCTCTGAGTGCGACCCCCCCTTATAAATTAAAAACACTTTTTTTATATATTTTAATTCATTATAAATTCTGGAGGCAAAGCGGGATTTGGGGTGGAGGTTGACAGCTCGCGACCCCCCATGTAATAACCTCGCGACCTCCTGAGGGGTCCGACCTGCAGTTTGAGAGCCCCTGGTCTAGCCCAATAACTTGTGGTTGAACTAGAGCACTACCTGACAAATGAGATCTAGGAGGGTGTGAAATAAGGTGGTGAAAGCACCACCTGTTGGAGCTGTTTTACAGCTAGATTGGACAAAGTATTGGAGAATAAATTGCAGGGGATGGTGCTCCACACTGCGAGAAGAATGGACTAAATGACCAAACCAGATCTGTATTACAACTACTTAGTCTAGTGAACTGGTTACAAAAGTATTCCGTTTTGTAATGTAGGTGAGACCGAACCATGGTCACAAACCATGCAAAAGCCTTTGAGATGCCGTAATTTGGGGACACTGTTAACCATTAAAATAGAGCCACATGAAAACAACTTGGTGCACGCACAGCGCTCCACCATTGTAATTGCATTGATTTAACAGCTGACCTTTAGTTGAACCAGTAAAATTTCTGTGTGTAGACATGGCCTTGGTGCAACACGGTTGTGGAGCTGACTGGTCCCCGTGCTGAGGGATTAGGACTCTAGTTGCATGGCGGAGAGACACCCATTGTATAAACCTTTGCAAACAGATGGGTGTTGGAGGAAGAAGGCTAAACGTTGGACTTGTCAATTTTTGCACTGTCCTTTCATGATGGCACTGAAGGGGTTATTGGTTTCTCAACACTCATGTTCATTCTAGGGATGTAAATACCGCTTACAAAATTTAACCGTTTAAACGATTTAAAATATTTCATTTAAATGGTTAACTGATTAAGCGGCTGGGGCCGATCCGGCAGGCATGGCTGCTCTGGCCAGACGGGCGACATGGGGTCACTGCGGCCGCCAGCACGGGGTTAACGGTTAACACCGGTTACCCAGTAAGACTACTGCTTACCAGTTAATCAGTTAACATTTTACCTCCCTAGTTCATTAAATCCAGTGTCTCTGTTAGGAATGGCTATACAGGCCTGAAGTATAAAACTAAATAGCCTCTGGCTAAGGGCCGGTCTGCCAGATGGCTGTATTTACTGTGTGCATAGGGTTTATTGCAAACCCCAGTATTTACCTTAAGTAAACACCTCTAAAAGATTACAAGTTGTGACATAAATTACATCGGTGGGTATCAGTGACAAGTCATTGATTAAAATTGTGTCAATGTTAACAGATTAGCTAAAGTTCATGTATTGAACCGGATCAAATAGTGGCTCTGGAGGTGGAGGAGCAGCCTTCTAAACTGTAATGCACTCAGAGCGACTGGAAGGGAACTCTCAAGGGTGTGTGTATAATTAGTGTGTGTGTGTATTTAATAACTTTATTATCTACAATTCCTGCTCAGAATTATTTGTCTAGCAGAGGGATGGGCAGCCTTTGGCACGCGGCCCGTCAGGGAAATCTGCTGGCGGGCTGGGACGGTTTGTTTACCTGCAGCGTCCGCAGGTTTGGCCGATCGCAGCTCCCACTGGCCACGGTTGGCTGTTCCCGGCCAATGGGGGCTGCAGTAAGCGGTGTGGGCCGAGGGATGTGCTGGCCGCCGCTTCCCGCAGCCCCCATTGGCCTGGAATGGCGAATTGCGGCCAGTGGGAGCTGCGATCGGCCGAACCTGCGGACGCTGCAGGTAAATAAACTATCCCAGCCCGCCAGCGGATTTCCCCGACGGGCTGCATGCCAAAGGTTGCCAATCCCGGGTCTAGCACCAGCAACGTGCTAAGTGCTTTGCAGGGAAGCATGAAGCCAAGAGTCCTGATTTTCCACCACTTCAAGCCATTTGTAGTCATTGACGCTGGGTGTAAAATGCCCCTGGATCAGGATGTTATCACTTTACACAAGGGGAAATGACTGCACAGGGTCCAAAGGGCCTGATTCTCCTCTAGATTAGGGGTTCTCAACCTTTTTCTTTCTGAGGCCCTCCCAACATGCTATAAAAACTCCACGGCCCAGCTGTACCACAACAGCTGTTTTTCTGCATACAGAAGCCAGGGCCAGCGTTAGGAGGTAACAAGCAGGGCAATTGCCTGGTGCCCCATGCCACAGGGGGTCCTGCGAAGCTAAGTTGCTCAGGCTTCAATTTCAGCCCCAGGTGGCGGGACTTGGAGCCCCCCGGCTTCAGCCCCAGGTGGTGGAGCTTTGGCTTTCTGCCTGGGCCCCAGCAGGTCTAATGCCAGCCCTGCTTGGCGGACCCCCTGAAACCTGCTCGCAGCCCCCCAGTGGGCCCCGGACCCCTGGTTGAGAACCTCTGCGCTAGATCACACCTGTGTACATCAGAAGTAACTGCTGAAAGCAGTAGAGTTACGCTGTCAAGTTGATGGAAGTAGGATCAGAATCAGGCACAGGTCCTTTGCCTCGAAGAGCCCTGATTGTGGTTTGTACTCTTTCAGGCATTGGGACGCTCTGTGGACAGCTGCGAAGGCTGGAGGAAGCTCCATTGCTGGAGATCTCCTCATGCAGCTGGGGGACCTGTCAGTTCTGCGGCTCTTGGAAGCCCTGCTGCAGACCTTGCCCCACCTGTTGCTCCAGAGCTACGTTTTTGTAGCGGTGGAACTGACTGGCCTTGTCCCAGGTAAGTGGGGAGTCTTTAAATGTAGAAGGAAGGTGATGTATGTGTGAGATGTGTCCTCTAATGTATGTGTCTTCTAATGTTCCCAGGGTAGATGGGCACAGGTAGCAGGAGTGGACTTTCAGGATGAAGGACCATATTGCAGACTAACTGGAGAAAAACATATTCAGAACGGTGCTTTTAAAAAATTAGCCTCTTGAGCTTCTTAGCAGCAAATGCTGGTGTCTCTCCTCTCTCTCTCAAGGGCTCCCCATCTTTTCCCAACCGTTTTCTTGTGACCCCCACACAGTGGATGCATTCCTTCTGACAGAGAACAGCCAGAGTGTGCCCTCTTCGCTCCTTAATCTGCCTGCAGCATGACTGCTCTTCAACAGCTCAGCGGCCAGTTCATGCCACAGCAGAGAAACTGGGAATCGAACTTGGGTTCCATGTGTGGCCAGGACAGAGGACCGTCGGGAGGCCCGTGTTTGTGTCATCTCTGGAGGAGTTAATCACTAGGTTTACTGGGGTGCGTGATGGCTTGAGGACTGATCTTGGGGTAGGCATAGAATCCTTACCATTTGAGATGGACTATCCAGTTCATCGCCCTGCAAAATTCAGAATTATCCTGCAATGGCACAGAGAGCCTCTCTCCTTGTATAGAAGGAGCATTCCACTTCCCCGGCAGGTTCGAATGCGGATCAGGTGCATGAGGATCGTCCACTGAAAAGATAAAATTAGTGTTCTCAGCCCATTGGAGAGAAGTCACTGTGGCTGACGCTAAGGGGCAGTCTTACGAGAGAAGCCACGGACTGAATGAGCATGAAGAATTAATAACCATGGTGCTTAGTACTCTCCATGTGTAGCTCTCCAAGTGCTTTATAAAGGTCAAGTGTCAGCTCTGATTTGCAAATAGGGAAACTGAGGCACAGAAAGGTTGTGAGTTGCCCATGGTCGCACTGTAATTCAGTACTAGAAACACCCTACTAGAGGAACTGCTGGTTCCTCCAGACTAGGGGTATGGGAGGATGGGATAAACTTGCCCTGCCACTGCCTGTGGTATTCCTACTGTGTGTGTGCGGGAATAGAAGACTCAGCTATCCAGGGCTATCAGTCCCACAAGTGCTAGGAGTCCCTCTCTCACACACAAAGGTTTCTCCATAGGTGTGCAATGGAACATACTTGTGAGAGCGATTGCAATCGCAGGCAGTATCTTTGGGGGGCCATTGTATTACATTTATGAATGGTTTCTGTGTGAGTGTATTCTAGTCCATGGAGGAGGGGTACCCACAGCACCTCCAGGAACTAAAACTAGGGTTGAAGGCGGGGAGGGGTTAAGGCGAGTCACTGAGACTAAACAGTTCGGGGAGGGGGGCGTTGCCTAGACTGGCTCGGGCTGGGTTTTTCAGAGACTAGGGAACAAAGAAAGGGTTTTTGGTATAAAAGAGTGAAAGGGGCTTCTTTCTGATTAACCCTAGCAGAAGGGTTGGAAAGACTTTGGCCTATGAGAGCCCCATAAAATGGATGGGTGACTCCTGGTATGTTTCGTGTCGCTTTAAATCTGTATTATTTTTATTATGTTTTCTCTGTAATGCTTTTACCTTAAGAATAAACGTGCTTGTGTAACCCACACATCTCCTAGGTGTGGTGTTCTGTCCCATCTAGTGGCGCTGAGACCACTTAGAGAGAGAGAGATTATGGGTCTGCTCTACAGCCTTAGCTAACAGCTAGTGGCTTTTAGCTCTTGCGGTAGAGGCTCATGCACTAAGCTCCAGAGGCCCCAGGTTCGATTCTGCCTGACGACGACCGGGGTCTGTCGGTGTTACACTTGCTCAGAAGGAGCTGCGTGGTAACTGAGGGCAATACATTGTTCATCACCCTCAGAGAGAAAGCAACACCCAGGGCCTGGCTGTTGGGCAGACTGGCTTGCTGGGGTATCACGGTGTAAGGCAGGGAGCTGTGCAGCCTTAAAACCCCCAGCTAAGAAAGGAGTGGGCAGGGTCCCTGCCCAGAGACAGGTGATGGCTGGAGACCTGATGGGGCGTCCCTGGACTGGACCATGGGTGAGGAAATAGAGGTGCAGTTACACTGAAGTTGTGACAGTACTGATGAAGTAGAACGTACATAAGAACGGCCATACTGGGTCGGACCAAAGGTCCACCTAGCCCAGTATCCTGCCAGTAATAAGAAGGTGTGCTTGATGCACTGGTGTGTATTAGCATGAGAACAATTGTCAGTGGATTGATGGTCTTTTAATGGCTGTTGCAAAAGATACTTTTAATCCTAATAAAACTGATAACTGGGGAAGGAAAGAAATCGAGGTGAGGGTTTAGTGGAGAACAAACACAGGTCAGCAGAGGAACATTTGGTCAAGTGCTCCAGCTGGAGTGAAAACCATCTGTCCTGTGGAATGCAGGTGCCGTGGATTTCTGACCCCTCATGGTGCCTTTTGAATAATGTCCCTCCTCCTTCCTTTGTAGGTGTGAGTGCTGGACTTTCCCTGCTCTCCCTCTCCTGGTCTTTAGTCTCTTACAGCCGCTTTACATGCCTAATGAAACCAGGTCATCTCTACATGCCAGCAGCGGCCCTCCTGTGCCAGTTGTTGTGGAGGACAGGAATGCTAGGAACGAGGGTCGTGGCCCTGGTCCTCTTTGCCAGAGTCTATCCTGTCTGGGTTTTTGTCGCAGCAGGTAAGATGAGATTTCCTGTGCCTGTTTGTGCAGTTAATAGACTCCTGTGTCCCCTGTTGTGAACTGACACTAGGTGGCGTAATTCTCCTGTTTCTCTCACCGAGGAGAGTTCATAGAATCGTAGAAGATCCGGTTGGAAGGGACCTCAGCAGGTCATCTAGTCCAACCCCCTGCTCAAAGCAGGACCAACACCAACTAAATCATGTCTACACTGCAAAGAAAGACCCACAGCACTCAGTCTCAGAACCTGGATCAGTAAACTTGGGGCCCGGGACTAAAAATAGTAGAGTAGTCCCACTCGGGCTAGAGCCCGGACTCAGACCTTTCCTCCTCGCTGGGTTTCAGAGCCCGGGCTCCAGCCCAAGCCCTAATGTCTGCACTGCTCTTTTTAGCCCCGCAAGCCCGAATCCATTGACCTAGGCTCTGAGACTCAGCGCTGCAGGTTTTTCTCTGCAGTGTCAGTGAATCCAGGGTTCCTCTGTTCTTTTCAGTAAATACACAGCTCATGATCAGTGTTGGCTTGACAGCTCTGGGGCCTGCAATCCCTCTCCCATCCAGGATTGGTACAACACGGGCAAAGCATTCCCTGTGCTGCCCCACAGGACACGGTGTAAGGAAGAGAGTCAGTTCCTTTGCACGTCTATCCTGGCAGTGATCTGATTTCTCCATCCACCTTCAGGGTTTCTTGCCAGTGGTCCTTCACTGCTGATGCTTGTGAGATTGGCTAGCTTCCCCGCCTCAGCTCACCACAGCAGCTAATTTGCTTTTTACTCTCTGCCTTCCCCGCCGAGGTGCTCACTGGCTGGTGATGTCCTTCTGGCTGGTGTCTCAGCAAACTGACATCATAGCGAGTTCCTGTCACTGGAGACTGTTCAACTTCCTGGTGGGGGCCGTGTACATCTTCTGCTACATTAACTTCCAAGCTGGCCCCTCCAGGTACAGAGTGGCTGTGTTTTATGCGGTAAGTGCTTGGTCTCCTCTTGGCTCTTAGAGTCACAGTCACTAACAACAAAAACAATTAAGAACTAATCTAACCGTAAGACCTGTGCAGTAAGGGCCATGGCCGCTTCTGTGTGTCCTACAATGGAGCCCATAGAGTCTGGCCATAATAAACAGTAACGGGTTTCCAGCAGTGACCTTCACCTAATGCTTCCGGTGAGCCATTTCCCCATTTCCTGCTTCTAACAGCAGTGCTCCCTGGGGTGGCGCTTACTTTCTGACCCTTATAATGATCAGTCTCTGCCCTGAGGCATGATATTTGACTACTGTTAGTTTAGCATGCATAGCTCCATTTTTATGTTGGCAACATCAGTTCCACTTGAAAAATCCTGCTACACTAATTGGAGTGGACACACTTTCCTAAAATCGAAGAGGTTATAAAGATTAAGTGAATTTAGCGCTCATGAAAGGTGCAGAGTGGCAGCCCTGGGAGGCTCCTTCTAAATACAATAAAGGCTGCTACTATTATTGTTCGTGGGAAACACGTGCGCATTGCTGGTTCTGTGGTGTCTGGTGTTGCTCTCAGATCTCTGCTGAACCTGTTCCATGTTGCTGGTTTGTGGAGATGCTTTGGCACAGAAAAGGTACTATAAAAACTTGCAATTTATTTTCACAAGCAAAGAGCCGTGTTTCATTTCTATTCAAAACCTACGTGGGGGAGAAGGCCAGAATGGTAGCGGGAGCTCAGGGTATGATAGCAAGTGAGAGCAAAATAAATAGGTAAAGCTTAGAACGTATTCATGTGTGTCATTTAACTCCCTCCACAGTAGGAGCCGTGTCTACAGCCAGTTGGCGCACATGCAGCTCTGAGTGACAGCTATCTTTCCTTTGCCCTGCAGATAATGCTGATAGAGAACATCTTCCTTTTGATGTTGGCCACAGACCTCCTGCAGGGGGCGCGGCGGGAGAGCCTGTTTATGACAGGGGCTGTGATGGCTGGATTCGTGATCGGTAAGGTCTATTGCTTTCTCACGCTCTGAATCAGAAGGTGCTCGGATACTATGCTGATGAGAGCACTGTAAGAACCTGCCTAGAATAGTGTTGCCAGCTCTCACAATTTTCTCATGAGGGTCGGTATCTTTTCTAAAAGCTCTGGTTCCTGGAGTCATATTGGGAGAATCCGAGGATGCAGGTCTAGAACCCAGGGGTCTCTGGATCACTGACACTCCCTCGGGGCCAGCCAAGGGAGATAGGCAAAGCATCATCTCGCTGAACTTGGAAAGTCAGGCCCCATGGGAAGTTCTGTCGGAGCACTAAAGGCCTGCAGCCGCCTGATTGGCTCACATCTGCTACTTAAGCCAGGAAGTGACCCGAGTGGGCCGTCCAACCTGTTGTGAAGACTTTCTGCTGCGGCCACATCGGACCCTGCTCTTGCCTGTCTCCTGTAACCCTGATCTAAGCCTGGTGCTGATTCCTGCTCCACTCCTGACCTTCTCCTCACTTCCAGCTCCTGTCTTGATCCTGTTTCGTGCCTGATTCTTGCCTCTCCCCGATTCCTGCCTTTTCATCTTGCTCCTGACCATCGGCTACTAACCCTGGCTTTGACCCCGCCCCCGACTTTTGACTGGCTCAACCCTTGGCTCTGGCATTTGATATCCAACCCTGACTCTTATCCTTAGCTTTGGTTCCTGGCCCCAACTTGGCTCAGCCTTCTGGCTCCGGTATGTGGGAGTAACTGCCAGCTCCGACCCTTAGCTTCCATTCCCTGCCTGGATGCCTGCACACTAGATCTAACCCCCTTGCTCTGACAGTAGGCCAGACCACCTGCGTCCTGGTTTCTAACATGGAGTCAATCTTGGCCTTCCCTTTTTAAAAGGGTGACTTCCTAGCCCTCGCGGTAGCAGAGGGATGCTTGAAAAAGTGACTTCAGTGCACTCTGAAGGCTCCGAAACCAGGAAGCAAATGCTATGGTTGGCTTAAAAAAGTCTCGTTATTTTGGGGGCCTGACTTGTGATTTTTGAGCGCTTGGGGTTAGTGGCGCTGTCGTATGGAGGATCACTGTTCGGAAACTCTTGCCAGTGAAATGAGTAGGGTTACAAGAGGGATTGGTCTTGTTAAAGTGTGTTCCTTTCTTCTGGCTGAGAGTACGTTGATGAAGGACTATGCAGAAATGTGGGTGGGGGGGAGATCCCCCTCTTTCAGGGACCAGATTTGGCCCGTGGCGGGTGATCGTGCTCCCATTCAGTCAGGTGCATGCGCTTGAGGACTGAATGTGGCCCTGCATTGTGAAGGATGTTGGGCATGACTATCCCTTTGCAACAATGTAGTGACTTGCACGGGAAAACGTTAGCCTTGATTCTCTCGCATTGTGCCTGCTCTCCACAATATCCTCCCCATTGTAACTTACTGCAGCTCAGCGAATGCCTGGTGTTCCTCTCCACCTGCGTAGACAGGGTGGGAGAACTGGCTTCTCCACAACATGTTCTCCACCCCCAAGAGACTGTCCCAGGCATGCAGTCGGGGTAGGAGGAGCACAGGACAGAACTGGGAAGCAGACACTGAAGCCGTGAGTGGATTTCTCTCTCCAAGGCTGTGACTCCCGAGTCCATAGTGGTGAACGGTTAATGCGCTCGCTTCCCTCCCACCTACCTCAGGAGGGACCAGCTGCCATGGGCAGGGTTGTGGGTAGGGAAACCCCATGGCTGTCCTTCTATCCGCTTCGTTGTGCTCAGCGCTCCTTGCTGACCCTTGGGGATTTGCCAGTTGCCTCCTCCCCCCCATCCCGCTCTCCAAGTTGCGCACCCTTCCATTGTAGAGGGAGCCTAGCTCCAACCTTGTCAGGATCTCCTTGGTAAGTCGTTTCCTTTACTGCGGGGGGGGGGGAAGCATCAAGCACCTAACTCCTCACTAAACCACCGTCGCTGTTTTTCTTCCCTGCCCCCCGTCATCACTCCATGCACTGCAACTCATGCCAGCGGCCGGGACTTGGGCAGTATTCTATCTGGCACTGAGCAGATCCTGCATTTGATCAAGATGAGGCTCAGAGGGAATCGCGCCGTCTAACTGATTCCATTAACTTCTCTCCCGCCCTTGGCTTTATTTTTCAGAGTGTCTGGGGGTAATGTTTTCAAAAGCACCTCAGTCACTTAGGAGCCTTTGAAAATGTTGCCCTAGACGTCTCCTGTGGGTCTCTCTATTCCTGGGCAGACAAGGAGCTGTTCTTCAGAAGCAGCTCCGTGTTGCTGTTTCACTGTGCGATGGCACCGCTAATCCACTGTCCCTTCCACCAGCTTGTTTTCTGAATGCCATTTCCAGAAATATAACCCCGGATCCCAACAGCTCCTGTTCTTCACTGTTGGCGTCTGGCCTCCAACCCAGGTGTTGCTCTAACACCGTCTCTCTGCATACTGAGCTCTGCAGAGTTTGAGGCTGTTCTTCACACAACCCTCTTCCCGGTCTCCTAATGGTTGTGCCCTGAACCTGATGCAGAAGTCTTTTCTGGACTGGCGTCAGGAGTGACGTATGTTCTTATTTTTGAGCTGCTATTCGGCCACCCACGCCTTGTCCTCCTACATCCTCTGCTAACCACAAGCTCTTAACCTCAATCTGCCAGTGACAAAGGACGTTGGTGGCCCTAATAAAATGAGGAACACCCCGCAGCACAACAGGAAGGCTGGAACGCTGGGAGAGTCATAGAAGCAGTTCAGTCTGATTTAAAGAAAATGTTATGAGCGGGGGAGGGAAAGCTCAGTGGTTTGAGCATTGGCCTGCTAAACCCAGGGTTGTGAGTTCAATCCTTGAGGGGGCCATTTAGGGATCGGGGGCAAAAATCTGTCTGGGGATTGGTCCTGCATTGAGCAGGGGGTTGGACTAGATGACCTCCTGAGGTCCCTTCCAACCATGATATTCTATGAGTCAGCACTCTAGAATAATTTCCACTGGCAAGCAGTAAGTCTGCATTGAACAAGTGCTACATTTGGGTCTAAAACGAAGTGACATCCCTTCTGACTAGGTAGCGATGGTACAGAGATGCTTAGCTCTGCTCAAGTCTCCGGTTGGATCCTTGTCTTAGGTGGATGGCTGCCCCCACATATCACCTCCCAATACTTAGGGACTGCTTATCTCTGCACTTGAACCCGTCGAGTGACGGTCCTAGCAGGTGGTATTGATGCTCCCAGAAGCATTCTTCGGATAGATTCCGTGCAGCCAGATTGCATCTAGCTACTGGTGCGTTTTCCCTCCCCATGACACAGCCACAGTTGCATCCTTTACATAAGCAATTGAAAATGCTTAAATTGTAAAACAGACCCTACCTCAAAAACTTTGCGTACCACTGAATATCAGCAATGGTACTACTGCTTGGATACCTAATCACATCAGTATTCCTAACTGTTTCGCGCTATATGCCACAGTGAGGTGTTGGCAAAAACGTCACCTTGTTCCTTTTTGCTGTCTTTCAGGCTCTGCGGCTCTGGTCATCTATTACAGTCTGCTACATCCCAAATCCACAGAGATCTGGCAGAGTTTCCTGAAGAAATCTTGCAGCATCACAGCTGCAAAGTATAACGGGACCGAAGGATCCACTTTCCGGTCCGTAAATGAAGCTGGGGAGAGCTTTGGAATTTCAGGTCAGGGGGACATTGTCTCTTCAAATGCAGAAGTCTCGAAGGTGGTGCATACCAGGCCTGCTTCTAGAGCACACAGTGAGACCTCACTTGGAGAACTTGAAGGTCATACTTCTGTGAAAGATACCTGGGTGAACCATCATCACTGGCTGTTGGTAAAGCTAGCCTTGAAAACTGGGGATATGTCCAAGATCAACACAGCCTTTGGAGACGGTGGAATTGGGGAGCTTTACCCTTCAGGATGGGTGGCAAGCAAACACTGCAGTGCCGTGCTTGGGCCGAAGACCAAACTTGGCTTTTCTTCGGTGGGAAAATGCCCTGGAACCCCTAAAGCCAGAGTGGTAGGACAGAGACTTCAGGCAGAAGAGAACAGCGCTGGAGAAAGCCTGAGCAAGAAGGAGACAACTTACGTCACTCTAGCAAGCAGCGAACACAACATGTGCTCTGTTAGAACAATGCCAACCCTGCAAGAGGAGCACAGGCCAACACCAAAGGCCCCTGACTGCACAGACTCGATGAGCAGACGTGAAGCTCAGGCAGACAAAGCGGGAGACTTGTCTGCTCCTCTCGCTTCAAACAGCAGTGCCAACGGCAGCACTGACTTGGAAGCTGTTGTGGAGCACCCAGAAGGGACAGCTCAGATGCACGAGAGTCTAACTCTGTACTTCAGTGCCAATGCAGAGGCCACTGCATCTCTGAACGGAGGTGGGGGAGCAGCCAGCTGTGTGGCTGATGGCCTTGTGGTGCTGGTGGAGGACAGCAGGCTCAAGCCTGTACCAGACAACATCGTAGGTAAAGGAGAGGGCTTCCCCATTACCATGGCTAATATCAGTCCAATCCTGGGCATTGGCACTCCTGGCTTTCTGCAGAGCCGTCCGTCCCTCTGCTGCACCAGTCAGTGCAGTGCATTGAGTTCATCCGAGGAGACCTCGGAGCTCACGGAGCAGGCACAGTGCCACCACTGGGGAACCGCGTCCCTTGGGACTTGGGTTGCTGCTGTGAAGAGGAGACTACGGCCAGCTGAGGAACCCTGCTACACGTCCACTCCCAAGGCTGACCCCCCCCAGCCAGGACTGCAGGTTGAGAGAGGCAAAGGAGAGGGCGAAACTGACGGGATTGATGGAGCAATTGTAATGGAGTGAGACTAAATTAACCAGCTGGGGCTGTGTGTTTGGTGTCCAATCCAGTCCTCTGACATCTTGTTAATAATTTACTCTTAAGTCTCCATAGGAGCATACAGCTCCAGTTCTTGTCTGTCTGGAGCTCTAACCTTTTCCTCCTGCTGGGGTACGTTGCTAGATTCCTTCTTCCTGCACCCACGTACTGTATCATGCAGAGTAGCTCCCCAGTTGTGTGCTGTCTCTTACCACTCCTGCTAGAGTCCAACTCTGGAGCTGTGCGCTTGCTCCTTCTGAAATGGCCATGGTCTTCTGCAATCTGGGGACATGATGCATAGTAAATTGGCAGTAGCAGAACCTGCTGTAAGTAGTGGGGCAACGGTTCTGCTGCTTAACGGAGGTTGTGACGATAGTACTTGGGTATGTTTGGGGTTCTGTGGGTGGGCCAGGAGGGGTGTTCCATTAGATGTGAAATCCTGCGATGGCAGGCATTCACTGGAATGGGCAAGGGACTGTCTCAGGGGACTAACACTGGGCAACAGAATCTTCCGCTGCTCGGGCACGAGAGCATATCCAGCACCAGACATGATTTTCAGTCACTTTTACAACTTCAAAGTGCATCAAAGCAAAAGTGCCAACGTTTTTCTAATGCATTAACTACTTGGGAAAGGACGGGGGGTTGATGGAAAACGGGCCGAGTGTCTTCCACAGAGCATGCTAGCAATGCCAGCGGATACGACGAATGCCAGAGACCCTCTCTGCCTGGTTCTGACTCTAGGGCTGAGGCTGCAGCAGTAGGAACTGTAGTCTTGTCTACGATGGCCTAGCTCTGCTGCCTGCAGCAAAGGGAAGGTACAGATGTTAAATCGGGCATTTAAAGATCTTACTAAGCAACTAAAGCATGGGGCCTCTTATGTATTTGTGACAACGTCTTGAAACTCGGCCATTAGCAGCCCTCCTTCCAGAGGGTTATTTCCCCAGCGGCTTGCTTCTCCCCAGCTTGGAGGAACAGCTGCTGGCTGGGTGGTTTTTGTATCTTGACCTCTGCCCGAAGCCAGAGTCTTTCCCTTTCAGGGCAAACACGAGTTCACAACCAGGCACCGTGATCTTCCCTTCTAGGGTGGGGAGGGCCGACCAATCCCTGTGGCAGGGTTCAGGAGGCCTTTGCCCCCAGGGGACTTTTCACCTCCACTTCCAGGTGGCACCATGAAGGAGCCCCGCTCCTCTTTCTACTCCAGGCTGAAGCCCCTCAGGGTATGTTTACACTGCAGCTGGGTGAGCTCCCAGCCCAGGTAGACAGACTTGCACTAGCTTGGCTTGAGCGAGGGTGCTAGAAATAGCAGTGTGGACGTTGTGGTTCCAGTGGAGACTCAGGCTGGCCACATGAGCTCAGATCCAGTAAAGCCTGAGCTGCTGCCCAAGCCGCAGTCTCCACACTGCTATTTTTAGCGCACTAGCTGAAGCCCAGCTGGCGTGAGTCTGCCCGCCCAAGCTGGGGGGCTCGCTCCCAGCTGCAGTGTAGACATACTCTAAATCAGGAGCAGAATCCTGCCTGTCACAGAGCCGCTTCCTACGCTGACCTCTGCTCAGGCTTTCTCTCCAGCCTTCTCCTTGCAGTCCTCCACCCAACTGCTCCATCTCCAGGCCTGTTTCCCTGCTCCCTAGGGAAGGCCTCACTCCAGATCTTGCTTCAATCCTGCTGTCTCCCAGACTGAGCACAGAGCTTGCCTGCCCCCAATTCAAACCAGGGCTGACTTCCCGCTTGGTCACGTGATCCGTCGGGGGAAACTGAGGGGCTGAGCCTTGGAGCAGGGGTGGCTGGACCTACGCGTGCCCTTAAAGGGACACACTGCACTACAGCTCAGAGGGCTGGTCAGCGAGCTGCTGGCTTGGCTCACAGTCTGTAGTGTGCCAGTATCCAGCGCACAGACACAGAGAACAGGGTGAATAAATGGCCCCCCAAAATGTCCTTGCTATGTCTGAGCATTCCGTTAAAATGGATGGTTTGTCAGTTCCAGGCAGTGACTCCAGCCCAGCTGAAGCAGGAACAGAAAACAGGTGGGGATGGAATTGGGCGTTTCTTAGCTTAGCCAGAACAATAATGTTTGGAGTCATTTATTTCAAGCCCAGGCAAATTCATTTCCTTCCTCGTTTAACAAAAGAAGTGAAGTCACATTGGTCTTTGGGCACTATCCCACTCGTATTGACTACACCTGGCAGAATTGGCCTGCTGTGCCGCTAACATGGCCTGCTGCCAAGGAGGAGAGCCGTGATTTACTGACCAGGCGAGCAATCAGTAAAAGCTCCCTTCCCTATTTTGATTGAGTTTTAACAGCTTGGACGTGCCTAGTTGGGCAGGTTTCACAAGATGGATTTTCATGTATTTAACTAACGCTTGGGTGCTAATGTCACATTGAAGCTAGTTTCCAGTGTAACTAACTCGGGATTGTATTTTTTTATGACTATAAAATAGCATTTTGGATGTGCTCGGTATGGAAAGAGACAGTTGTAGTGAGTTCTGATCTCACTAACTACATCAGCAGATACATTATGGAGGCACAGTAGTGGCTCCATTCTTCAGCTTGTATTACGCTTTTACCTTGGACAGTATCTCTGACTGACGGGTGTTTTAAAAACCACGAAAAGTAACAAATCCTGTCTGAATTTTTGGATGTGTTGTGTTAACTGAGGGGTGCTCAAGGGACAAGATATATCCCCAAAAATGTAATTTGGGCTGCTCTGTCTCACCTTTGGAAAAGAAAGCCACTGCAGAGCTTTATAGCAAACAACAACGAACGGCAGCTCTGATGCAAATACACTATCGTTCCATTTCCATTGTAGAAAAGAGGGAAAAAGTTATTTGTCCCTAAACACAAAAGAGTCACACCTAGAATAGCCAATGAAGGTCTCCGCCTTGATTCAATGTGTCTTATTTCTGGTTAGTGCAGGCTCAAAAACCAGAAAACAATATTGAGACAAGCTCAAGTTTTAGATTCCATTTTATTTTTGTCCATTTTTGATACGTGCTGATTGGTTTTGTTTTTTTTTCGCAAAACAACCTTCTTTTGTTTGAGAAATTCAGCCGTTCTCACGCTGACATTTTGCCCCAGAAAAGGAAATGCGAGCGTGACCACGTTGAACAGTTCAGCCAGAGTCGCTCTCAATGAGGAGAAAGGAGGTTTTGCAGGGAGCTCTCCTGCATCACACAACTTCCCCCTGCCCAACAAGGCTAATGAAATGGAGGGGTGATGGAAATGGGTGTGGCTGCATCTCCTGCAGCCTAGGGAAGCATGGAGAATCAGCCCCAGGGTTAGAGCACTTGTCTAGGGCTTGAGAGCTGGGTTCAATTCCCTTCTCTGCCACAGACATTTTTGTGTGCCCTTAGGCAACTCACTTAGTCTCTCAGTGCCTCAGTTCCCCATCTGTAAATGGAGATAACAGTACAGCCCTTAGAGTTTAAAGTGCTCAGATACTACTAGAGTGATGGGAGCCAGATGAGTATCTTAAGTATAGCCAGAGGCCTGGGGGCCGAGGAGGAGCATATTGCTCTAGTTGCAGGCAAAGCCAAGGTGGGTGCCTGCAGCCACTGTGAAGGGAGCTTGGAGGTCAGGAAGGGGTAGGAATGTGGGTGGGAACTTGGGAAAGTCACTTAGCCCTACTCGACTCCAGTTGATATTGCCATCGTATCTACTTCACAGTGAGGATCCATAATGTGCTTAAAATCCCCCCTGCTGAAATGTGTAATCTAGTGAAAGTGGGACAAGCTGCATGTAAGAGGTCTGCTGTATTCCAGGCCCAGCTGGACCTTCGAACAAAAAGCCAACACGCCTATTGTGTGGCAACGTTAACCGTCCTCAGCTGGACCAAAGCAAGGAGAGCTGGAGGCAAGCCGGATTCTAGCTTAGCTCTGCTGTATTTAAATAATGCCGCCATTGATTGATTTTCTGTGCAACGACTGCCGGGGACACCCCAGAGGGAGTTCATGCATGTGAGCCAATTTCATCCCAGCAGGGGTGACTGGGACCCAGTGTTTCTGCCTTAGTTCAGACTATCCTGGCTTTCCTAGGTGAGTCGATGCACTCTATTTCAGCTACTTTTATCGCTCCGTTTACCCTAATGTCTGCCTTACGCTCTAGGAAGTATTTTTCCACACAACGGCCCTGGGCGTTAGGAAAGCACTGTGTCCCATGTTACAGGTAGGACACTGAGACACAGAGAGGCTAAGTAACTTGCCTAAGGTCTCACACAAAGTCAGTGGCAGAGCAGGGACTTGAACGCTCATGTCCCAAGTACTAGAATCCTGCCCTAACTGCTGGACCATCCTTTCTCGCCAGAGAACTGCCTTTGTAATTCCCCCATGGGATTCATGGGAGGTTGGTGTCCACCTCCAGCTGGAGATCTGCCCCCCTTTACAGCATTGATATACTTTGTCCTTGTTGCTTGTACAGTGTAAATGGTTCTACCGCGCAGGGGATTCTGCTTTGTGTCAGGCTGGAGTTCACTTCACCAGCATCTTGCTACTGGGGAGACTTGCAAAGGAACAGGTGGGAGCTAGGGACCCATCTCCCCCTGACTTGCAGTAGGAGTTGGGCTGCTTTGAAAATCCTCGCCCTTGTTTATTATTTATATGTACAGTAACTCCTCACTTAAAGTCCTCCCAGTTAATGTTGTTTCGTTGTTACGTTGCTGATCAATTAGGGAACATGCTCGTTTAAAGTTGTGTGATGCTCCCGTCTAACGTCCTTTGGCAGCCGCCTGCTTTGTCTACTGCTTGCAGGAAGAGTAGCCCGTTGCAGCTAGCGGGTGGGGGCTTGCAACCAGGGTGAACTGGCAGCCCCCTATCAGCTCCCCTCTCCCCTAAGTTCCCTGTGCAGCAGCTGCCTGCAGTTCAGCTGTGTCCCTCCCCCCACTGCCATGTGCTGCTCCTGCCCTCTGCCTTGGAGCTGCTCCCCGAGACTCCTGCTTACTGTGCCGGGGGGGGGGAGGGAAGGAAGAGGGGGGCTAATGTCAAGGTATCCCCTTCCCCCCTGCTCCTGCACCCCGCTTACCCCATCTTCCATAGAGCAGGACTCAGGACGGAGGGAGCTTGTAGCAGCTGCAGTCTCAGCAAGCTGATCTAATTAACAAGGCACTGTACTTAAGGGACATGCGCATATATCCCTCCATTCCTGCTGCCTTGCAGAGTGAGAGAGTTAACCCTTGAGGGCTCAGCCAATTGCTAGTTCATCATTTAGCAGTAAGGGAAATATCCCACCCTCTGACTCCTCCACCTCAACCAAGCTTCACAATCATCATCACTGTGTACCAGTATTAAATTGTTTGTTTAAAACATACTCTGTGTGTGTCTGTATATATATAATATAGTCTTTTGTCAGGTGAAAAAAATTTCCCTGGAACCTAACCCCCTCATTTACATTAATTCTTATGGGGAAATTGGATTCGCTTAACATCGTTTCACTTAAAGTCACATTTTTCAGGAACATAACTACAACGTTAAGTGAGGCGTTACTGTATTACGGTAACATGTACCCTCCCCCCCCCCCCGGGTTGTGCTGGGGGCTGTACAAACATGTATTTAAAAAACTGCCTCTGCCCCAAAGAACTTTCTGTCTAGGTTACAAGCAGATGAAACCCAGGGCTGAGGTGAAGATGGAGGATGCTCATGAAGCTTAATCAGCCTGGTTTTGAAAGCTTGATGTGTGCAGAGTTAGGGGGAAGCAAAATACACCCGCCACCCCAGGCTGCAGCCCAGTCAATTCGTAGGTTTGATCTATGGATGCAGCTTCTGTCCCAGTAGTGTGGGAGCCATGGGGTTGCCGGATCCATTGAATATTATAGCGTGAGCACCTTGGGGCAGGGACTGTGTGTGGTGTTGGTGATAAACAAAAGCTGTTCCCTCTATCCCACAGGGGCTGACATGGAGCCCACTGTAACAGAGATCACCTGTCCACAGGCCCCACCCACTGCCTCCTCCTTGGTGGAGGCCAAAGTTGGGCCTTATATGGCTAGTGAGGATCTTGCCTGAATCTTTCATCCCAGGGTAGAATCACCCTTAAATGAAATGAGGAATACAGATAGGGAGCTGAGGAAATAACTGGTCCAGGACCTGACTTGTCTTCCCAGATGCACAGGGAACTCTCCTACATGTGTGAGCGGGGACAAGCTGTCTCCTATGGCTTAGTGTCTGCTGAGAGCCTGGCTGCATCGCCGGGAGAGCTTTCTCTGGGATTTCATTTCTTCTCAATGGAAATGTTTTCTGACCTTGCTCCAGCCTGCTTTGGCCTCTCATTGAAATCCAGGCTGCAACACCAGGGCTTTTCTTTCTTTCTGCTTGGTTACTGTATATCAAAGGAAGTGTAAACGCTGGTCGGCACGGCACCCCAGAGCCTGAGCAAAGCCATTTTACTGAGGAGTTTGGTTTTTGGACCCTCCCTTTCTGGGTTTCCAGGCTGAGGGATTTGCTGATGTCTCAGGGCGGCTTCATCCATGGGGGCGCTTGGCAGGACCAATTTTGCAAACTCATCACTGAGCCTGTTGCTCGTTACTGTGAAATTAATGGGAATCGTCACGGTAGCATGCACTAAGGCAGGGGTGGCCAACCTGAGCCTGAGAAGGAGCCAGAATTTACCAATGTACATTGCCAAAGAGCCATAGTAATATGTCAGCAGCCCCCCAGCAGCTCCCCCGCCCCGCTCCCAGGGCCTCCCATCCACCGGCAGCCCCCGCCGATCAGTGTCTCCCCCTTCCTCCCCACACCTCCCAATCAGCTGTTTCGTGGCGTGCAGGAGGCTCAAAGGGGGAGGAGGAGGAGCGAGGTCACTGCAGGCTTAGGGGAGGGGGCGGGAAGGAGTGGAGTGGGGGCAGGGCCTGTGGCAGAGCCAGGGGTAGAGCAGTGAGCAGCCCCCAGCATATTGAAAAGTTGGCGCCTGTAGCTCCAGACCCGGAGTTGGCGCCTATACAAGGAGCCACATGTTAACTTTGGAAGAGTCGCATGTGACTCCGGAGCCACAGGTTGGCCACGCCTGCACTAAGAGCTGATACTGCCCCCTCTGCTCATGGTGAGTAGTGCCATACAGGGCCGGCTCTAGGCACCAGCCGACCAAGCACATGCTTGGGGCGGCACCTCAGAAGGGGCGGCCAATGTTGGAGTGGCGGGGGGCGCTCGAGGGTTTTTTTTGTTTTTTGTTTCGGCTGGGCAGTGCGGGGGTGTTTTGGCGGCCTGGCGCGGCGCTCAGGGGGTTTGGCCGGCCTGGCCTGGCCCGGACCGGCGCGGCCTGGCCCGGCGCTCCGGGGGTTTGGGCGGCCTGGCGCGGCGCTCGGGGCGGGGGTTTGGGCGGCCCGGCGCTTCGGGGATTTGGTTGGCCTGGCCTGGCCCGGCGCAGCGCTGGGGGGGGGGGGGGTTACGGCGGGGCGGCGCTCTTCTTTTTTGCCTGGGGCGGCAAAAAAGTTAGAGCCGGCCCTGGTGCCATACTCTGCCTATAGCCAGCAGAATTCAGCCAGGGGTGTTTGCACAATTACACCCGAAGCAGGATCTCTTCATGTTTCAGTTGAACAGCCACATGCACACAGGGGACAGCATATCTGAAAAGGCGCTGCCAGCCTTTTCGGCTCAATCCCATTCTGCAGCTTCATTAGAGGATAACATTGCAGTGATGCTACAGCCAAGGCGGGGGAAGCAACTGCATTCTATAGGAATGCCTACCCTGCAATCACAGGGTGTGATAGCAGCTGGCATAGACATGTAGCTAGACGATGGGAGTAGCAACATGAGCTGTACAAGCCTGCCAGGAATCCTGGCTAATTACTTGCAGGGCTAGCCGGTGCTGAAGCACATGCTGCCACAGCTTTGCTGCTCTGCTGCCTGCCATAGCTCGAATAAAGCTAGCTCGGGTGCGGCCACTCAAGCTGCAATCCTACGGAGTGATTGTAATGTAGACAGACCCTATGCACAGCTGGCTCTGGATCAAGCTCTTAGAACCAAACTCCCTGTGACGTTCCCCTGGTGTTCTCCGAAACGGTGAGCTGCTAAGTCACTCCAACTCTTGACTGGAAGCCAGCCTTACCCTGCTCTGCTGTGAGAACCCCCACTCCTGGGCTGTTCACGCACAGCCTCTGGCATGTAAGCTGCTCCCAGCTACTTGCAAGCGAATGACACTAGCCGATATCTCCGGTCCCAGACACAACCCTAGGAACCTCCGTCTTGCAGTGTCCAGTTATACCTGCTGGACGCTGCAAGCTTATATGAGTTTGTCAATTTAACAAAGAAATTGATATGTACCAAATTTGTTATCTCAAGGAGAACCTCTGACACACTTCAAACCAAACGCACTGCTTCGGGTAGAATAACCAAACAGATTTATTAACTATGAAAGATAGATTTTAAGTGATTATAAATCAAAGCATAACAAGTCATTTTGGGTCAGATTTACCCCTTCAGAGTCAGGTGAGCATTACCACATCGCAGTCCCAAACTGACCAAAGGAAGGGGGGTGATTCCCTCGAGAGTCCAACAGATTCTTTTGTTGCTGTCTAGGCCAGTGTCATTTGTTCCTGTGAGGCTGGGCTGGGTTTCTCCCATACATGCCCTGATGAGGTGTGAACCGCCTCTCAGCTCTTGGAGAGTTTTTACCTGGGCTTATTTTAAGCCCTGAGGATACATTTTCTGCCTCATAACTACATACATGAAATTATAACCTATAACATTACTGTAACAACAATGCTCAGTGCATCATGAGCCTTCTGAAGACACCCGCCATGACAAACTTTGCATTGGATCCCACACAGTCATTTTACAAGGATGAATATGGGTGTGTAAGGTGTTCCCCCAAAGTACAGAGTGTCACACTCCCCCATTTGAATTTAGGGTAGCACCTAAGAGCCCCTCTCATGCAGCAGGACCCCATTATGCTCGGTGCTGTACCAACACAAAGCAAAAAAGACAGGCCCTATATCTCGTGCTGATGTCTATTTAGTTCATTCTAAATGCCTAGTTTTGGCTGGAAGATTTCCCAGCTGCATATAACATACTTGGAGGAGAGAGGGGTTTGGAATTATCAATTGGGCACAAAATATTTTGTCTGTTCCTGGCATTAATTGTTGTGTCAGTTGAAACCTGTTAATCTGGAAGGGGTTATTTCTTTGGTACATGCAGCTAGAGATCGCAATGGGCACATGTTATAAACTGGACAAATAAATAAGCTCCCTGCTGATCATCTTCCTATTTTGTCTCAGCATTGATTTTCTCCCACTGGAAGTCTAAATGCAGCATGCCTTCCAGCCTAACAAAGGGTACATTGGATCCCCAAATCACCAGGCCAGCCACTCTGACCCCTGTGTATTTAAAGGGACATTGTCACACTACAAATCAGGGGTCTGATTTTCATAGGTGGCCCTACCAACTTCAGCGGGGGTTGGAGGTGCTCATCACTTCTGAAATGGAGTTCAATATTCTCCTAAATTCCTTTTTGCGATTGCTGCTGTTGGCTTTTATTCTTCATAATAATGGCACTTGCCACCTCCTTGTTCGTTTGCATCCAATTTTGTTAGGGAAGGGTAGGGAGTTCATAGTCAAGGCCAAAAGCTCTTTTACCCTGGTTCTGATCCACACAGAAACACCTGGGCCACTGAGTGGTGGTGGGGCTGAGATTGTTCATGCTGATTTCTCTTTGGCCATGAGAGGGAGCTGCCGTTCAAAGTCACAAAGCAGATCTGTTACAAACGGAGCATAGCTCGGGATACAGGAGGACGAGAGCGTGCAACATTGCTTGCACTGGTATATGATACCACCCCGCTCCTGTGAACAGAGGAGAGCCGAGGAAGATGGGAGGTAGCCAGTGTGTAACACGTATGCAGGATTATATGCCTACCTAATACCTGCAGCCAGTGTGTGTTGTAACCTCACCTTTGGAACCCAGCACTGGTGTCATGGTTGTGATGAAGTTCTAGGTACGCATTGGATTCTAGTGTTAGGATCCAACTCCTCCATGTGTGAATGTCCCCAGGTGCCCTTAAGGAAGTGGATGTCTCCCACCTTACTGCCATTTATTATGGATTTTTTTTCCCTTTTAAAAATCCTGGTGCTCCTACTGTTCGGAAATCCAAGCACTAGACTCTTGCCTAGGGATGTCGCTGTTGATGTGCAGCTGTTTAGACTTATCCAATCATTGAGCTTTCTGCTGGGGTTTCCAACAAGGAGTCAATACAGCGGAGTGCTCAGACCCAAAGCTTACACACAGGCAAACAGTGCCATATAAATGACAGATCCTCAGCTGGTGCTAACCAGCATAACCGCAGCTGGTCTGCTGTTTTTAAAAAAAACAACTTCACTATAAGCAGCGGGTTCCTAGAAACAGGATTTGCACATTCCGGTTCAGTTAAACAATGCAGCACTTTCATTCTACACCAGTCTAACCAGTAAAGCAGGGATGGATCTGGGCCCCTCACCCCAAAAGCAAGAGTTGGGAGTGAGAAGCTAGTTGATGTTTTTCTGTACCATGTAGCTTTGATGAAAAATGATTTTTTTTCGCAGACTTTTTTTTTTTCTGGTTTGCAAGTGAATGGTTTTGAAAAACAGATTTCAAAAATCAGTGTGTATTATGGGTTTGATTTTTATCAACCAAAAAATGTTTGAAGGAATTTCAGTGAAAACAAAAAAGCTGCAATTTTTTCAGTATTTCCCAGGAAAAATAATTGGTGTTTTTCAGCTAGCTCTGTCGTTCCTGGGTTTCTGAACACTCCCAAAGCCTGGGCAAGTTCAGAGCTTAGGCTTTGACCTGGGCCCACCTCTAGTTAGAACGGAGGGTCACCATGTCCAAGTTCACTCTAAGCAGCTTCCACTCCACCTCCAGGAGGATACGCGTCCAAAGGACAGGCCTGGATTGTCTTGCATTTCTGAATATCCCCAAGTCTATGATTCATGCTCATTTGCCCCCTCCTATACCTTCCCTGGCCCTGTAACAGAGCATAACTGAGCCCCCTGGTCTATCAGCGGTAGTTTCATTCCACTTTTTTTTTAAAAAGGCCTAACGTTTTTGGCCGTTGGAAAGAAAACCAACTGGAACGGCTTTTCTTTTAAAAAGCAAACTCTGCCCAGCTCCATATAGGGTCAGGCTGACACGCCATAGCCCAGGAATGCTGACTCTAACACAGCAGCTGATTGGCCAGCTGACTCCCCTGTGAGCTCTTTCCGCCCACTCCAGTTCCCAGCTGCAGACAACGGCCCCTGAACATAGACCTGATCCTGTGAAACAAGCCCAAGTTGAGGCATCTCAGCTCCATTGAGGATCATGACCCTGGGTCTTGATCCTTCTCTCCCTTATTCCAACATAACTCCATGGATTTAGGTGGAGTCACTCTTGTTCTGCCCTGGTGTCAGTGATTAGAAAATCAGTTCCTCCATCTAGGTGCCTCTAGCTTCCCTGTGGATCCTCTTCCTGTGACACTAACGATTAAGTGATCTGGTGGCTCAGATGGACGAGAGAAGAACATAAGAGCTGCATTACTGGGTCAGACTAATGGTCCATCTAGCCCAGTATCCTGTCACTGCCAGTGCCAGATGCTTGAGGGGGAGTGTACCAAACAGAGTAATATTGGAAAGATACACCCCCTGTCTTCCCCTTCTACCTTTTGGTAGTCAGAGGTTGAGAGTCACCCCAGGCATGGGGTTACATCCCTGATTATCTTGTCTCATAGCCATTGATGGACCTGTCCTCCATGAACGTATCTAATTCTTTGAACCTCTTTATACTTTTGGCTATCACAACATCCCATGGCTATGAGTTCCACAGGTTAATTGTGTTGTTGCATGAAAAGGTATTCCTCTTGTTTCCCCAGCTCCAGGTTTTGTACATGTTTTCCTGATACCCAGTCTAAACGCCCCACTTTCTTAATTTCACCCCCATTACAACCCCTAGGTACTGACCCAGCAGTTCCTCCCCACCCTTGGTGATGGCACTCTTCAGATTAGACTGTTCTCAAGCCCCTCCTTTAGCAGTCACTTAGACAAGCGATTTTATCTTTTAATCTTTCCTCCTTCATTGGTCCCTCCATTTTTCTCGCTCTTTTCCGAGCAATGTTCAATTTGTCAATATCTTTTTGGCAAGAGAACTGCATCTCCTTAGGGATTTGGACAGCACCAAACACAGTGGGGACTGCAATCCTGAGCAGGGTTCCTGGGCACTAACACAGCACAGGCAATACATAGTGACACAGAATAAAACACAGTGGCTCAGGTTTGGCCATGCCGGAGCTGATCAGGGAGGGACCATCATCTGCCGGCTCCAGGATGTGATGCTTGCGAGCACATAACCCCAAATCCAGCGATCTTTTACTGAATGGCATGTCTAATTCACTGCTATCTACCTACAGTACTTATGTGGCCCGCATTAAAATAGTATCTGAGCACCTCACAGTCTCTAATGTAAAACACCTCTGGGAACTGCTATTTTCCCCATTTAACAGATGGGGAACTGAGGCTCACAGAGGCTAAGTGACTTGCCCAGGGTCACACAGGAAGTCTGTGGCGGAGAAGAGACTTGACTACAGGTCTCCCAAGTCCTAGGCTAGTCTGGTCTCCCTCAACATCTGTGCTTCCCTACTTTCTCCTTCCCACTGAGTCAAGGCTTATCAACCTTTTTCTCCTGTCTGACTAGTGTTCCCGGAGCTCAATCCTTTGTTACTAAGTTATATGTTAGGGGTTAGCCCTTGATCCATTGACTTCAATGGGCTTTGGATCTGACTCTTAGGATCAGGCTCCGAGCGTTGTTGTAGCTATGCCGCTGCAATGTAGAAAGAACAGTAGTACTTGTGGCACCTTAGAGACTAACAAATTTATTTGAGCATAAGCTTTCGTGGGCTACAGCCCTCTTCATCGGATGCACAGAGTGACAGAAAGGGTTTTTCCATCACAATCCACCCTCTCGAGAGGCAATAGCTAAGCTGATAGAAGAATTCTTCCATCAACCTAGTTGAGTCTACAGTAGGGGCCAGGTCAACCTAACTACGTTGGGTAGGACATGAAATTTTTCACAGCCCTGAGCGTTGTAGCTAGATTGACCTAAGTTTTAGGTGTAGACCAGGCCTTGGTGAAAGAACCTTTGAGTTTCTCAGTTGCTCATTCTAAGCAGCATCCAGTGCTCAGTCTAAACAACGCTGTAGGGGTTTTATGGAGAGGAAAGCACAGTCAGTGGCACCAGTTCATCAGGACCTAATAGGGATGTCTGCTTCAGTAGAGCATAAGGCCAGGAATCTGTTCCCTGTGCTGTATGTGACTGGAGGGGGCACTCAATGCTCTAAGTGTCCGGTTTGAAACAGCGCAGCTCCTTCAAACCAGCTGGAGCAGTCAGTCCTTCATCCTTCTTCTAACTCTCCCAGGACAGAATGGGCCAGATCCTTAGCGGGTGTCAATCAGCATTGTTCCACTGCAGCCAATGGAGCTATACTGACTTACACCAGCTGAGGAGCTGACCTAGTCGGTTTACTGTGTAGGTCTTTGAGATGACATCTTAAAAACAAAGTGTCTATTTCCAGTTTTTCTAAGCTATTTGCAGTCACCTCTGTCTTCGGTGGCCCCCTCCCATGCATGGCATGACCCCAAACTCATCTGCAAGACCCTACCTGGTCCACATTTAAGTCCCTCTTAACGACCCACTTTTGCCTTGCAGGCTATAGTGAACCGATTGACTTGTACGTAAATTGCCTATTGTTGATCCCGCTCCTCTTACCTTTGTCTGCTTGTCAGTCTGTCCTTAGACTGTCAGCTCTTTAGACAGAGCCCACCCCTACTCCAGTGTTTGGAAAGCGCCTCCTACTTTGGGGTGGTGCCATCAATAAATAAGAATGGATATTAATGAGTCCAGGATACTCTGCGAAGAGTTCCCGCCCTGGACACTTTGGCCAAATTATTCTTGTCCTCCAAATTATCCTCTTTCGGCCTGGCTACTGCTCTCTACCCCAGAAGCAGCTGCATTCCAGTGCTGCTCTGTGTGTATAACTTGGGAAGCACCTTGAATACTGGCGTCTGAAAGGTGTTCAAACTGGGCTGCATTATCCTTCAATAGGTGTTCGTGTCCATGTTAAACGGGGAGAAGCCTAGGGCAAGATAATAGGGATGTGAACAGGAAGTCCGTGGGACCTGTGTGGCTTCAATGCCTCTGAAAATAAAGTCAGAGGGGCCCAATCCTCACTAATAGGCTTTAGTCAGGCTGCTCCCATGAATAATGCTCAGCGGGTAAAGGCTGTATGTTTCTAGGACCTCTGGAGGTGGAATAAAGTGGGCTTGGGAGGCAGCATCGCCTAGGCTGCAACTCTGGCGAGCTTGCTTCTGTTCCCAGCTCTGCCCCTAGCCTGCTGGGCGATCTTGGGTAAGTCAGTGTCCCGCTCCGTGCCTCAGTTTCCCCGTCTGACCAACGGGGATCGTGATACTGACCTACTAGGTCGGTGAAGGGGGGAGGCTGAACAGTGGGAGGCAGGATTGAAGAAGGGGTGGGTTGACTGCCGGGGGACAGGGAGCCGGGGGAGTAGCTGAGGGACAGGGAGCCGGGGGGGGGGGCGGTAAGGAGCCGAGCCCGGCCGGCCGGCGGAGAGCCAGCCCCACGGGCAGGGACGGGTTAAGCGGGCGGGGGCGGGCGGCGCAGGCGCGGGCCCGGCGCTGCCGAAGTTGTCCGGGCTCCGGGCCGGGAGAAGTTTGCGGCGCTGGGCGGAGGCAGCGGCGGGCGGCCGGGCTGCTCGCTCCGCTCCGGCCATGGCCTTCCGCCGGCGGGCCAAGAGCTACCCGCTCTTCAGCCAGGAGTTCCTGATCCACAACCACGCGGACATCGGCTTCTGCCTGGTGCTCTGCGTGCTCATCGCGCTCATGTTCGAGGTGAGAGTGGGGGGCCCTACCCCCCCCGGGGGCACCCTACCCCCCCGGGGGCACCCCCTGCACCCCTCCCCGGGGACCCCCCTGCACCCGCCTTGGGAGACTCCCTGGGACCCTTCCCCGGGACTTCGCCCTGTGCACCCTCGGGGTGCTGCCCTCACCTCTCTGGGACTCTGCTGCACCCCGTCCTGCAGATACACCCCAGGCCCTCGCGGCATACTGCCTGCTGCACCCCACGGGACCCTGCTGCACCCCACGGGACCCTACTTCACTCCTTCCTTGGGGGGACCCCTCTGCAGCCCCCTACCATGGGACACTGCACCCCTTCCTAGGGGTATTCTCTGTGCCTCTCCAAGGGACCCCAAGGCAGCCCCTCCACCTAAGGTGTCCTCCCTGGGGACCCCAATGCACTGCACCCCCCTGGGGGGTGGATCCCAATGTAATTCCTTCCCAGGGGAGCCTACTACCCCACCCCTATTGGAGGGCTCCCTGAATAGAAGGGTCTCTAGCAGATCCTTTCCTTGTCAGTGGAAGCAAATTCCCACCTCCCAGGGTGCTCCCCTGGAGAGTGCACCTTTGCAATGCACCCCTTCAACGTGTGGGGTAGAAGATGACCCCACCGCATCCTGCCAGGGGAGGGAGCCCCAGTGACTCTGCCTTTCGGCATTACCCCCATTGCGCCCATCATGGGGAGCGCGGTGCACTAAGTCCCCCCCCAGATCCCACCATCCTCCTTTTCCCAGCCCCTTTGTGGGTTAGTTTCCCTCCCCTACACTGCACTTCCTTCCCCCTTTCATTCGCCAGGGATCCTTCCCACTTTTCCTGTCCTCTCCCACCCCCGTACACAGCCATCGACCCCCAGGTAACTTCATTTCCCCTCTTCCATACCCCCAGCTGCTTCTGCACTCTGTCCACACCCACAACTTGGACCCCTGCAACTTCCAGTCTCCTCAGTACATCCTTCCCCCTCCCCAGTGCCTCCTTCTCCCCCTCCAGTTTGCAATCTCCATATCCCCCCCGCCCCCCAGCTCCTCTTAGACCTGAATCAGTGCCCACCAGCAACAAGATTTTCCCCTGGCCTCTAGCTGCTGCCCTCCTTGAGTCTGGTTGAGTGTAGGTGGGCGTAGGGGGACACTGACTAGCTACTGCCAGGGGATGGCAGTGCTTGTGGGACCCCTGTCCATGGGGTGGGATAATACCGTTGTGTCAAGAGACTGAATGATGCCACCCTGCCAGTCTCTGTGTTTGGGCATGGTGCCAGCAGCGTGATGACCGCCTTGCACTCCTCCATTGGGGGGTGGAGGAAAAGAGGCGAGGCTCTCCCTGAGCTAGAGCTCCAGGGAGGGGGAGAGCTGGCTCTGGCCAGTGTTTTCCCCAGGATTTGGGGATGAGCCGACAGATGGCGTTGGTTTGTGCCCCAGAAGTTGGGGGAGCTGATGGGTGAGGGGAAGTTCTGCCCAAACTGCTCCGTTGGGTGTGGCTGGAGTTGAAGTGGAGCGGCTTTAAGGCAGGGGATGTGGGGGGACGTGTTGTGATGGGGTCACAACCTTTTGAGGTTGGGTGGGGAACCCTGCAGGGTCCTGTCATGCTGTGGTTAGCAGGGGAGGGGGCAGTGAGTGCCCACAGCCAGGCCACCTGATGCTGTGATCCTGGCAGCTCTCTGGCTAAGCAGAGCAGGCTAGGTGAGGTCATTCCTTGGCTGGGAGGCCTCTGAACAGCCGGTGGGTGCTGCTGGCAATGGTGATGGCAATTCAAATGGAAGGCTAATGCTCAGTCTGATCCCATGCCCCTGTGCTGCTGGATTTCCCCATCTTTCAGGTGCACTGTGGCCGTGAGATGCAATGTTGGATTTCAGGTGAGGCGCATAACTGAGAGATTGACTGCTCCTGGCCTTTTAAGACCTGTGGTGCTTCCTGCCAGGATTGGCTGTTGATCTTAGGCCTGGTCTACACTAGGACTTTAATTCGGATTTAGCTGCCTTAATCCGAATTAACCCTTCACCCGTCCACACTACAGAGCCAGTTAATTCGAATTAAAAGGCCCTTTAAATCGATTTCTGTACTCCACCTCGACGAACGGAGTAGAGCCTAAATCGATTTTGTTAATTTGAATTAGGGTTAGTGTGGACGCACACCACCGAATTACTGTGTTTAAGTTAATGGGGTAGTGTGGCCGCACACCACCGAATTAATGTGGTTTAAAACTGAATTAAGGTGCTTAGTGTGGCCGCGCACAATCGAATTTATACAACCTGTTTCCCAAATTCGAATTATCTAAATTCGGATTAATCCTGTAGTGTAGACATACCCTTAGTGTCCTTCCTAAATTCTGACTTGCGGTGTTACATTTACCTAGATTCCCCCTCCATGCAGTTCTTTGCCTCCTGTCCTCAGTACAGTGAGGATGGATTGCTGGGCTCTGTCAAAGGGGCACTATCAGATTTTAATTTTTTTTTTTAATCCCTTATCTAGGTTACCGCTGATATCTTTGATTATCAAAATCCAAAGAAGTTTAAAAATCCAGCCCACTTTTCACCATTTGTGTAGCTTGCTCTGAGTTTCCCGCAGCTGGGTTTGTTTATTACCCCTTTCTCGCTCTGGATTCTTGTGTGCCAGCACCTGGTTGCAATGTTTGGGGTGCAAACTCTGCAGGGGAATATGTAAATCCAGATCAAACGGAGGATTTTTTTTTAAAGAAGTGGAAACATTTCTGTAAATAGGGTTCATTTAAAGAAGAAAAATGGCTTTGCCTGCGAAGGGTGAGACGCAGTGTTGGGGGAGGACGTCTGCCCCTTCCCTTTCCCTGGGAGGAGTTAATGGTGGTGCAGCTGTCCCTTTCCTTTGCCCATAAGCTAGGATTGCCATCTCTGAGGTACAAAAAACGGGGACATTCGGGATGGTCCTGAGCACGTTACACACAACCATCTGGCCAGTTTTTGAAGCACCCTGACCAACACCTAGGATAGTTATCTCAAACAGTGACAGTCCTGGGAGAATCTGGCCAGGTGGCAACCCTACTACTGAGGTACTTGGGGTTAGGTATCAGTGGGGGCAACTGGCCTACCATTTTCCACCACCTCCTTTTGTTCCCGCCCTCCCCAGCGTTGCCCCTTTCCTGGAGGGAGTTGTGATCCTGACCTTAGAGAAATTTCCTGATGGAGGAGAGCAGTGCCCCCTCCCAGGCCACACGGTCCCCAGTGCTCCTTTCCCCATGCTTGGGGCATCTTCCCCGCCACCAACCCCTGAGCTCGCCAGGAGCCTTGTTCTCCCTCTTTCTAGAGACATCCCAGAAGCCTGAGGTGCTCTCCTGCCTCCCTCCAGCCAGCCCCCACCTGAGGGAACCCCACGAAACCTTAGACACCAGTGTCCACTCCTCCTGTGGGAGGGGGAATTATTTATCTGCCCCTCCCCAGTACATATGATAACAATGGAACCCCTGGTAGTGGGAGAGGAGCAGACGCTTCGCCTCTCCCAAGCCTGGCATCAGGGCTCTTCCTCCCTGTCCCTAGCGGGGAGAGCAGGCTCCTTGCAGCCCCAGTGCTTTGCATAGAAATGTCAGGAATGTGGAGCTTCCCCCCCCCCCAACCCCCCTTCCCAGCTTTCTCCTCTCTTTCCTCTCCTCTTTCAGGGGAGGAGACGGGATAGGGAGGGGGCTGAGGATTCCTGCCGAACAACTCAGCCCTTCAGGCTTGCTCCATACATGGAGTCTGGCCAGCCTGGCACCTCAGGGGCGGGCGTGCTTCTGCGGTCAGTCTGAACCATGAGTGTGTGATAGAACCGTGTCCCTCCCGGGCCCCCAGCCGAGTGCCACGTTTCAGGGCAAATGGAGACGAGATGGAAGGTGGTGGTGGGGCGCAGAACTCGTCGGAGAAGCGGGAAACCCGTTTCCTTAATTAAAAAAACAAAACAAAATTAAAAAAAGACGGTTTCTCCCTCCCTTTCATTGCAATGCACTGAATGAACAAGTAGTTTTCAGTACATAGAAATCTTAATGTCTTTAAAGGAAACATCTAAATTAGAGCCAGAAAGGCCAGCTGGCTGGGGTATAAATTCCAAAACCGCATGCAAATGCTGCAGAGTTGGACACACCGGCTGCAAGTTTCAGAGTTGTACTTTCAAAACAAAACAAAACAAAACAAAACAAGCAGTGACTTTGAGCTGGAGGGGGTTTTGTCTCCCACTAACACAGCAGGCCGAGGGTTTGCCCTGTATTGTTGCTGGTGTTCACTTTACCGAACTTTCTTTCTCTAGGGCTCTGTCTACCCTGGCACTTTTGTCAGTATAACTTTGCCAGTGTGGACAGTGCTATGTCTTTGGGAGAGCGTCTCCCGACCACGTGGCTACTGCTGCTTGTTGGAGGTGGTTTAATTATGTCCACGGGAGAACTCTGTCCCATCAGCATAGAGAGGCTACACAGGAGATCTTACAGCGGTACAGCTGTGCTGCTGTAAGCTGTCTAGTGTAGACGTGGCCTTAGCCTCAGGGCTGCATGTGGAATAAGCTCGTCTGGGCTCTCTTTAGAAAAAGCTGATTGAATTTTTGCACAGTTGGAAGATGTCGGCTTGACAGTCCTGGTGACGGGACTTGTCTGCGTTGGGATTTTCATTAATGTCCCACCGTTGCGGCTGCACTAGTCAGAATCCTTGTGTAGACAGGGTGTTGTTACCATCTAGACCTCAGAAGAAAATTGTTAGAAGAACCTAAATGACGCTTTTGAGAGAGCAGGTGGGTGAGGTAATATCTGTTATTGGACCAACTTCTGTTGGTGAGAGAGACAAGCTTTTGAGCTACACACAGCTCTTCTTCAGGTCTGGGAAAGGTACTCTGAGCTTTTCAGCTAAATACAAGATGGAACAGATTGTTTAGCATCAGTGGTTAGCTCACATTCTAAGGAACCATTCAAGGTGAAGTAGCCCATTAATACATCTGCAGTCATAGGAAAAAAAAGTGGGGTTAGTGGGTTACATTTATCATTTTCCTGTGTGAGTTCATTCAACGTAGGTGCCTTTGATAATTTTACTCCCTCATCTAGACCTGCACTGAGACAACACAGTAATAAAAACACCCGTGTCCTCTCTATACTGGAGCTGCCACAACGGAGGAGAATCGAAGAAGAATGTTAGTGTAGGGACAGTCCAGGCAGAGTCCGTATAAGCGTAAAGGAGACCTGTGACAGGACAAAAATGGTTTTATTCTTTTTTTCTTTTTTCTTTTTGATATATAGAGAGAATTTGAAGTGTGTTTTGTGCTGGAAATGCTGGCCTTGTATCCCCTGCTTTCTCCCCCACCCTCTAGAAGGCTCTATGCATGTCAGGAGAACTTGTAAGATTAGAACGTGTGACATACCATGCAAATGAAACCTGCTTAAATGGGAAGGGAAGAGAGGGTCACAACACACCTACTCTCCACCTTTGCCTGTCCCAGTGACCTC
Organism: Terrapene triunguis; assembly: GCF_002925995.2. Taxonomy (NCBI): domain Eukaryota; kingdom Metazoa; phylum Chordata; order Testudines; family Emydidae; genus Terrapene; species Terrapene triunguis. The sequence continues at coordinate 75,434,807 of NW_020664393.1, read as the reverse complement.
ACACCCTCCTGATCTCCTTTCACTTCTTCTCTTCAATTTCTCCCCTTTTACTGCTGCCTTTCATAGTACAAGTATGCTATGGTCCCCACACCCTTGAGCTGTGCCTGCACATACGGCAGCATGTAGAATACAGGCACTACTTGTGTATCTACGGGTCACAATGAAGAGCTCCAGCAACAGGGAGCTGCTGGGGCCTTTTCCCACGGCAGGAAAAGGCTGTGGCAGTGGGGCAGTATCCTGAAAAATACCAGGGTAGAGGTGGGAGGCACTGCTTGGGCGTGTAGGTAGATACGCTGGAAGTTCAAACGTGTATGGCATTCTGCTTGCTTCAGCCGTGTCTCACCTTCTAAACTGCTATTTATAGCCCTTCTAGCTGGGAGTGGGGTGTCTGTACTTTACACGCCTCTGTAAGTGTAGATGTACTTTTAGAAAATCATTTGTTGGCCCCAACTGCCTCTTACTATCACATCATCGCCTTTGTACCCTTCACATCTGAACCCACTGAATGCAGCATGCACAGGCAGCACCTCCAGTTCCTGTCTTGCATCCTGGATCCCCTGGGTCTCTATGTCCCACTTCAGCTGCTGTCACAGAGGTTTCTAATGGCCTCTTCCTGGCCAGGGGGGTCCTCAGACTCTGGTCCAGCCCCCTAAACTGCCGCTTTTGGCTGCGTCAGTCATACCCCCCCTCTTGACGTCTTGTCCTCCCTTGGTTTTTGTTGTGGCTCTGTCCTCTCTTGGTTCTCCTCCGACCTCTCTGATTGGAGTCTCTTTTCGTGGGTGCTTCTCCCCCTTCCCGCTCTGCCCTTGCCCCCGCCTCGCTTTACAGCCTCTCCTTGTGAGATCTGATCAGTGATCTTTGCCGGAATGACGTCTCTCTCCACTCCTGCCCTGCCTCCCTCGCTCCTGCCCTGTGTCTCTGCCTATCTCTGACAATTCCAGCATCCCTGACTGTGCATTTACCATGGCTAAAGCTGAGCTGGTGATCTCTTTCCAAAGCCGCCTTTATCCCTCCTCTCCTCCCCCCAGTCTTGATCATCCTCATTGCTCGGACCCACAACCCGGGTAATCCCCTTTGACTCCTTGTTTCCTTTCTCACCCCGCACTGGCATGCTGCTTCCATGTCCTGCCGCTTGCTGCTCCATGATGTTTCTAAGATCCGTCCTATGTCTGCTAGCGTCGGAGACTGTTTGCGTGGTGGAGTCTCTTCACCAGGGATGGGTGAATGCAGGCCGCAGGGGCTTTGAGCAGCCTTTGGGCCATGCGTTAGGCCTTCCTCAGGCTGGTGTGGCCTGTGGTGGAGCTCAGAGAGCATCATCTACAGAGCCCTTCTAGACTGTAGTGGCCAGAGCTCAGATCAAAGCGGAGAGTCTCAAACTCTGTCCTAGGCCGCACCGCTAGATGCTGCCCTCAGCTGGCGAAAGGTTTGGCACTCCTGCTGTCTGGCAATACAGACATGGAGAGACTGAAGGAAATGTCAGAACCTGCCTCACAATAGACCGTTTCCTGTAGGGAAGGATTTCTCTGGGCTCACAGAGGCTGTGAATGTGTGACTGTGACTTAACCATTTCCTTCCAAATCTGCAGCTGGCACACTTCTGACCTAGACAGCCGCCGTTGTGTGTTTGCGAGGGCCAGTGGAGTTGTCTGCTCACAGGTGGTGAGCTACTATCCGGCCGCAGGCCTTGCTGCCCTAAAGCGTGCTATGTAGCTCTGTGCTGCTTAGGCCTCAGCTGAAGTATTGTGTCCAGTTGTGGGCACCACATTTCAGGAAAGATGTGGACAAATTCGAGAAAGGCCTGAGAAGTGCAACAAAAATAATTAAAGGTCTAGAAAACATGACCTATGAGGGAAGATTGAAAACATTTAGTATGTTTAGCGTGGAGAAGAAAAGACTGAGGGGGACATAACAGTTTTCAAGTATGTAAAATGTTGTTACAAGGAGAAGGGAGAAAAATTGTTCTCCTTAACCTCTGAGGATAGGACAAGAAGCAATGGGCTTAAATTGAAGGGAGGTTTATGTTGGACATTAGGGAAAAACTGCCTAACTGTCCGGGTGATTAAGCACTGGAACAAATTGCCTACAGAGGTTGTGGAATCTCTGTCATTGGAGGTTTTTAAGAGCAGGTTAGACCAGTGGTTCTCAACCTATTTACCACTGTGGGCTGCATGTGCAGCTCTCTGTGTTACGTGGGCCGCATCCACACAATATATATATATATATACACTACCTGTATGGCTCTAAGGATGTCACATGGGCCGCTGCTGCATGCTGATTGGACTACAAGCAGGCCGCAGGTTGAGAACCACTGGGTTAGACAAACATTTGTCAGGGATGGTCTAGTTATTAGTCCTGCCTTGAGTGCAGGGGACTGGACTAGATGGCCTCTCGAGGTCCCTTCCAGTCCTACACTACTATGATTCTATGAACATGGTGGCTAATACAACTCTGAACAGCTGTACAGCATTTCACACATAAAGTACTGTGAGTATCAACTTCTTAGGGCCTGACCCTGCAACTCCTCTTCACACACACAGCTTCTATTGACTTCAGTGGGAAATCCCGGTGCAGAGCGCACTTTGTAACCAAGGCCCTGCCTTGGCAGGTCAGACTAGTGCCCTTTGTAGCCTGGTATTCTGTCTCGGACAGTGGGCAGTTGCCAAATGGCGAAGAAGGACAGTGCAGCAGTTAGAGCACTAGCCTAGGAGTCGGGAGATCTGAGTTCAAGTCTCTGCTCCACAAAAAGGTTTGTGTAACTCACTTAGCCTCTCTGTGCCTCTGTTTCCCATCTAAAATGGGGATAATAGCGCTTCCCCCACTTCACAGGAGTGTTGTGAGGAGAAATACATTAAAGATTGAGGCACTCTGTGACGGGAGCCTTGTAAGTCCCTTACTAGGTAGATGCCTTTGAAACTGGACTGGACACAATGCTATACAATGTACTATAGGTAGAGCCTTCCCAAATTCGCAGTCCATTTTGGTAAATTTCACGTCATAGCATTTTTAAAATTTCATGGTTTTAGATATTTAAATTTTAAATTTCAGTGTTGTCACAAAGCATGAATATGTATTTAAAAATATAACCATGTAAAGCCCTTAAAAAACAACAAGGAGTCCGGTGGTACCTTAAAGACTAACAGATTTATTTGGGCATACGCTTTCGTGGGTAAAAAACCCAAGAAGTGAGGTTTTTTACCCATGAAAGCTTATGCCCAAATAAATCTGTTAGTCTTTAAGGTGCCACCGGACTCCTTGTTGTTTTTGTGGATACAGACTAACACAGCTACCCCCGATACATGTAAAGCCCTTAAGTCAGCATTTCTCAAACTGGGGGTCCCGACCCAAAAGGGGGTTGCAAGGCTATTGTGGCAGGGCCATGGTATTGCCACTTTTACTTCTGCGTTACTTTCAGAGCTGGGCAGGCAGAGAGCGGCGGCTGCTGGCCAGGTGCCCAGCTCTGAAGGCAGAGCCGCCACCGGCAGCAGCACAGAAGTAAGAGTGCCATGGTATAGTATCGCCACTCTTATTTCTGCGCTGCAGCCTGCAGCGGTGCTGCCTTCTGAGCTGTGCCCCTGGCTAGCAGCCGCCACTTTCTGGCCGCCCAGTTGTGAAGGCAGCGCAGAAGTATGGGTAGCAATACTGTGACAGCTTTTCTCTCCCCCCCCCCCCCCAACTAGACCAGTTTCATGATCTGTGCCATGTTTTTCATGGCTGTGAATTCAGTAGGACCCTAACTATAGGGAACAGTCTTGTCTTGGCAGTGAGATGGAGCACGTGATCTACTATAGGCTTCTCCATCTGTCGCTTCTAGGATGAAGGCTGATGTGATGAAAATATTGTTTTGGATTGAACCCAGTTTCAGTCCCCTCTTAATTCATGTTGGATCTGGTTCCCGTCCAGACCGATGGTGTGAAAGTTGGGGTGAGAGTCAGAAAGCAGTGCTGGATTTTCTACAGCTCCTGGCCTCTTTGGCAAGCTGTCTAAATGGGATTCTACTCCTGTCCGGGGTCAGTGCAGGAAGCTACAGGACAGACCACGCTTTGAAAAGACATGCTTGCTCATTCTAAAAGTAAATCTAAGTGACGGCAAAGAATCACTTCCACTATTTTACTGATTAAAATTACCCCATATTTAAATTAAAATAAGTTCTTTTTACCCAAGCCCCAAATTGCTTTTATTTCACTGGCATTTTTAAGCCATGTTCTAGCAACAAATGAAACTTAAAAAGGATTTGATTTGCAATGCCAGTGTTATGACATGGATGATTGCACCACCAGTTGCTCTTGCTTTGACCAGGTTATCCTTAATAATACCAAACTCTCTGTGTTTTTCATCCCTCGATCGACAAAGCACTTTACTGAGGAGGTCAGTATCATTATCCACAATTTACAGATGGGGAAACTGAGGCACGGGGTGATGATGTGAATTGCCCAGGGTCACCCAACAGGCCAGTGGCAGAGCTGGGAATCGAACCCCTATTTCCTGAGTCCCAGTCCAGGGCCTTCTCTTCTGGCTTGCAGAGGTGTAGACATTTATGGTAATAAAATCTTGCTGACTTGTGTTAAATTCCTATTTGTCTCAAACTGTTCAGATAAGCTTGTTGCTAAAGCACACTTGGGAGGTGCAGCAATGCTACTTTGTATAACCTGTACTCACTAAACTTGGAAACTTCCCATGCCTTGAAAGTAGGTGGTTTCAGTTAGTCAAAACCAAAAGCACATCTGGATTCTAGGGTTACCACACAGCTTGGTGGGAGGAGAGATGAAACTATTTTACCCAGAGCCGATAAAGGTCAAGTTGCAATGCTTTTTCCTGTATTCTTGTTCCCATCCTTGTTTGGAACGTTCACCGCCGTCGTGGTCCTGAATCCTGATCTCCCAAATATGACCCTGCCAAAGGGAGGAGGCTGACAGATGAGCTCCTGTTTCCAGACTAATACTAAATATACTCTGCCCTATTATAGCACCCTCCACGAAAAGCTCTTAAAACGCCGTACAAACAGTAACGAATGAAGCCTCACAATAGCCCTTTGTTGTAGGGTAGTGTGTCATCTGTGTCTGATGGACAGGGAAACCGGAGAACACAGAGGTGAAGTGACCTGGCCAAGGTTGCAGAGTTTGAGGCGGAGCTGGGATTAGAACCTAGATCTCCTAGTGCGGTGGGAATAAGTAAAAGGGAAATGCGTGGTAGACGAACTGTTGTATGTTAAAATAGGCAGGTATATTTGGACAGTGTTGTGAATCAGATGCTAAAAAAAGGCCCTCCTTTTTATCCTTGAGCCTCAGCGTTCAAATCTGGGAGTCCAAATTATGTGCAGGTCCTATTCTGCATCTGGAATGTACTTCGGATTAACAGGTGTTCATTTTTGTTTCAATGGGCACTCAAGCCCTCAGAGGACAACATTAGGAAGCAATGTGTATATTTTTTAAATTGTTTGACAAACCTCTCATAAGAACAGAAATATTTTAATGCTGTAAGGAGGCTGTGGAATCTCTGTCATTGGAGGTTTTTAAGAACGGGTTAGAAAAACACCGGTTACAGACAGTCTAGATAATACTTAGTCCTGGTTCAGTGCACAGGACTGGACTAGATGTAGGGTCACCAGATGTCCCAATATTATAGGGACAGTCCCGATTTTTGGGTCTTTTTCTTATATAGGCTTCTATTACTCCCCCCACCCCTGTCCCGATTTTTCACATTTGCTGTCTGGTTACCCTAACTAGATGACATATGAAGGTTCCCTTCCAGTCTTACATTTCTATGATTTATTTCTCAGCAAACTTCCCGGGCAGGGCCAGGTTTATGCATTTAAAGGTGTTGTAAACCAAACCCAATAGCCGGTTAGCTGCGGACAAGTATGTGGGCACACCTGAAAGTGAAACTAACCGGGTTCTGACTAGAAACTTTTGTCAGTTTCACTTTTGATTTTGCTCCATGACCTGCAAAGTGCCAACAGCTTGAACAATGAAGTACATGGGGTCAGGATTTTAAGATGTCCGATTAAGACCTATTAAAGGG